>NC_041225.1:39983642-40065233 GCF_002837175.3 Physeter macrocephalus
GCCATGGCTCACGGGCCCAGCCGCTCCGCGGCATGTGGGATGCTCCCAGACCGGGGCGCGAACCCGGTTCCCCTGCATCGGCAGGCGGACGCGCAACCACTGCGCCACCAGGGAAGCCCGGTGATTACTTTTTAACTCTAAAATAATTTTAGATTTATATAAAAGTTGCAAAACTTATACAGTGTTCCCTATACCCTTTACTCATTCTCCCCTGTTGTTAACATCCTACATTATTACCACAGGACATCTGTCACAACTAAGAAACCAACACTGATACATTACTATTGACAGAACTCCAAACTCAATTTGGACTTCTTTCGTTTTTCCCTAATATCCTTTTTCTAATCCAGAATCCCCTTTGGAACACATTATTATATGTAGTCGTCATGTCTCCATAGGCTCCTCTGGGCTATGGTGGTTTCTCAGTCTTTCCAGGTTTTTGATGACCTTGACAGTGTTGAGGGAGTATGTAGAATGTGCCTCAATTCATGTTAGTCTGATGTTTTGCTCAGGCTTAGACTGGGGTTACCAGTTTTTAGGACGATCACCCCACAGGTGAAGACCTCTTCTCATCACATCACATCAGGGGGTGGTGACAGCCATGTGACGTCACTGATGAAGCTAACCTCAATCGCCTGGACCAGGTGGTGCCCTCCAGGTTTCTCCGCTGTAAAGTCACTTTTTTTTTTTTCCCCTTTTTTTCCATACTCCACTCTTTGGAAGTAAGTCACTAAATGCAGCCCACACTCAAGTTGGGGGAACGAGGTAGGGGACTTTGCTCCACCTCCTGGCAGGGTGGTGTCTAGTAAATTAGAATACTTCCGTAAGGAAGATTTGTTTCTTCTCCCCCATTTGTTTATTTAAACAATTTATTGATATCAGTTTGTACTCATGGACATTTATTGTATAATGTGGGTTACAAGCCAATGTTACATCATTTATTTTGTTGCTCCAATTGTTCCAGCCTTGGCCACTGCGAGCTCTTTCAGGCTGGCTCCCTGGTCCCTTTGGCGTACCCTAGCCTTTTGTTTTTTGAGCACTTCCTTACTTTCTGGCACTATACGATGCTCCAGGCTTATCCTGCATTTTCCCTGCCCTAGTCCTAGAATCAGTCATTTCTCCAAGGTGCTTGACCTTTAAAAATTAGATATATAAGTCTTCTCACAACAACTATCCTTGGTAGTTTACCAGCTCAGTCTCATACTTCACAGCTTGTTACGGGTCAAATGTTAAATTTAAGGTAAAATATTGATTAGTCATCATGCTGCGTAGTCTTTTTCCCCTTCGGATCCACTCTCCGCCCTTCTCTGCCCTGCTCCGTGCCCTGGAGGCTGACTTCTATGAAATCCATTACCAGGACTACCTTGCCTTCTGCTTTCCAGTTGGGCTTGGCCAATAGAAGGCACCAGCAGGTGGTGAGATGGGCTGAATTATTTACTCCCCAAGGCTGTCTCCGCCCGGCCAGCTAGCAGTGGCTGTGCCCCTGTGGGGTAGCCCCTCTTGCGTAGCCACAGAGCCGCTGGGTTTCAGGAACAACACTTCCTTCTCTTGCCCACTGCTGCTGGTCTCTGGGTGCTTGCTTTGTCATCCCTTTCTGGTCCCCTTAACTCTGCTCATTCCTCTGTAATAAACCCTTCATCAATCTCTCTTCAATTCCTCCTTTGTGCCATCTGTTTCCTGCTGAGACCCTGACACTGTTGGAGTAATTTTACTAGTTAAATATAGTATTCCAGGCACATTTACCAGTTCTAAGGTCTTCACACTGAAAAAGCCTCCTTTCAACTGGTTTCTAAAACAATGTGGCTATGAATATATGCAAGAAACACCCATTACACTTTCAGCTATAGCAAAATTATATCATAAAAAACATCTTTTTTTTTTACAACTGCTCTTAATACTCACCTTATAATCGGGTCGAATATTTGCAAAATATATAAAAGAATCAACGGCTAGTGCAATTTTCAGTCCACCTCCTTCCCAAGATACTGCAGACATCTGCTTTCCAGGAATCTTCAAAGTACCCAGATGCTGAAAAAAGTAATTATATTTAACCTAAAGTATCACAATTAAATAAAATACCACCAATCACTTCACAGAGGTCAAAAGTGGTACAAAAATTATTTTATGAAAGGTTGCTACAAACTTCAAATCATTTCCCTTCAATTTTTATAATGTAAAGCAAACATACGAGAGGAGAAATTTACAAACTATAGCCAAAGAATTCAGTATCAAATTTCATCAAATCTAAGAGGCCAGAGATTTAAATACGCATCTTTATTTTTATGTACAACTTAGGAGAGAAAAACACACTGCTAGCTAAAAATAGGACAACTTTGATTTTAAGATGCATCCCAATTTAGGGTTGTAAAGAATTGTGCTTCTTAGAATCAATGAAATATTGGAGTAATAAACTCAATCCATAAAGTCTTGCCTCTCGTTCATGCCCCATCCCACCGCCAACAGCCAACCAGATGCCAAGCGTTTTGCTTTCACTCCTTTCTATCCTCCACTACAATTGCCTTCTTTCTTGACTGAACTACGGTGACAGCCTCCTAACTGCAATTTTTACCTTTTGTCTCTTTTCTCATTCCTGCCCTTCCAATTCCATCTCCACTCTACTGCCATGATTATCATTCTAGAACACATATCTAACATGTCCTACTCTGCTTTTAAAAAATGTTTAATAATTTTTAAAAATCAATAGCTCCCCACCAGTACGTTCTCTAGAATAGTATACAGTGACTTTCACCACTTGCCCGAAACTCTGTGGCCCAATACCTTACGAGTTAGCTGTAATTACTGTGTTCTCCTCATGAGGGAATTACTGTGCCTCCAATTCCTTTCACCCATATAATATCTCTTCTGCCTGAAATCCTCCTTTCCTTTTCCCCAAGACTCCCTCATCCTACTATTCCTTGTCCTCCAGGAGTACTCCTATTCATCCGTCAAGAAACAACTTAAATATTACTTCCTGCCTTCTTCCCTTCCTCTACGGTTCCAGAGAATTTACACAATGAGCTACTTGAGAGCACTAACTTTATCATATTCACATTTATTTCCCTGTCCCTTAATACATTCCTTGGTAAACAAGTACTCAAAAAAATATCAAGTAAATAAATGTATCATGCCTTCAAATGAATTTCTTCATATACTAACAGTATATTTAATGGCTAAATTAGCAAATGAATAAATGAATACAAAGACTTTGTAAATGTGGACAAAGAAAGAAAACATTTTTAATCTATGTTTATTTGACAAAACAGTATAATCCCAAGAATTTTAATAAATTATACTGGTTTCCCTCGTTCTTAAGCAGATATGCTCTAAAATCAAATTTAATATATTAAACTCCACTTTGCCAGGGAAACCAATGGGGAAAAAAAAAAAGTTGTAACCTAGGAGGGTCCACTCTATCTGTCCTGCTGCCTGTACGAAACCAGAAGGAAAAAGCAGGGTCTCACAACATCACTCTTGGTACTGACAACCCATACTAGGAGGAGAATAAGGCCATCTTCTAACTCTGCGAAACACACCAGGCGGTGGCAGCAGCAGGGAAAGAACACTGTAGACATGTCCCCAGAGTTACCTCCTTTGATTTTTACAACAGTGCCGTGAGGTGTTACCTTTATTTCAGGAAATAAGTTAACCGAGTCTCAGAAGTTAAATAACTTCTCTAAGTGAAACCACACTGTAGAAACGGAATTCAAAGCCAAAGCCAGGTCAACCAGACTACAAACCCCATGCTCTGTCATCCCCTCCCATGGCTAAGACCACACCGAGAAAACTAGAAGACCCCAGCCCTCAGAACCAAAAGTAAATTCTTCCCTGAGGTTTTCCTTAAGTTTAAATCTTTAGTTAATTTCCTCCCAAGTTCTTTCTAATAACATAGATCCAAAAATAAATACCCCATATATTCACTCATTCAAAAAATATTATGACTAAATACCCCGAGGACCTATGCTAGATACCTTTAATTACAACTATACCAAAAACCACTTACAGTTTTCAATTTAACACATAACAGTTGATTTGCAAGATAAAGCAAATGGGCCTTTTAATGCATGTTTTTATACTTGGAGAAGACTGAACTAACAAAAATAAGCTGATAAGATAATATAATGATAAATAAACCAATGGCAACAAACAAAAATAACAAATAAAGAACATGAATTTAAAAGAAAGCTATAGGGGGCTTCCCTGGTGGCGCAGTGGTTGAGAGTCCGCCTGCCGATGCAGGGGACACAGGTTCGTGCCCCGGTCCGGGAAGATCCCACATGCCGCGGAGCAGCTGGGCCCGTGGGCCATGGCCGCGGAGCCTGCATGGCCGCGGAGCCTGTGCTCCGCAACGGGAGAGGCCGCAGCGGTGAGAGGCCCGCGTACCGCAAAAAAAAAAATAAAAATAAATAAAATAAAAGAAAGCTATAAACATTGAGATAACTAGAATTCAGATTTTTAATTATTTAGGAACCTTGAGAACTATACTTTTGTTTTTTCTTAGCTTTTACATCTACCAGAAATATTATTAGTTTACAAAGTACAGAGACTACATACTCTCCAGAGCACATTCTGCTGGGTAACTTTCAGCATCAGCTGACACCATTACTTACCCTTACAGAATTTATTAAAATATATTAAAAAATATTAACATAGTGAAACAACTGGTATAGGTTTTTGTGTAGCCAAAAATAAATATTATTGAAGTCTAAGGTGAATTTATAAAAACCAACAGGATATCCAAAAGAGACTGAATATAGTCTAAAGTTAGAAAATAAAATAGGTAAAAATTATTAAGCTTAATTACTAATAAGTTCTCATTTTCTAAATTCTTTAAAATGTACAACATATTAATTCTCCTATTTTATATTTTCCACTGCTGCTTCAAGAAAATTCTCTTCAAAAATTAAATTTATTAATAATACTATTAAGAAGGATACCATATGTATTTATGAAAAAATGTTTATATTTTAACGTAGCATCACCTAAGATTAATTATAAAGAGATTTTCTTAAAATAATCTATTATTCCACAACAAATTGAAACAATTAGAAGTTTGGGAAAAGGATAGACAGCACATTTAATTTATCATATTAAAACCCCCCAAAGTTAATCTGAAACAGCTAAATTACACTAAAAACAACTCAAAAATCAGCTGTAAGGAGATGCATATTCAGATCACAGAGAAAATACTCTCAATAACTACTCCCTAATGATTTCTTATATGAAACATCTGGTTTTCTAAATGTAAAGATTATAAAATAAATTCCACAATAAAATGAAGGCTTATAATATAAGGATATTATTCAAAGACATACACCTGATAGTTCATCATTTTTACTTAAAACGTCCGTTTTAAAAAATGTGACAAGTTTATACCCCTTCCTCCATTCTTCTTTCCCCTACCTTATTCACTGCATATTTAAATGGAAAGAAAGAAAGACAAAACCTTTAATACATTTACCTCACCAAATGGAGTGTAAAACTGCACAGTGTTTACATCTTTGTCCTGGGTGACGGCCTTCTGGGAGCCTGCCACAGCTAACACGCTGCCAGTGGGGTTCCACTGGATACTTGCTACATACATGCCACTGTCAATTAACACAGGATCTAGTCAACAAAAAAAAAAGTAATTGCGGTAAAATAGCCTAGAAAACTTTATAATCTTAAGAATAATTTAAAAATTTTTTTTAATTCTCCACATTAAAAAAAAGAAAAATTACATACTTTGGTCATTCTCATGTCTCATTATTTGGCATCTGCCATTGTCAAAACAAATCGCAAGGCAGGGGCAATGTGCCTCCACATAGCCTTCTGTGCCATGGTACCAGTGAATTCCAGCAATACTGATCGCTCCAGTGACATTCACCAAACAATTCAGTTTCATTTTCATCTAAATAAAATCAGTTAGTTAGTATTTTATATTTTAAAACAGGGATTAGTATGAATAGAGTATTATGGAAAGACACTGAAAATAGGATTTAAAAATCTGGTGTTGAATACAAGCTCCATCACTTACTGCTTCACCAGCCATGGACAAATCACTTTACCTGAGTTTCAGTTTTCCCCATTTGTAAAATGAGGATTTCAAAAATGCTCATAGAGTTTTTATGAGACTCAAATGATCAAAGGTATACAAAATTACTCTGAAAATAGCAAAGTGTCATCTAAAAGTTGGTTACTATCACTTCCACCAACGAGTGGGTTCATGTGACGTCTTAACCCTCACTAAAAATAAAACCGTCCCATAAGTAAGATCAGAGGTCTATCATAGCTAGATCCCATCACAAAGCTAGAGTTTTTCTTGAGATTCTGCTACCTAAGCCTATTCTATTTTGCCTTCTTTCCAGGACCTGATTTTTGTCCCTTACTGTTTAAATCTTCCATCCTTTTTATAATCTAGTACCTTGCTACAAAAATCTTTGGTATCTCATGTCACCTTTGGCTTCAGGTATTAGAAGACACAAAGATCAAACTGCACATCATCCTACCCATCATCCCTCAGCTTCAATACACTGAAGCCTTGTGTTGAAAAGCCTGTCCTTCCCAGCTACCAGGAAATCAGGACTAAGAGCATTAATTTACCTTGAAGCAACCCAGAAGGGTTTTTTTAATAAAATGAATTTTTGGGCAACTGGAAAAAAAACCTGAATTGAAGACTTTCTTGATTACACAAACTATCATAATAAATGAATGTGTATACATATATGAATGATATATAAAATAATCATACAAAGTTGTATAAATAAAAGTAAGGAATATATGTACTTACTATAAAATTCCCTTGATTATCATAAATGTGTATTTCTCCATTTGCCATTCCAAAAAGTAATATTTTACTATCTGCGGACCATGCTACATGACATAACTGTATACCCTTCAGATCTTTTCCCCAAATGCGATTCCCTAAAACAAACATAAAACATAACTATTTCCTTAAAAGTTCAAGGTCATGATTCTCTAACAAGTGTTCTAGAAATCTTTGTTTCCCTAAAGAGCTCTCACATTCTTCACAGTATTCATGCATCTGTTCAATTTATTCAGTCATTAAATATTGACTGAGCACCTACTATGTGCCAAACACACACTAAGCATTTGAAATAGCAGCTGTTTCCAACGTTCTCCTTCCTTTTCTCTTCTAAATTCTCACTCAGGACCTCACTCCCAAATAGCAGATGAATTCACCTTTTACTTTGGAAAGAAAATAAAAGCTTTCAAAAAAGAAATCCCCCTTTCCCACTTTCAAACATTCAGAACATAACTGAATCCACACTTATCCTTTCTGCTTTGCCCCCTAATACAAAGGAAGAGGCATGTCCCCAACCAGACACCAATCTAAAGCTAATCCCTCTACCTATTCTCTGATCTAATCCCTTCTGAGCTTTGCAAAGATCTCCCTCCACTGATTATTCACATTTTCTCTCTCTGTATTTTTTTGTTTGGGGTTTTGGTTTTTATTGGCCTCGCAGCGTGGCTTGTGGGATCTTAGTTCCCCCACCAGGGATCGAATCCAGGCCTGGCAGTGAAAGCACCCGGTCCTAACCACTAGACGGCCAGGGAATTCCCCTTCTCTTTCTCGTTAAACTCTTCTCTCCAGGCCCTTTCTTATAAGCATTTAAACATACTCAGATCTATTCCTCTTCAAAACTACCACCTCAGATAAAAAGAAACAAAAAACACTTCCTTCAACCTTAAGTTCCCTTCTAACTACCGCCCTATTTCTACCATTCCTTTCCCAGCCAAACTTCTTGAAAGAGTTATCCACGCTGTAATCTTTACTTCCTCACCTCACACTCAACCCTCAACCCAACACAGTCTGGCTTCTGCCCTGTAACTCCACTGTGGGGAAGGTGAAACTGCCTTCGTGGAGGTCACTAATGGCCTCTTGATAAATCCAATGGATGCTTTTTTCTTTTTCTTTCCTTTTTTTTTTAAGTACTTAAATTATTTTATTTCATGTTTTTACTTTTTTTATTGGAGTCTAATTGCTTTACAATGTTGTGTTAGTTTCTGCTGTAGAACAAAGTAAATCAGCTATATGTGTGCATATATCCCCTCTCTCTGGAGCCTCCCTCCCACTCCCCTCCCTTTTTTTTTGTTTTGTTTTGACCACCTCTTCCTTCCTTCTTGGTTTCTATGACATCACCAAGACTTCTACTTTTCAGTATCCTTTATGGAATTCTCTTCTCCTATCCATCCATTAAATGTGCTGGTTCTCACTCTACAGATGGCCCCTGGGTTTTTCATCTATTCCAATGGTTTAAATTACCATCGCTATGCTGGTGATTCCCCAAATTATGCCTTCAACCCAGATATTTCTAAGCTGCAGGCATATATATCTAACTGTGGTCTAGACATATTTACTTGGATGTCCTATGGGATGACAAAATCAACATGTTGAAAACTGAAATCTCCCCTCAAAACCAGTCTTTTCCCACATCCCTTATTTCAATGCACGGTATCACCATCCATCCAGTGGCAAAGCTAAGAACCTGGATATCACTCTAGACACTTCATCCTCTCATCCCCAACCCAATCAATAACAAGGTCCTATCTGTTCTACTATCGAAGTGTCTCTAGAATATGTCTACTTACTTCCATCCTCTTTGTCATCACCCTGGTTCAGGCTACCATCCACCATCATCTATCACCTGAATTACCATAGTAATTTCCTAACTGGTACACCTGCCCCCATCTTTCTTCCCTTTCTCCTTTCTTCATTTTGCAAACATAGAGATGTTCCTAAAGAACAAATCTGACCATATTGCTCCCATTCTTAAAATCTTTCATTGGACAAAAAACAAAACAAAACATAACAAAAACCTTTCATTGGCTTCCCAATGCTCTTAGAGTTAAGTCCAAACTCCTCGTATAACTTATAATCTGCATGATCTGGCCTCTGCTAATCTTTCTAATTTCATCACATACAGCTCTTCTTCCTTTAGTATTATACTATACTGATGCTCAAAATTGTTTCAATATCCCAAAACATGGCTAAGTTCAACTCCTCTGGACCTCCTCAAATGCTATCTCTTAGGCCTAGGACATTCTACACACCAACCTTCTTTGTGGCTAATGCCTCAGCACAGATATCATTTCCTTTAGGATGCCTTCCCTGGTCCCTCTAAGTCTAGATTACATAATTCTTCTACATGTTGCTGTCTTTTCCCTGTCTTAGTACCTATCACAACGTATTGTAATTGCTTGGTTACTTATCCATCTCTCCTGATCTAGATCTGGAATATTTTTTTGTTGTATCTAGTGCCTAGAACTACAGCTGTCACTTTGCAGACTCTCAGAAACAGAATTTTTTTATAACAAAAAAATTGTTCTAATAAATTCTTTCTTTAATAGAGAGAACTTCACACTAAAACAAAGGTACAGACTCTCAGAAGGCCCAGTGTTATCTACGAACTAGAATTTTAAAGACATAGGTTTGAAGGCTACAAAACACAACAAACAATGACATGCTCAGTTCTATTAAAAAAAGACTCGATCATTTCACAATATATAAAAATACTGAATCATTATGTTGTACACCTGAAGCTAATGTTATATGTCAATTTTATCTCAATTTTTGAAAAGTGATAGATCTCTATATACTTTTTGAAACTAAGATCTACATATTTACAATACAGTCTAACAAGTGTAAAGATAAATCATATAATTAGGTAGACATATTTAAAATAACTCTGAGAAATTAATTCATTTTTTTCCAGTCCTACTGTAGAAACAAAAACTTAAATAGATTTTTTACTTGAATGTACTTAAAAATAAGTAATTCTTAAATGTCATCAAATTGTACAGTAACTATTTTCTCTTTTAATGTTTATTTTTCTGTCAGAATGCTAACATATGACAATTAATTTCAACCTCTAAAGATTAAAAATGTCAGCTAAATCTTGATCTTAGCTCTGGGTGCAAAAATGCATTACCATCCACTGAACCAACTATCACAGCCCCATCCTCGTACACAATGCAGATCTTCTGTCCGTCAGCATTCCAGCTCATGCTTCGAACCACTGATTTATTTCTATTGTTGATCATCTCCTCATACCAAGAGCCTGTTTTCACAAAGAAAAACAAATGACAAGTCAAAACTTTCACATCTAATAAATGGTACTTCAGAGCTGAAACATTCCATAAAATACACTGTGGGATAAATAACTGCAAAGCTTTCTACAACCTGAGACATTAAAC
Organism: Physeter macrocephalus; assembly: GCF_002837175.3. Classification (NCBI taxonomy): domain Eukaryota; kingdom Metazoa; phylum Chordata; class Mammalia; order Artiodactyla; family Physeteridae; genus Physeter; species Physeter macrocephalus. Next base: position 39,993,837 of record NC_041225.1, read on the forward strand.
TATGAAATCTTCAAATCCAACAGAACAAGATGAAAAAATAACTTAGGCCTTGACTAACAATTGCTTCAAAGATTATCACAGAAAACACAATAAATGCCCATCTTTTTTTTTCTCTCTTTCTCGCTTTCTTTCTTTCTTCCTTTTTTTCTGTCAATTAAAAAACAAAACTTCATTTGCTTCCGAAACAACTGATTTTTCTCAAAGTCTGACTTTTCCCACTTGAGTACACCTCAGATAATAACCAAGGAAAGAACAAAATAACCACAATTACTTCATAAGTATGCACAAACTCTCCAATGATTAATCATAGGCATATTAAATATAAGCATATTATGTAAAAGCTCTAAGACTGCTTGAAAACATTTTTAAACAGTTCATATCACATTAGTGATATCACATCACTAATGCTGAGTGACAAAAATGTTCTTGTACGTGGGGTTGGAGTGAGATGTGACTTGTCTCAAGGTGTAGCCAAATGTGAGGCAAATCACAGGGCTATTCTGTTTTCTGTTTGTTTTTTGAAAGGCTTTACTACATTCTGGTACAGGGAATTCTGGCCTGAAGCCAAGCAAGGAATCATGTAACATGGAATAACCAGTCAGAGCAGGGTATTATCCATCAAGACTGAGGCTCAGAGAAGACCTACTTTGGAAAAAGACACAGTTTAATCTCCTATATTTTCACATTCTACTCACTACACACATATACACAGACATAAACTTTAAAAATAAATAAATGAGTTTGTTTACTACAGCATGTTTTAATTAAGAATTTTTAAAAGGTATACACCGTAAACGTTTTTAAAACAACACACATAAACTAAGGTACCCTTTTCATTTAAAGATGATGGCTACAGGCCCCAAGAGAACATGTTTTATGAGTTCTTTTTCTGGTAATAGGCATGCACCTAAATTAATCCCTCTCTTGTTCTCTCTTGTAGGCAAAAGACACAAATTGTGAGCCAGTAGTCAGAGCTGAGATAAAATCTATATCCAAGAAGGAAAAGGAAGCTAACTGACTCATTAAAGGAAATTAATTATTGCTTTTGACATCTTCATAAATGTGTTTTTATCTGCTGAACTAACTCCAGCCACTGACCACAGAGAAACTAATCTTACTGGAAAGCTGAAAAAAAGAGCTATCTCAAGCAGAAACGATTCTGCCAAGAGCCTAAGTTCAGTCTGAAGATAACCAACAGTCACATAACTCACTTTCTTAATGCAAGGTCACAGTTCAAAGGAAATAAGGTTAAAGGGCAAAGTAGGAAGCCGTAAACCCAGAAGTGCCACCCCTGTGAACTCCTCCTGCCAGTTAAAAAGGGGCTATTTCAAAGATGTTATTTCCCCATTCAAATACTGTAATCCAGACTCCAATCTGGGAAAGATTAAATAAGCTCCCCTAAGATACCTTTATATAACATCCAAACAATGATAAGACCATTTTGATCACTGGTAGTCAACTTCTGATATTGTTCATTCCATGTTACAACTTGAACAGAACCTAAAAAATTATAAGACAATTTAGAAACTAAAAAAAAGCTACAATTAATTTCAAATTTACATTTTTATAATAAACACCAAGAGCATGTTAAAATCAATACTGTTCCTGGGCAACAAACAGCAATTAACAGTCTTTAATATTTACTCAAAAATGTTCATAGGACGCAGTTACTATTATCACTCATTTCTACAATAATGCATAATACTAATTTTCATGTTTATTCCTATTTCATGCCAGCTAAGGTACCAATTATGATCAGCTGCAAGAGCTGCCATATATCTGATGACCGAAACAAATGTAAGTAAGATCTACCCAATTTGCCTGACTCCCCAAGATTATTATGCCCAAAGGACATCATACTAAGTACTTGTTTTTGGGGGGAGGTGGTATTTGTTTGTCATTAATATGTCCCCTAATCTCTCCCCCTGCACCACACCTTGTTTTCCATTCTAGTAGTAACACACTCTTGAGCAGCTCTTAAACCTCTGGGTTATAGGAACAAATGTGTTTTTTTAAGTTTTTTTAATCCTTAAATACTTTATTGTATCTTTCCTAAGAACAAGGACATTCTCTTGCAAAACTATTCTACAACTTCGAAATTTTAACCCTGATACAATATTATCTCCAACCCACAGTCCACATTTACATTCTATCAATTGTCCAAATAATGTCCTTTATAGATACTTGTTTTTCTCATTTCAAGATCCAGTCTAGGATCATCTAATACATTCAGTTGTCAGGTCTCTTTAGTCTACTTTTATCTGGGACCATAAAACAGACTCTAAAAAAGGATTATATCCTATCCATAGACAGATAACAGCATTTTTAATATTTAAAATTACAGCTACTTTTTTTCATATCTATTGAAGATGTTATTTAATCATGTAAAAGTTGTTGAATGATTCTAGGCTGTGTTAATTATGGCTAAATAGAAATGATTACTTTAAATATTACCACCATTTAAAATGATGACATTTTTGCATTAATTAGATGGTTTCTAAATACCTAAAGATAATACTATTCAAATATGATTTAAAAATTTACATGACTCACCACTATGACCTTCAAGAGTCTGATTCATAGAAAGGTTACTAGGGGCTGCAAGACCCCTCAGTTTTGCATCATCTAGAACAAAAACAAAAACAAAAAATACTATAGAAAATATATAAAAGTGACAGATTATAAGATTTTGACATTTCTTGCTTTTTTTGAAAGGAGTTCCTATTCCTGGATAATATTAGAAAGATTTTTTTTTAAGCATGCCTTATCCTGATCTGTTTTTCTCAACATGGACAATAACACCTACCCCCTTGCAAAGATGTTATTCTGGCAAAATAAATCAAAATGTATAAAAGAACATTGTTTATTCAGTATACTGAATATATTGGTAATTATTATTGCTACTTATTCCTTCCCAAAAGATAACAAATAGAAGTATCTATAACATATAGATTGAGAATTCTAAAGGATAAGAGGGATCAAAAAGCAAAGACTTTGGAAACTAGTTTTTACTAGATATGGCAGAATCTTATATTCATTCGTTCATTCATTCATTCATTCATTCAACAAATATTTATTGAATGTCTACACTCTTCTATGCACTGTGGAAGACTCCGAAAATAAATGATGAACAAAAGCCCTCTGCCCTCAGAGAGCTTGTAGTCTACTAAGGGGACAGATATTAAATACACACACACACAAAAATATATATATGCATATATATAAAATTATAAAGTGGGGAAGTAAAGGCATAATAGGAGACAGTAACAGAAGGGGATTAATTTAGATTGAAGGGAGAACCAGGGAAGGATTTCTGAAGAAATGATATCTATACTGAGACTGAAGGAGAAACTGGGAAAAGCCAAGCCAGGTAGGGGGGAAAGTATTCCAGGCTAGGAAACAGCAAGTGCAAAGGCCCCTGGGTAGAAGTATAGAGCCTTCGGCAAACTGAAAGAAGGCCTATGTGGTTGAATTAGTGGAGAATGGCATAAGATAAGGCAGAAGTGATAGGCACAGAAGAAATTATAAAGTCTTTGCAGGAAGTGATAAAAATTTTAGATTTTATCCAAAGTGCAATGTAAGCCTTTAAAGACTGTTTTTTATTTAAAGTGACTTATTCTCCTTGATTACTAATCATACTGTAGAGAAGAATACAATAATACAATAATATAAAATGTCATCTCAGTAAATTAATCTTCACTTAGAAAATCTGATTGTTACATGTAAAATATAACATTTAAAACATTCATTTAAAAACACAGATTTATGAAAATCTTAAGAATTTGTGAGAATGGGAATTATAAAAGCTGATGCTGAAGAAAATTCTCCTTTCAGATAACATGTATCTTAAAAAATTATGAAAAATATTCTTTATTCTGAAAACAATCTCAGGAAAAAAAAAATACCTGAGTTCCTCTAAAACCATTAGCTCTAATTATCCAGTTACTGTCTTGGTAACATTAACAATAATACACATATATAACATCACAATCATCTGTCAAACAATTAGGATAGAATAAATGTTGTTGACATACATGTTAGGTTGAACATTATTTTTTTAACAGAGGGTTCTTTCCCTCACTGACTCTTTTAAAGATTGTACTACACACTTAAGCCTATTCTACTCTTCTAAAACAAAATTTGATACAAGCATTCTTCTGAACTTATAGCACTGAAAATCCATTCTAATGCCTATGGTCATAGTCACTGTAACCAAGTAAAATTAGTGATATGTGATTCCAAGGGTTTGCAGGACCTAACATATTGGAAAGTGTGATGAAGTAGTTCCATCTTTCCATTTGTTTCTGTGGTCTGAATTCACAATTCTGCAGAGCGGGTATGTTTTCTCTTTGTTAAGCCACAAAGTACAGGACTCTTGACAAAATATATTCTGACAGATGACAATAAGTTTTTGAAATTCTACTTGACATGGTGAACAAACAGCATCCACATCTGAACACTGTCTTTTGCTGGCAGCAACTCCAGAACTTGATCATGCAGAAAATATCTGCAAAACCTACCTGAAAGTTCTGATGTCCAAAAAAAAAAAAGTCAATAGTTTTCAATGAGGTGGAGTAAAGCCACCAAGATCCCAAGACTCCACTGAGTTACATTAAACTCCCCATGGCCAATAAACAAACCAAACTGGCATGGTATGTGCTTCTAAAAGCACATACCAATAATCCTTGGATTTAAAAGGCATGATGAAAGGAGGCACCAATAAAAGAAGGCATTTGAAACCCATGAAGAGGGATTTCGGAATGAAATCAGTAATTCCAACCATCCAAAGTATCTCCCAGAAGCTCAAAAAGTCCAAAGGATTTAAGAAGATTAAACTGTCATAAAGTGACTAAGAATGAAAGATACAACAAAGGAGAACAGAAGACCCTGCTCAGAACGCCAGTAACCAAGCACACTAAATCTCTGAGCACCTTTATCTTAGGAAAACCTGGCTGACGTTCATAAATATCAGTTTTTACATTTTGCATTCATAAAACTTGTTAGCTGTTATTTGCATCCATAAAAGCTGTTAGCAGCCCAATTCCAAGAGAAATTCCTGTTATGTGCTGCATAGTAAGTTTGACAAGCAGGATCAAAATATATGGAAGACATTTTGGTAACACTTGAAGAGAGGGTGGGATTCTGAGCAGGAGCTGCTATGGGTTCTCCAGACTCCCTGGCGGGATCACCTGACTGCCTTGCTTCTCTGCGTGATCGGCTACAAGTGACTATGTGCACATCCATGGGTACAGCTATGGACACCTGACCTGATATTTCTGGAGCTTGGGTTTTCAGCACTTTCTTTAGGTACGGAGTTGGTGTGGATTATGAACATCTCCAGAACAAAGGCAAGAAGCTTCGCACATCCGTCTCGCTGCATGGGCACGTCGGAAGGCTGAGGGACTATGCAGGTGGCTACAGTTGGCTTGTATGGTCTTGGAACACTTTTTCTCTGACCCGAATGTTTGCTTTAGGGTGATACCTCCTCTAATGAAGATGAGTAGACTGCACCCTCTGCAGCAGTGGCAGGAAGAGCAAGAGATGCCATCTCTAGTCAGGGCCATTACCCTCAAACCCCACCACAAGCAACTCTGGCCCAAGCTGGCAGCCCTTTAGAGACTCTTAGCAGGGAAATAACATGATCTGGTTCCTTTTTTTTTTTAAGATCACAATAGCTGGAGAGTGAAGAATAGACTAGAAAGAGGCAAGAAACAATGAAGGGAGGGAAGCTGATTCTCACAGCAGTCTAGGTGAGAGCTGATAGTTGCTGGGACTAGAGAGGTAGCACGGGACAAAGGAAAAGGATGGATTCAGATACTCTTTGGAGATAGAAGCATAGGGTTGTTGACGAAGGTGATGTTAAGTGGGAAGAAGGGGGCTTCTAGCTTGAGCAAATGGGTGAAATTTAAGATATTTATTGAAATGGAGAGCAATGAAAGAAGATATATGGGAGAAGGTCAAGAGTTCAGTTTTAGACAAAGTAAGTATGAGATGCCTGTGAAAGATTCTTGCAGAGATGTCCAAGTCTGAAAAATCAGAACTGGGCTACAGATATATATTTAGGAATCGTCACCCCATAGATGGCATTTAAAGCCAAGGGAATGAAAGAACAAGTCTAAAGAGAAAGTAAAACGAAGAGAGCCCAGAACCAAGTTCTCAGGAATTCGAACAGTTAGAGGAGAATCTAGTAAAGAGACTGAGAACTTACCAGAAAGAAAAGGAGGGGAAAGCAATATGTATAAATATAACAATAATTTAAAACATTTCTATTCTCCTTTTGTCTTGAAAAATAATGGTTCAAGACAGAAGGAAAGGTCAAATGCTGATAAGAACCCAAAAAAGCCGTCCATGAGATTTAGAAAATGAAAGTCACTGGTGAGGGAGAAAAAAGAGGGAGAAAGCAGACTGATACTCCAAGGATAGAGAGAGGATAAAAAAGTGATGAGGTCCCTGAGAAGGTGAGAGGAGGTGGGCTCCAGCAAAACCTGTGGAAGTTGGCCTGTGAGAGAAGGATACTGCCTCCCCATCTTAACCTGATGTAAGAAGCTGGGGCAAATGCTGATTCTAGTTCCTTTCCTTCTAAGGCAAGGGAGTGAAAACTGGGAATGCCACCACAGGGGATGCAAAGTAGTGCTTCAAATGTACTCGGCATGCAATATCTGGTGATTGTTACCGGAGGGATCTGTTGCATCACAACTATTATTATTAAATACAACAGACTGACCTTTTAAGAATCATCCAACAATATTTCTCATATTTATCTCTTTCAACATGATTTACACTCATTAAGTTCCAAAACAAATAATTTACTCCATATTCCAAGCCTCTCAAGAAACTATTTTCCATCTTGCTCACTAATTTCAAAGAATACTCTAACCACACTTCATCAAAAATGCAGAAGAGGGACTTCCCTGGTGGCGCGGTGGATAAGACTATGTGTTCCCAGTGCAGGGGGCCAGGGTTCGATCCCTGGTTGGGGAACTAGATCCCACATGCATGCCGCAACTAAGGAGCCCGCGTGCCGCAACTAAGGAGCCGGCGAGCCACAACTAAGGAGCCTACGAGCCACAACTAAGAAGCCCACCTGCTGCAACTAAGACCTGGTGCAACCAAATAAATAAATAAATAAATAAAATACCAATTAAAAAAGCATATATATTTTTTTAAGTGCAGAACAGGAAATGAAGTAATTTTTTTCTTGAAAAGCCTTCAATATTAAACATAATAAATGCATTTCTTAATGTAACTAAAACTTCCTACATATTTTAAGGAAAACAAATATGTATATGTACATATACTTATATATATTTGAGAAATATAACAGAGACAAAAATTTTCTTTCAACACAGTTAAGAAAACTAAAGTGTTGAGAGATTAAATTACTAAACATCAGAAGCCAAACTCTGATAGGTACATAAGTATCTACCTTCCAAATCTGCCTTTTCTTTCATATAGTTAATCTAGCACATCAAAACAATTATTCTCTCTTTGCTTAGGCTGCCATGAGCCGTCCACATAGTGGGTAAAAACGAGGCTTTGAAAGTGAAACAAACTAAGTTCTGATGGAAGAAATTTTCACATATTGAGGTATGGGGAAGTCACTCTGGCTTACATATTATTAAACTTTATGCTAGTTAGAACAGTCCGTTTTGTAGCCTATCACACATATCTTGTTTATGTGCTTTAACCATTAAAGAAAAGTGTGCATTGTCCAGAAGTAAAGAATGTCCATTCTGGAGACAGAGATCAATGCCTCCCTCCCTGGGACCTCAATGCTAGTACTCCTTCGATGATAAGGCTCCCTTCCCAGGCGCCAAAGCCATACTGACTTGCTGTGTAGGAAGCAAATACATGCCTTGAAGGAATGTACCCCTGTCGTGTTTGATGTTCTTTGCTCTGACAAGAGATAAAGCCATGCTGAAAACCATTTTCTTCGGAATAGTTCCTCAGAGCTGTCTGAGAGGCTGCCTCCCCAGCTATAGTCCTCAGTTTGGCTCAAATAAAATTCTTTTCTATTCCTGTTACTTCAAATCTTAGCTGTGTCACTTATTTCCTGTGTGACCTTGGGCAAGTTATTAACTGATCTGCACCTAGTGTTCTCATCTGGAATACCTACCTCTCAAGATTATTGTGAAGTCAAATTAGATAGTGAAGGTTAAACACCCCAGACATAGGAAGTCCTCAATAAATATTTATAACTACCACTTCAAAGCGGTAAAGCGGTGTTACTCAAAGTGCGGTCTGAGTGTCAGCAACACCAGCATCACTAGAAATGCAAATTCTCAGACCGAATTCCAGCTCTACTCTGGGGCTTGGGTCCAAAAATCTGTTTTAACAAACTCTTCAGGTGAGTCTTATGCCTGATAAAGCTTGAGAAGCAATGCTGTAAGGAATCCAAAATGTAATTTAGTTCAACCCTTCATTTTACGAAAGACTGAACTAAAACCCAAATATACTCAGCAATTTGCTGAAAGACATTCAGAAGTCTTGTGGCAGAGCTGAGTTTCCAACTCCAATCTCCTCATCTAAATCTCCAGTTTAGATCGGGAATTGTCTAGCTCTCCGACCTAGAGCAACACTAGATGATAAAGAAATGTGAAACTGTTTGCTATGGTTCCAGAGAACTAGAAAAAGAGAAATCAAGCTGTAAAACACAAGAGATTTATTACGAAAAATGTTTTTTTTGAATCCCATTTTCTGTTCTTGGGAACTAGGTGCCTAATTATTGACACATCTGAAAAGTGGAAAGGACAACATAGGCCTGTAAACAATCTACCAAAACGTGAGATTTTTGTGACCTTACTGAAATACTGATTCACATCATTTTTATTTTATTGATTTTAGACTCCTACTTATATAGCACAACCAATACACATAGCATAAAACAACATAATGACTTGGTTTTCATTCTTCATTCATTTTCATTTGCCATCAATAATTTCAGCAAAAGCCATCTGATGTTTACATTCAATATTTTCTGAACTTTGTTACAAAAATACTCTAGAAGAACACCCCAAAATGTTTGGGTTTTTGTTCTTTTTCCTTTTGAAAGAATTAGAATTGCATACTGACAAATACCACGAGCAAGTCTCTCTGACCAAATGATTTTCCATCAAGTTCAAACATTTGGGCTTGCATTCATTTACCTGTCTGTGTCTCTAATTTCAAAACCTTCAGTAATCCATCTTCACCACCACATGCTATGAATCCTTGGTCCTTGTTCCAAGATATACATTTCAGCTTCACATTATTGGGAATGGCAATCTGAAAAGCAACCACACCCACTCTCACAGCTTTTCACCAAGGGCTTGGGAATGAGTCTACAGGAAACGAAGCCTGAAGAAGAAAAAAACGGCCAGCCTTGCAGAAATGTGAGCCGTTATGAAAATGAGCATAGTGCCCTGAACTGCCCTGGGCCCATTTGGGAAAGAGAGAAAGGACTGCCCACAAAGAGAAGGGCAGTGACTGCAAAGGAACCCCATGGGGAGTGACCTGATGGATTTTTAAAAGGGGGGAGGGGGACTTCCCTGGTGATCCAGTGGTTAAGACTCCCCGCTCCCAATTCAGGGGGCCTGAGTTCAATCCCTGGTCAAGGAACTATAGTGATCCCACATGCCACAACTAAAGATCCCGCATGCCGCAACCAAAAGATCCCGCAGGCATCAATGAAGATCCCACGTGCTGCAACTGAGACCCTGCGCAGCCAAATAAATAAATAAATATTTTTTTTAAAAATAAATAAAAGGGGGTAGGGATAACGGAAGTATAAATCTATATCATCAATTCATATTCCCTTTCTGCATACACTTTGGCTACCTTTTTATTACTCTTCTCCTGCCCAGAGGCCTGTGATGATCCAGAGAGTTTAAATCACCTGGATAAGCAACAGGTGAAGGAGGAAAGATAGGGAAGCACGAAGTGATCAGCCCTGCAGGCCCCCCAAAAGGACCTAACCAGGGGCAGGAATGGGAAAGAATCATGCGAGAGGGCTGCTGTCTCCGCCAAGGACTATTTGGGTCTTGGAGACCATCAGGCGGAGGTTCGAGGCTGGACCATGCAGGAAGGTAGGCGGAGGGATGTCGAAGCCAGGATCACCACTCACGGCCTTTCCGGCAGGATGCGGGAATCGCCCGCAGGTCGAGAGACCAGAGGAGGAGCGAGGGCGAACCCCGGGAAACTCACTTTTTTGCTCAAGTAAAAGAACATCCTGGGAACCCCGAGAGGACGACGCCAGCAGATAAAGCCCGGCACAGGAAACTTCTTCTAAGCCGCCAATCGCTAGTACCCGCGGCTCTTGGAAGCTCCGGTCGCCCTGGCAACCGCCGCCGCTGGGTCGCATCCGGGGCGCCGAGGGACACTTCCGGCGTCGTCCTCGCCTCGCCGGGCGTCGTACGCCTGCGCGGACGTCGCGAGGCTGGTAGACCCGCTATCGCGGGTAGGATTTGGTCGCTTTGCTTCTGGGCTTTTCTGCCCAGCGCCCTGGCTCGTATCCTCAGCTGCCCTCCGACTGGGCGGGCTTCGAGGACCGGCCACACCTCGGACGGTCGCGGCGGAACTCGACTGAGGTGTCAGTACCAAGGCAGTAAGGGTGCCCATTAAACAAAGGTCGTAAAGATGAGGTGTTCTGTAAGCCCCGAAGTTCCAATATTGTGAAAGGGAAAAGTTATTTACTGTATTTAGTAGACTGGCGCCGTTGGCCAAATGAAGGTACAAACGTGCATTTTCAGAGCGTGTGCAAACCTTCCTTTGTGCCTTTGGGGATGGGAGAGCCCCCTGGAGCAATTTGGGGGTAGGAGATTTTGTTAATTCTGTTTGTTTTAGTACTTTTTAACAACTTGTTTAAGCTGTTACTGCAGCCCAAGGGTCCTTATAAAAAGAATAAGTGTGTACACTTGAAACTAACACAACATTGTAAATTACCTACACTTCAATTTTTTTTTTAATTTTTAAAAAGAGAAAAAAATATGTGTGAGCTGTGGGCTGTTACAGCATATAATTGCCATTGGGGCATAGCCTCCCATTTTTAAGTACTTGAGGTGTTTGGTATTTTCTTGCCTGTGGTCCACTGTATTCTTTTTCAACCTTATTTCTTTCTTCAGTTCTCCTTGTCCTTTCTGAATGCTTGGAGAGTTACAGACCACCACAATTTTAGACATAGCGCAGAAACTCCTATGAAATTATTCACTCTCATCTGTTTTTTAAATTTGTCTCTGGTTTTACCTTTTACCATATTTGCAGCTACGACTGTTGATTTGTATAATCTAGTGTGTACTTTATGCAACGGTAGCTAATTTCCCCACCTAGAGTCTTTCCCCATCTCAGGCAAATAACGTTCAAATCCTTTGACCCGAGTCTCTTGCCTCACCCAGCATACTCGAAAATTGACGATGGTCCTAGCCTTTCCTATTAAATCTAAACCAAAGCTAAAATCAGATCTTCCTTCGGTCTTAAAATGTTTTTACTTTGGTGCCCCCACTTTAAGCAAGCCAATATGCTTTTTTTAGTCCCACTATTCCTGTGTGCTTCCAAGGCCATTTTACATGTCCTATGATGTTCCTCCTTCCTTGGCCAATTGAGCCTAGCCAAACGCACACATCAGGTCTCCCTGAGAAATCCTTCTCAAACTTCCCAAGCTCGATCCCATTCAGATAATATGTTTGTTTTCAAATGAATGTGTATCTTTTTCAGCACCAACTACATCCCTAAGATATGTTTGTTGGCACCGGATCACGGGCTCCCTATACTGGACTCAAGAAAAAAATCAATTATCTAAGCCAGGGGATTCCAGTCAGCTGGTTAAGCTTAAGACATGATTAGTTCAAGCTACTGATGGTCACACTCCTGAAAATTTGTCTCTCTTTAAATACCTTTCCCTAGTTCTTGCACATGAGCTCTCATTTATTCCTCCTATAACACCATTTCTTTGTGATATATGAATGTAACTGATTGTGTGCTCAAATAAGTTTGGAAAATAATACTTGCCCTATGTCAGGTGCTTTCAAAAATGTTGAGCAATAACAATATATGTTTCATATAATATTTAGTGCCTTTGATGTGTTCATTTTTCATTTCTTCCCTTTACAGTTTATATTTTAGATTTTTTTACTGTTTCTGGGTTTGCATCTGTAGGTTATATTTTCTTTTCAAGCGCATCTATTAATGTACCCTCATCATTATTTTATCTGAATTTATGTAATTTTGTTTTATTCCCTCTCCCACAACATTCTTGATTAAAGCCTTTCTGTTTAACCTGAACTTAAATTTTTAATTTTAAGAGCATGAGATTAAATTATAGGAAGAGTCACAATATTGTGTCCTTTGACAAGAAACTGTTTCATTCAAAATAATTGTAATTCAGCTTAATTTAAGAAAATACGTTAATAGACAAAGTTGATATAAGAGTTACCAAAAAAACATGACAATAATATATAAAGATATTGACATTTTTATTATACTAAACACAACATAAACCAAGAAAAGAATGAGTAGTATACAATTTAAAGAACTATTTTTTTCTAAAAGTTATAAACATAAAAGCTGAAAAAAAAATTATCAAATATGTAAGTGAAAAAAAAGAGTTAGGCTTATCATTAACATTTTAAAAGACATTAGGTTTTGTTACTTATTATACCGGTATTTATAAATATATAATTTTATTGACTGGATCCTAGAGTAAAACAGTAAAGTAAATTTAGGGTTTTTTGTCCTTGGTAAAAAGTTTAACACTTAATTCACAACTAGTTGTGTGTTTCTTTCTAACATCAGAATGAATTAAAAATGACATATAACAGTTCACTTAATCTGTATTAACTATATTTAGGTATGTGTATTACAATCTCCTGATCACAGCTTCAACAATACTCTGGCAAAAATGAGAAAAAAACAAAAAGTGATAAAGATATAGTTCTAAATTGTATTCATCTCAATTTAATTATATGAACTTTTTATGTGTAAATACCCTGTACAGTTTACACTCTAAAGTAACAAGACTGGTTTACACTATAAATACTATCAAGAAAACAGATCAAAAGTTCGCATTTTAAGCCTGGTTATCTTACTAATATAAACATTTAAAAATTAAATGGCTCAATTAGTAAAGAAAGAAAGAAATTATGAAACTTTTCATTCTGTTTCCTACCATTTCACAGTCATAGCTTAGAGACACTAAAATTTGCTTTTAATAAGGGACATTTATTTCCTTAGAAAAATGATACACATTCTCCAGAAGATCCTCATACTACTTATCCAGTAACATTAAAGCATTGGTAATGGCAGATTACGAGCAGGAACACTGGAGTATGCCAAAGTATTGAATACACCAAATGCTTCATATTTCCAGGTAAAAAAATGTGAGGAATTTAACGATGTATTTGTCCATATTCATTTGCTTGCAACTTCTCCAAAATGTCATCAAGTGGCCAGTTGTTAAGGCTAACACCATATATTTTTAGACATTAGAAAATGCAAACACACTTTCAAACACTTCAATACAAGATAAAATATATATATATATATTTAAGTTCTATTTTGAACAAAAAGAGTGAAATTGTTTTCTCACCAAAAATCTAATCTATCTAAAACTCAGATATTCTGTTTTTTAGCGAGCATGATATAAAGCAGTGGTCTTCAAACATTTTTCGTTCATATGTCCCCTAAAATAATTATGACAAATAAGTGATATCTTGTGCATATTTAGATTACATGAAAATTTTCATCATAAGTTTTAGTTGCAGATATGCAATTTCTGCTATATTATAAATATTGATGCTTTAAAACAAAATTTAAATCAGTCTTTTAAATGTATCCCATGTAATATTAATACCATACTGAATTGTTACTACTGTTGTTCTTCTAAAATAAAATATTTCCTTGAATTTGTATTTCCTTTCTCCTTCCTCCACAATTTTATTCTACCTTGAATCTTGGAAATCTGTTCTTTATCACTCTATTATACTTCTCTGATGTAAACTTTATACAAACAACAAGCACATACACATTAATATTGAAATTACCTTTGAATTAATTTTCTTTGACCATGAGGTGCTAAATTTTTTTAATCATCTCAGTTGAGTTACCATTACAACTATTATGGGGACACAATTGATCCAAACAACGAATAAGTCACAGGTTTTGACATAAAATCATTAAAAATAAAAGGTAAATTTTAATTAGAAAGGTATCTCCTAATGGGATGAATTGGGGGAGATGTGTTTATGAAGGCTTAATTTAAAAAACTGTTGTACTGGCCCTTTATTTGGCTCTCTGGAGATTTTACCTTTCCAAGAAATTCACCTTAGTAAAGTTCAGGGTAAGTAAGAGGTATGCCTTTCTTGTGTAAATTTAGGAGAATGGTGACACTGAAGTGAGAGATGGGAAAAGAGAATGCCAACTGACCCCAAGTTGCATTGTAGGCAGATCGATTTAAGGAAGTGAAGGATTTGGAAATTGATCCCTTTAAAATTTTCTGTGTCCCCACATACCCCTGGAAAGTCTCTGCATACCCCTAGGGTATCCCTGTCACAGTCTGAATACCATGCCTCTAAGATCCCAAGGAAAGGTGTTGTTAACTTGAACTATGCTAAGAAAAATTACTTTTCCTGAATTACTCCTTTGGCTAAAAAACTGATTTTGAAAGTTTCTGAGGTAGTACCATGTTACATTTTGAAATCTGGTTTTTGACCACTTGGCTAGACAAAGCACACAGCTATGTGTCGTCTGAACTATCACACTCCATTAATCAGCTGACTCGTTTTGTACACGTACAGATTCTGAATAAGAAAGTCATATTAAGGAATCAGGATAATAGCACTGTCAAATAGAGCTCAATTAGGAGCTTATACTGCTATGGAAAAGCACTAGAAAAATAAATAATTACACAGCTCTTACATGTAAATAAGAATGGGTGTAACAGTCTTAAGACATTTTAAAAGAACTCTAAATTTTAAAAATTAAAGCTTTGTATTACTATGGCTCATCTTAAAACTTAATGAATAAGGCACTTATCTTGTGGAATGTCCTAAAATGTCAGCTCAATTGTAGTACCTAGGCTGGCTTCAAGCAGAAGCAGAAAACCTTCCAGAAAGGATATGCTTGGCGTTCAGTCTCTGCAGATATGAGCTGACCTTATCCTGGAATGCCAGTGTGGCTTCACATGCACAAGCATCTTCTGTGGAGATGAGTCTTCGTGCTTCTGCAATGGCTGAAGACAATGATGATACACAAAATGTTATAGCTAATTAGAAATCATAGCAAATCAGGAAGTCTGTGATTCAATACTTCCATTTTTAAGTCTTACCTAAATGCATTTTCTAGGAGATAAAAGAATATAAGGGCACATGGAAAGAGGAGAAAGTACTGTGGACTCTGTCACCAAAGAAACTGAGTTAGAGATGTTGAGGAAAAGTTTACAATTGTCAAAGCTGGGTGATGGTTATATGAGAGTTCATTCTTTTGTTCTCTATACTTTTGTAATTGTCTGAAATTTTCCATGATATAAAGTAAATATTTAAGTTGATGCAGGGAGAAGCCAAGAATGCAGAGATAAGACAATCCCTTGTGATACTGTGTACTCATTACGAAATGAAAATGTTCACTATGGAGAACAGTGTGAGGTTCCTTTAAAAAACAAAAATAGACCTACCATATGATCCTGCAGTCCCACTCCTGGGCAAATATCTGGAGAAAACCCTAATTTGAAAAGATACACGCACCCCAATGTTCACAGCACTATTCACAATAGCCAAGACATAGAAACAACCTAAATGTCCATCGACAGATGAATGGATAAAGATGTGGCACATATATACAATGGAATACTATTCTGCCATAAAAAGAATGAAATAATGCCATTTGCAGCAACATGGATGGACCTAGAGATTGTCATACTAAGTAAAGTAAGTCAGACAGAGAAAGACAAATATATATCACTTACATGTAGAATCTAAAAAAGTGATACAAATGAACTTATTTACAAAACAAAAATAGACTCACAGACATAGAAAACAGACTTATGGTTACCAAAGGGGATTGGGGGAAGGCGGAAGATAAATTAGGAGTTTGGGATTAAGACATATCCCTACTATATATAAAATAGTTAAACAACAAGGACCTACTGTATAGTACAGGGACCTATACTCAGTATCTTGTAATAACCTATAATGTAAGAGAATCTGAAAAGTTATATATGTATATTTTATATATATATGTATAACTGAATCACTTTGCTGTATACTTGACACTAACACAACATTGTAAATTAACTATACTTCAATTTTAAAAAATGAAAATGAGGAAAACAGCTCTCTATTTGTGTGGCCAAAACATTTCAAGGTTTAAAACTAGATAATTCCTGATTTCCTATACAGACTATTATTCTCCTGAATGGTTTGAACTGAGAATTCTAGTTCTTACCCATAAATACTTGGGAACTAAAAATTCAGGTTCGTATTGACATTTAAGCAAAGAACGTGGGAGAATGATCATTCTAACTCCAATTTCTTTCTGTAATTCAGTGAGGCAGCTATTCCTACTCAGTATCATAGCCCCTAAAGTTGCCTAACAGAAATAAGAGTAACTTCCAGTTCTGAAGTCTGATGAATAATCTTCCAACTGAGTAGTAGTACTGCTTGGGGACAAACAGTAGTCCTTTGCTCTTGCATTTTCTCCCACATTCTATCCATAAAATGTTACAGAAAAACCCGAATGAACTTTTTGGTCAACCCAATAGAAAGATAAGATACAGGGCTGGAGGACCATAAATTCACTTGATTAATTTATCTAGCTGTCTAAATCCTATTGAAACTTTTAGGGACAGCCAGCTCAAATCCCCATCTCAATCGGTAAATTAATTAGTAAGCCAAAAAGTATCCACTGAATATCAAGTACATGCCCATCATCCCTGTACAGAGTATAAAATTTGTACCTATGATACTTTTCCAGTGTATCTTGCCCGAGAGCCTATAAGCCCTGTGAGGGTAGGGGCTCAGTGTAATCTTCTCATTAAAACACCCCATAGAAAACTGGAAAACTGGGATGTTGCACAATTGAAAGTTGAGAGATGGATCCATTCACACTGGCAGCAAAAAGAATAAAGTATTTAGGGATAAATTTAACAAAAGTAGTGCAAGACTTGTACAGTGCGAACCACAAAACGTTAATCTGTCTCCAGTTCCTTCCTCGGGACCTAACAGAGTACTCGATATAGAACAGAAGTTCCATGAATACTTGCTGAACAAATAAATAAGTGAATGGCTAAACAAATGAGGTCAGAGCCTAAGCCATTATAAACCATTCTGGAATCCTCACCTTCCAGGAGAAGAAAAAATGCCCAAGACTGCTTTTTCTGAAGATTAAACACTTAAGAAGGAAGACAGTACCCAGAAATACTCACATTCTAAAAGCAAGCTGCTCCTTATCATCCTCACCCTCCCCGAGAAACTGATCCACACTTTACTTCAAATGAAGAGGTATCTGCTGAGTAACTGTCAGGTGTTATGGTAGATGCTAAGAGTACAGACAAAATCCACTACCCGTGGCGGCTGGGGTCTACAGGAGCATAAACACACAAGTCCAAAACTTGCATTTTCTTCCCCAAATCTGCTTCACTCTCAGTCCCCTCAGTAAAGATACCCCATCCTTCCAGCTGCTCAAGTGGAACAGGAAAGCCATCCTACTCCTCCCCCATCCTATCCGCACATCCAGTTTATCACCAAGCCCTGTTCATCCTACCTTCAAAACATGTCTGGAATCAGTTTACTTCTATCACACTGTCACCATCCTAGCCCAACTGCAATAGCCCCCGAACCGGTCTTCTTCCGATCTTCATCCTCTTCAATCTGCTGTTCACACAGCAGCTAGAGTGACTTTTTTTTTTTTTTTTGCGGTACGCGGGCCTCTCACCGCTGTGGCCTCTCCCGTTGCGGAGCACAGGCTCCGGACGCGCAGGCTCAGCGGCCACGGCTCACGGGCCCAGCCGCTCCGCGGCACGTGGGATCCTCCCGGACCGGGGCGCGAACCCGTGTCCCCTGCATCGGCAGGCGGACTCGCAACCACTGCGCCACCAGGGAAGCCCCGAAGAATCTCATTATTATTTTTTTTTTTTTTTTTTTTTCGGTACGCGGGCCTCACTGTTGTGGTCTCTCCCGTTGCGGAGCACAGGCTCCGGACGCGCAGGCTCAGCGGCCGTGGCTCACGGGCCCAGCCGCTCCGCGGCACGTGGGATCCTCCCGGACCGGGGCGCGAACCCGTGTCCCCCGCATCGGCAGGCGGACTCGCAACCACTGCGCCACCAGGGAAGCCCTAGAGTGACTTTTAAAAATATCAACAGCATCGGGCCGCTCCACTGCTAAAATCCCTCCGTGACTTCCCATCTCTCATAGAATGTCCCATGCCCCAAAGCAGCAGCACGATTTGACCCCGCCCAACTCTCCAAACTGCCACACCCCACCCTTATCCCTGGCTGGTCATGCTTCCGTCACACGGGCGGCCTTTCACTTCCTCTCCCCACTAAAGCCACCACTCAAGGCCTGGCATCGCTCTCCCTCCTTCCGCCAGCACTCCAATCTCAACCTACCTGCCGCTGATCCACGGCATTCAAATGTCACTTCCTCAGAGAGACCCTCCCAACCTGAAATAGCTTCCCCAGCCCCCATTCTGTTCTCTTCCATCACTGCTCTTATTTACTTTATAAATGTGTTAGGTACTTGTCTTTTCCCCTGGACTGTTACCAAAGACCATACCTGTTTTGTTCATGATTGTATACCTAGTGCCTAGAACAGAGCAGATGCTATATTTATTGATTGGATGAAGGAATGATTGAAGGAACACACAAGTAACCACAACACAAGGCATCCAGTGCTGAAAAAGAGGACACAGTTCAATGGAAGAATAAGGGGAATTCTGGTAGAGGGGGTAAAAACTGAACTAGCCCTCTAAATTAAACAAACACACATAATTTGGTAACATTTGATTCACAAAAAGTAATTTATAGCACACTGATGTAAGTTATGATGCATAATAAAGACAAATGCCTCATAAGGCATAAAAACGAATGCATGATAAACCCACTGCACAGCTTAAGAATTAAAACATAACGAATGCTGTTGCAGAGACGTCATTCAAGAAGTGGAAATATAAACACAATCTAGGAGAAGATATCTGCAACACATAAAAAAAACAATGAATTTATATCCAGACATGTGAAGAGTTGTTATGATAAGTAAGAAAAATATAAATAACCCAACAGAAAAATAAAGGCATAAATAACTTTTCCAGATAAGAGACTGAAGTGACAAATATAAGAAGAGAAGCTTAGCCTCTTTAGTAACCAGGAAATGGGGAAAGAAAGACTACAGGGAGGTACTTCTTTACATCTACCAGACTGACAAAAGTTTAATCCAACAAAACCAAGCGCTGGCAAGGATGTGGTTCTTGGATTTTGACAAGCAGAAGAGGCAAGGGAAGCAGATCACAGTAAAGGATGGAGACAGGTGAGTACAGGGCATGCTCCAGGAATATCAGACAGCCCACGTGGCTGGATCACAGGTCTTGGAGAGAAGGAGTGAATCTGGGGCCAAATGTAGTGACAAGATGAAAAAGAGTGGTTACCAGGGGTAGGGAGAGTAGAATGGGGAGGTTTTGTTTAATGGGTACAGAGCTTTAGTTGGGGATGGTAAACAAAGTTCTGGAGACAGTGGGATAGTTGCACAACAATGTGAATGTACTTAACACCACTGGAATACACTTGAAATGGTTAACATGCTAAATTTTATGTCATGTATATTTTACTGTAATTTTAAAAAAACCTGGACTTAGGGAGAGACTTTAATTAGGAAAAAAAAAATGGAATCAGACCATGGAGGGAAGGATGCCTGGTGGAAAGGTAGAATTATTTCATTCTGAAGACATTTGGGAACCACTGGAGAATTCTGACCCAGGAGCAAGACTCAGACGCGTGCTTCAGACTTGGAGACAGGAAAGCTCACTCCTAAGACTGTCCTAGCACATGAATTAGGCTTACAGGGACAGTCTTTACCTGAACATGTCTTCTTGTCTTCATTCAAGGTGTAGCCAGTATAACAATCGCAGTGGTAAGCCGCGGCCCCGTCATTCACACAGATGTGCTGGCACCCATGCGAGCCCAGTGCACACTGGTTAAGAACTGACCAGGAATGGCGCGGGAAAGAGAATATTCACAAATTACAACTGGAAACTAAACACAGACTTCTGGGAGAAAGAAGCTTTGGTTCGGTGCCAACAAGTGCAGCAAATGAATCCTACAGCCGTCATTAACGTGTCTCCCATGTTTCAGAAGGAGAGAGCCTCTTTTCCCGTTCCCTATCCCACACCCCTTTCCTTGCTATCTCTTGCAGCTATCTCGGTGCCTTCTCTTTTCTGCTCTCCGCAGTCCTGGGGCTGCACTGAGTCTTGATTCTATTCCAGAACTTATCTCCAGCCTTTCCTGATGACCATGAATGCCTCCAACCTCTCCAGCTATACACAGATCATCTTCACCGTCACCAGGGATAAATTATTAGGGACCTACCTGCACATGGAGTTACATTTGATGCTGCACAAAAACTATGTTGACCAACGGCCTGCCTTTGATGCTTAAAGTGGGACAGAAAACACTGGCCTGAGCGCGCGCGCACACACACACACACACACACACACACACACATACACACATAGAGGACAAATAATAACAATGATGATGATGATGATGGTGGTGATGGTGTGTATGACTGGATAGGGAAGTATCTGTGTCTGTCACAAGTAAATACATTACAAGGAACAAGGGCTTCCTGGGATACATAGGTTCTTCCTCGGCCATTGCAGAAGCCAAACTACTTTATTTGTTCTCCTCTAACTCTCCTCTTAAGTGTCATTTTATGCTCACAAACCTTCCATGGCTCACTATTGCCTATAAAACAGCTGTCCATGAAGCATAAGGCCCTAGGCAATCTATCCATAGTGTCTTTCCAACTTTCACACTGATATTCCCCTACACTACTACAATTCAGATGTTTCCAGCAAAATGCCTACTAGCAGAACAGTTTGTTTTCCCCTCAGCCCAGCTTAGCAGCGACTCTAGCAATAACAAGTGGATGTGCCTCCAGCCCCTGGCCCGTGATCTGGGGCTCCACATTTAATTTACAGGCCTTCCCACTGCCTAGCAAGGGGAAGGCAGGCCATTAGAGGGGATCTGACCCATGTCATGTACCCCAGTTTTAGAATGGCATCCATTATTGCTGTAAAATATATAAATACCAACGTCCCACCATCTCGTCTTTTTCTTCTATCTCCTTTGATGTCCTGTGCTTTGCACCATGAGACGTGTAACTTAGTGTTTGAGAGCATATGTAACCACCAGAGCAAGGGCCTGGGTTCAAATCCTGGCTCGACTATCACTAGGCAAGTGACCCCAGGCAAGTTACTTTGTCTGTGCCTCAGTTTCCGAGTAAAGTTGCTGTGAGCAGTAAATGTGTGACTGTGCCTAAAATGCCTAGAACCGTGCCTGGTACCCAGTAGGCACTGAAGAATGTTATCTGGAAGTGTTGCCTGGAGTAGTCTGCCTTAATTGAAAATCTCCTTTGATTTCTTTTCTTAACAAAATGGTCCATTTTATGCCATAATATCTGTCAGTTTACATGTAAATGTGTTTTTGTTTCCTTTTCCCAGGTCTTCAGATTAAAGGTCCTGCTTAAAGTACCAAGAGGGATACTTGTAATGGTTTGAGAAGTGCAGCCTTGAGTCCTTTCCATCCAACTGACTTAGTCCCACCCCCTGAACAAACCAACGCAAGCCACTCCCCTTGCCCTTTGCCCTCTCCACTCCTCCATGTAAGCCTTATCCGCCCTCATGCCGAGGCCCACCTCTAGTCCCAGCCCTCTGTGTCCATCCCAGACCTCCTGCCTCCCAGCCCCTCCCGCCCTTAGTTACTGTCGGTCCCTCTCCCTGGCTAAGAGTCCCTGCTTTCTTAAGGTGCTGGTTCTCTTTGCACCCAGCCTGTACATGGCTCAGAGGCAGAAGCTGACGCTTCCTTACATCCCCACAGCGCTTACCAGAGTCCTGGGAACAAAATAGGTGCTCAGTACTCTTTTATTGATCTCATTTTTTTAAAAAAAGGGGAATTAGTGATATGCCACTTCCTTTAATCTCTCTTGAAAAGGTCACACATTACATCTCAAGGAAGAGGAAAACATACATAAAATCTAAAAAAATATTGAATATGCCAAAACTAAACACCACCTTGAGAGCCAGGAATTTCTCTTAGGAGTGTTATTACATTACAAATGCCACTCTGTTCTGCCAGTGAGTTTAAATCAAATTAATGAGGATTAGCAGTTCTGGCACGGGCTTCCTCGCCAAGTTATAAGTCTCAGATTCACCCAAGACTGATCATCTAGAAACTGTCAGGGAAGGACTTGCTTCAAACTTACTGGAAGATCTGTGTGGGTCTAATTCAGTCATTTACAAAGCCTCCTTTACTAAAACGATCTGGCTTTAAGATTAACACTACAGAAAAGTTCCAGGCCAAGTTTTAAATGGAAAAATATCAGTTCAGCCTATCACACCAAATAGTTACTGCCAGCTGACTTCCTCTAAAGTTTCCTATTTGCTTTACAGAGCTATAAAATTGTCCTGGATTAGGACCGTACATTCAATTAGCTTTTCTTATATCCCCCACTCCCTACCCATTACCCAGTAATTTTCTCAAGTGAGCTATGTTTGCAAAACCTAGTGAGCTCACTGCCTCCTGAGCAATGTTTACCTTGGTCTGAAGCCCAATTCCTTACATTACCTTTAAGAATGTCTCTCTTGGTGAAATGCACGTTGGTTTCAGTGCAGTAGAAAGAGCCCCGGATGAAAGAATTTACTGAGTGGACCTTACCTGAACACGTTTTTTTATCTTCATTCAGAGTGTAGCCCTCGTAGCATTCACAGTGATGAGACCCAGCTCTGTCATTCACACAAATGTGCTGACAGCCGTGTGTGCCCAAAGCACACTGATCTTGAGCTGCCCAACAAAAGTCCAGAAGAAAAGATATTAAACGTGGAAAAGTCTTTTATCAGCCATATATAGAAATCTTCTTATTTGCAGCTAGCAATGCAGAAGAGGAAAACTTATTAGAAACCACTCAAAGCCATCAGTACTATCTGTTCTCACTAGGAATTAGCTGAGTAAAACAAACTCCTACACACACAATACTTATGCTTCTATTTTTCCCCACCCCTTTTCAGAATCATCTATACTGAGCTTTTATAATCGAAGTATCTCATGAATACTTTCTAAAGCGTTCCTTTTAGATTTGTTGTATTTATGCTGAATCAGAGGGATTCTAACAGCTGTGGGACGAATTATACTAGAATCAGAAAGACATAGAATTAGAGTTTGAAGAAACTGTAGCTCAACTCTCTCCTGTAATAAATGAGGAAACCTAGTCCAAAGGAGACCAAATGCCTCAGAGCAGCATCAGAATTCAAGACCCAAATTGCTACTCAATGTATTTTTCTCTGTACTGTCATGATATTTTTTAACTATTTTTTTTTATCTTTGAGCTCTTTGTTTTGAAATCACTTCAGGCTTATGAAAAAGTTTTAAAAATAGTGCAAAAAATCCAGTACTTCACCCCGTTTCCCCAAATGTTAACATCCTATACAAGCATAGTGTAATTACCAAAACCAGGAAACTAATACTGATACAATGCCCTTAACTAACCTACAGACCTTATTCAAATTTTGCCAATGGTTCCACCACTAATGTCCTTTTTCTGGTCCAGGATCCAATCCAGGATCACACATTGCATTAAGTTGCCACATCTCCTTAGTTTCCGCCAATCTGGGACATTTCTTTAGTCTGTCTTTGCCTTTCATGAGTGTGACACTTTTGAAAATTACTGAAAAATTAGTTTGTAGAATGTCTCTCAATTTGGGTTTGTCTGAGGTTTCCTCATGATTCTGAATTTTTAGCAAGAATACCACAGAAGTGCTATTGTGCCCTCAGAACACCATGTCAGGAGATGCATGACGTCACTGTGTGTTATTGCTGGTGATGTTAACTCTGACGTCTT
Organism: Physeter macrocephalus; assembly: GCF_002837175.3. Taxonomy (NCBI): domain Eukaryota; kingdom Metazoa; phylum Chordata; class Mammalia; order Artiodactyla; family Physeteridae; genus Physeter; species Physeter macrocephalus. The sequence goes on from NC_041225.1 coordinate 40,017,908, forward strand.
GGTTGAAGTGGTGTCTTCCAGGTTTCTCCACTATGGAATGACTGCTTTTCTTTCTGTAAGTAGTAAGTACCTTGTGGGCTGTTATTTGATTTTCACATACTAAATTGTCTTTAGATTCTGGAAAGGACTCTTAGGGCTGGGTACAGAGGAGGAAATAAACAACACACTCACACACGTGGGTCATGAGACACACATGCTGCCATTTATAACTTTTCTAATAAGAAAGGGGAAAAGCCCAAGATGGCAAGAGAGGAAAAGAGACCGAGCTCCCCGTCGATGTGACCCCCGCCAAACACTGACTAGGGAGATAGGTAAACAGGGAGGCAACAGTAAAGCCTCTCCCCCACTTACCCGAACATGTTTTCCTGTCTTCATTTAAGGTATAACCTTCATAGCACTCACAATGATAAGAGCCAGTTCTGTCGTTCACACAGATGTGTTCACAGCCGTGAGTGTTAAGAGCACACTTATCAATAACTATCGAAAGATGATCAGGACAAATGTCAACACATGGAAAACATGGTAAATAAATAACTATGGGCCACACCACACACACACACACGCACACGCACACACACACAGTGCTAATGAAATGGGACAGCTTGGCACGAGAGGAAGCCTGCTGGACTGGGTGGGAACCCACTTCCTGGTCTTGGCTCTTTCACTAACAGACCCCATGACATGGGTAGGTAAGTCTTCTCCCTTCTTGTAGAGGTCTCAATTTCATTTTCTATAAAATGAGCAGGTTGAATTAAATGATCTCTAAGTTTTCTCCCTCTCAAAAACTTTTTTCTAGGATTTAACAAATTGGACCTAATTCCCACTCTTCATTGATTGTACATGAGTATTCATAGAGCAGATGAGTGAGAACCTCCCTAGATTTTCTTCCACTTCTAGATTCCATGAATCTTCTACGGTCACAGAGAGGTAAGAGGAGCGTGTATTTAATTAAATAAAACCCAGGGAAAAAAATCCAAAACCTCAAAAGGATGAAGAGTTTTGGCCCCCTTCCTCACTAGCCCTTTTCCCTACTAACCCTTCTCTCTAAACCTAGTAATAAGTACTGTAACAGGCTGTTTTAGGTATTACCTCACTTTTCTCCTCATGTTCCTTTTCAAGGAAAGTCGTTGATAACAGTAAATCCACCACAGGGCAGTTAGGAAAAAACCATAAGGCCAGTCCAAAGCCTGGGGTGAGTCCCCAAATAAGTTTCCATCAGCCACCACCCCTTAAGGAGCCTCACCTGAACACGTCTTCTTATCGGCATTCAAGGAATATCCTTGGCTGCACTCACAGTGGTGCTTGCCTTCCCCGTCACTGACACACACATGCTGGCACTGGTGTGTGCCCAGTGCGCATGGGTCCAGAGCTGTGCAAGGGAAATTTACAACAGTCAGCACTGACGCGTAAGAAGCATTTCAGATACTTTCTCCTGTGTCAAAACAACATCACTCTCCAGGTTCCTCTCTGATTCTATCTTTAGTTCACTCTAAAAATTGGCTACTTGTTTCCTGCCCCTGGCTTATTATAAATACCACTCTTAGTAATGTTTTAATTAGTAAGTAATTTAAAATCATGGATCTTGTGGTTGACTTTCTCGAAAAAGAAAGGGAATTTTGAACTTGGAGCTGAAGCCAAACACTTTACATGAATCAGGCAATTCTATATTTTGTTCAATGTATCCACCTAGCCAGAAAAAAAAAACTTTTGCTTCCCAACAGAAAGGAGGGAACAGTAATGTACTTCCTGAAGTTCTATGAGCTCGTGGCCCCACTGCCACCAGAACCCAGTTTCCAAGGGTTCTATAGTTTGTGTCTAAACAGAATTCACACCCAGGCTTTCCTCTAGGCCTGGAACCCACTCACTCTTGGGCAGCAATACATGTTTGAAATTGCAAATAGTGGAGGGCAACGTAGGTAACTGCCTTCCGAATATGCGGCATGGGTTCCTGAGCCCAAATGTATATGCATGCGACTCTCATATCTGCCAGGAGAATAAACTTACATACTATATACAAACCAGTAAAAAGAAAAGGAAGAATACAACACATCAGATTACATTAGCTAAACTGCATCCTCATCTTTTTGCTCCTGGAGCCATTTTTAACCTCAGATTTTTTTCCCCCGGTCACATGTTTTGATAAAAGAATCAATGAATTTAGTCATTTCTGAGAAACCAAGGAGGCCTGTTGCAGGAGGCTGGCACCCCTGTGGCAGGTCACCCAGCCTCCACTGTTTTGGCAACAGGACAGGTTAATATTTTCCCAAGAAGGGCCTTCTCATGGAATAACCTTTCCAGCTTGTTGACTACAACGGCTGCCCCTCAGTCTTTTTTCCATAGAGAGGATATTCTCCCCCCAGAACAAGCAGATCTTTCGTACCAGAATGAAAAGATGGCCACTCACCACTTGTTACTTTATGTCCTTCAAGCCCAACACCAGGTGCTATCTTTGAGACCCAGCCTTGCCATAGACCAGCATCTTTATGGAAAAGTTCTCACCCACAAACACAGGGTGGCTTCCTGGGAGAAAGAAAGCTATTTTCTTTTGGGAAACCAATGAATGCTGAGTCAATGCCACCAAAGCCAAGGACAGCTTGTGAAGACCCAGTGTCCTAGGGCAGGAAAGATTAGGGGTTCCTGGACAGTTCTGGTTGAGATGAGCCCAGACTTTGCTCCAGACCGAGACTTCATCTCTCATCTCCTGACAAATTGTTGATTGCTGAGTTTCACATTCATTTATATATCAAGTCTCCTTGAAATTTACAATTGTAATTATTGGTTCACTTGTTTGTCTCATCCCCAGCCGCAGACTGTTGCTTGATGGTAGGGAGGACTACTTTATCTTTGTATCATCAGTGATCAATAAACACATGTTGAAAAAACAAATGTGAAGTAGATTATATAGCAAAAGGTATCTACATTTTAAAATTCACCTGAACTAGAAATTTGTCCACACCTGCTTAGATAATTCCACAGAGGGCTTTGAAAGATTATCTCCAAATGATAAAAAGTAAAGCATGACTATAGAAAGAAAGAAACAAAGGAAGATAGAAATTTTTAAAAGAAAAACAAAAACAAATTTAAAAGTGAAAATTAAAAAGTTTGAGTCCCACAGATTCATAATTCTGGTCAGTGACTACAGATAAACCCGAGCCTTGAATGGATTTATATTCATGTGTTTGGCTGATTCATGCTAAAAATTCTAATTAAATCAGCATGTTCGGATTTAAACTCCATCCTAAAGGAAGAAAGGAGAAGAACAGTAACAGAATAATTAAAAAATTAAAATAAAAAAACAAAAAATACCCTGCTTCTTGCTATCTCACAAGTGAGCTGAAATCCTAAGCTTCCTGGTCCCTAATCCTCTCCCTCCACAAGGAATAATCAGACACCGAGCTGAATCTGAAAACTGGAGCATTCACTAAGTGTACACACTGACTGACAGTTACACTGGAATATAAGCCAGCTGATCTTTCCACAGGCAGACACAGTCCCCGTCTTCTGCCCCAAGACAAGCAGAGTTCTGTTAAATCTACAGATGGAAAAACTAAAGAAAATATCTGGAAAAAATGTGGCGGGCAGAGAGGAGAAGAGAGGTGTCTGGAGATTTTTTATTTGTATTTTTTTCTGACCCCATCAGGGAATAGCAGGATCATGTTCCCTGGATATTTCCAGAACTTCACATTTCTAATGCACACACGAAGATTTTTATGAGCAAACCAAGTTATATATAAGGCAGCTCTATATTTCTAAACCAACAGAGTATGTTTAAGTTGGTGAAAAAAAAAAAAGAAATACACACATACGAAAAAGCATTGCTTATATTTAAGTTTTCCATAAATTTCCACCAAAAAAAAAAAAAAGGATAAATCTCTTTTTCTCTGGATACACAATGTCTGACTACATAACATCTTTTCTAGTTGGAAGCAAAGACTTACCACAAAAGGTTTCCTGGAATCTAGAGGAAAGTTTCTCAATGACCCCATAGGTCTCCACATAGAAAACGTGCTCGTCCAGGGGCTCACTGGCCATCATCCTGAGGGACTCCATGTCTGCCCGGTCCACGCCCACGGCGTACAGCTCAATACCGGATGCCTGGGCCCGAGCCACCACCTCCTTCACCTGATCCTGGGGCCGCCCATCTGTCACGATGATGGCCACCTTAGGGATGTTGGAAGCGGGTCCCCGAGCTCCTGCCTCCACTGTGAAGGCTTCGTCCATCGCTGTCTGGATGGCCAGGCCCGACATGGTGCCGGTGGACAAGGGTGTGATCCGCGCCACGGCCTGTTTCAGGGACTGCTTATCCGAGTGGGTCTGGAGATGGAACTCGATCTTCACGGTGCTGGCGTAGTTCACCACTGCCACCCGCGTGTCCGCCGGCCCGATGTCCAGAGTGTCAATTACCCGCGAGACAAAGGTTTTTACTTTGGTGAACTCCGGAGGCCGCACACTACGAGAACTATCAATGATAAACACCAAGTCCAAGGGCATGCTCTTGCAAACACCTGCAAAGAAGGGTGTGGGAAACAGACATGACTAAGCGATGAGCAGACCACAGTCAGAAATGGGGCAGTTCTGGGACTTCCTTGACAGTCCAGTGGTTCGGACTCCACGCTTCCACTGCAGGAGGCGAGGGTTGATCCCTGGTCCGGGAACTAAGATCCCGCATGCCCGTGCTGCCGGGCCAAAACAAACAAACAAAAAAACAAGAAAGAAATGGGGGCAGTTCTCCCACCCAGAGAGTTCTGGCCAGCATCCCTTGATCCCAAATACCCCACTGTCTGCTGTCTTCCCCAAGACCACCCTCCCTTTGGATGTTGAAAGCTCTGAGGCCTTCAGGATTCCCTAGTGAGAATTCACATAGAGGTGTGACATTTCCCCAACTATCTCCCCTACAGGCTGGCTGAGTCCTGAAATTTCACTGGGAACCGTATCCCTCTGCTTAAAGTTTTGTTCAAAGGTTCCTCTAGACTCCCAGGAATGAATGGATTCCAGACCTCTCTTGGGCATCTTGGCCATCAGAAGCAATGGGACAGTGACCCTGAATCGTGTGAAAGGTGAACTCAGGGCACCCTCACTGCACCCTCCCCTGCCTGCCCAGGCCTCAGAGCCCCTCGGGCAATGGCAGAGTGTGAGGTAAGGCACACTGGTGCTCTCGTGCTGGCCTCCTTCTTTTACTCCATTTCCAAGGCGGTGAAAACTGCTCCAGAGTAGCCCTAAATTCTCCCTCCATCTGGTCACTCACTCATGTTTGGTGAACTCTGAGGTCCAACTAGCCCTGAGTTACAGTTTGAAAGTGGAAAGAAGAATAACAACTTAAACTGGTCCATGTTGACTTCCATCTTTGTCAGCATGTCTTGTTTCAAGAAGCAGAGATTTTGACTTAGTATCTGTCCTACTGCCCCCACCAAAGTGTCTTAGTCACCTCTCTTTCCTTTTTTCATTCACCAAATATATATTTTTTGAGAGCCTACCATGGGATAAGCCATGGGGCTACAAAAGCAAATAAGCCAGATTCCCTGCCCTCAAGAAACTTGTATCGTTCCCACACAAAAGTACCTGGCACATTGCAGCAACACAATACATTTTTGTTTTCAGCACATCCTTCTTATTCTTTTTTCCTCTAATCTTGTTCTATACTCCTACCTCTCCTAGCCACCCAAATCAAATCAGAAAGTCAGGACTAGCTAAGAAAGAAGCCATTCCTCTTCTTTCAACACACACACACACACACACACACACACACACACACACACACACCCCAAGCCCTGAATGGAAATGAGATCCTTGGGCATGAAGTGTCATTCAGGGTTCTTTTCTTTCCTAATAGGGGGCTGGAAATTGATGCAACTCTAAGAAGGCAATTTACTCAGCGTGTAGGGGGAAAAGATGTAGGTATTTATTCATTCAAAATAAATTCCTAGGCTAAGCAGTTGATGACAGAAAAAGCCCAGTCTGGAACAGGAATTATGCCTCTGTATAGTTTTCTTTTAAAAACTGAAAAGTATCCTCTTGGTTTTAGCCTGATTCCTAGAGGTATTAACTTAAAACAATAAATAATATCCTACTTTCAATAACACTTTAGAGATCACAGGATTCCAACACAACAACCCTGTGAAGTTAGAGATGCAGAGGTTGTTTTTATACCCATTTTACAGGCAAGAAAACTGAGTCTCAGGAAGCTGTAAGAGCTAGAAAGTGGTAGAAAATAGCGGTAGATTGCACTCCAGGTTTCCTGACTCCCAGCCCAAAGGGACTTTTCATTTCATGGTTGCCTCTCTCTGAAGGAACATTTTCTACTACCCAAATTAACATTACCTCATGTACCTAGTAAACATCCTGCTTGGTGACTTTGAGCCACCAGCCTGAAATAGGCTGTGCGTCATGTATTTAGCTAGGTCAAAAGGAATTAATTCTTTAAAAAAAAAAAAATCCTCCAGAATTTCATTTCATCCCTGATTACCATGCATTGAGAGCAAAGAAGAAGAAAATCCTCCCAGGAGTTGGATCTTTTTGCATAATTTGAGTAAAAGGAAAACTACATGTGATACGAACCCATATCTGACAATCCTGTCACTAACACCCAAGTGGCGTCCTTACTAATATCGAGGCTATGTTCTTGTAAGTAAACATGCAAGATTCCTTCCTTCTTCACTTGATTTTTCACATGGAATCATCTACGGGAGGTCACAGAGGTGTGGTGGGCAGGATACTGCCCCCCCCCAAAGATGTCCATATCCTAATCCCCACAACCTGTAATTATGTTAATTTACATGGTAAAAGAGACTTTGCATGTGTGATTAAGTTAAAGACTTGAGATTGAGGATGCTGTCCTGGATTATTCTGGTGGGTCCAATGTAATTACAACAGCCCCCAGAGTGGAAGAGAGAGGCAGAAGAGGAGATCTGAGAGATGACATGTGAGGATTCATCCTGCCTTTGGCGGCTTTGAAAATGGAGGGAAGAGGCCAGGAGCCAAGGCATGAGGGCAGCCTCTACAAGCCGAAAAAGGCAAAGAAGCGGATTCTCCTCTAAGATCTGTCCAAAAGGAACACGTCCCTGCTGACACCTTAATTTTAGTCCAGTGAGACTAGCGTCAGACTTTTGAGCCACAGAACTCTTAGATAATAAATGTGTGTTGTTTTAAGCCACTAAGTTCATGGTAATTTATTACAGCAGGAATAGAAAATACAGGGGGCTTGACTCAGATGGCAGGACATTCTGTGAGCATCTGCTTACTTCCTGATTCAGACCCCCTCATCATTGTTTTTGAATCTCACTCCCCTTTACTAGATAACAGCACTTTGATTCTCAGAAACCAAGAAAATGAGAATCTGAATTTCCTAAAATGTTTCCTTACTCACAATAATTGTCCATTTCTGATAGCTCTGCTAGAAATAAAAGCCCATAGCAAAGCTTAGCAGTTTCTGGGTACAAAAAGAAGTGAATTTGAAAAAGGGTGGAATGTTGTGTTTATTAAAGAATTATCGTTCAATATTGGTTTGGGTTCCAGCTAATCAAGGATCAGTACTGCTTAGGAGGAACATTGACCACCCCACGCAGAATCCCTCCTCTCCCTCCCAGATGCTTCCCCAAGGGAGGCCGATCAGGACCAGAGGTAAAATTAACTTCTCGGAGAAAGGCTTCTCCCCTATCCCCATTCCTGGCCTGGAGCAACCAACTGGTTACTAACTGAATTTAACCGTTGTGAACCCTGGCACTCCCTGTCTCAGTGACAATGCTCTCGCCATATCAAATCCAGCCCACTGGAGCTGATGCAGGAAAGAATCCTTTGTGCTCTTCCTCAGCATTATCCAGGAGGGTGCAGGAGGGGTAGACCACACAGATCAACCTGGGCCATGAAGCATCACTGGCCAGATGAGACTGGACATCCAGAAAATGGTTTGATGCAGCCTCTCTTTAAAGCAGGACTTTAACAAGTCTGACGCTGGACTTTTTGGTAATGAAGATAAAATCTTATGTAAACCATATTGAGAGCCTGGTAGCTTGAAGCAGTGGAAAGATCCATGCTTGGGATAGCTGAGCCCTGAGTTTTATTCTGGGCTCTGACACTGATTTGCTGAGTCCCCTCCCCTTGACAAGCCTCGGTTTCCCTATATGTGCTGTCAGGGGCTGTGTCAGATGATCTTCCAGCTCTGCTGCTCTAGGAGCTTTGCTCAACCAGAGAACTAAGAGCAGAATCTCAGGAAAGGTTTACTGAGCTGAACCAGAGGTGGGTCTAGGACAGAGAGCTGAGAGGCGCCTGGTGTTCCCACAGCTGCCCCATCCTCCCTGCCCAAATCTCAGGGGGCAGTTGCTAGAGTTTGACCTTCAGGAGACCCAAAGTCTAGCCCTGACTATGAGTGACCTTGGGCATCTCTCCCTTCCCTTCTCTGGACCTCAGTATCCCCACAAGATTCATCGGGGAGGGGATCTTTCTCCTGCACCACAGTCTGGCTCCGGCTGGGATGGAGGGAATACCTGGTGGATGACGGAGGCTCTTCCTCCTCATTCAACGCCTGATGCCCCTGCCCACCCATCCATCCCGCCTGGCCCCGGCCCGGGATCTCCCTCCTTCCTGGAGGGTGTCCCTCCCTGGGGCCCTCTCAGGTCCCTCTCGGCCTGGGGTCCCTCTCCCGTCCCCGCCCAGGCCGTGTACCTGCACCGCGGGCCCCGCCGTGCTGGCCGGCCCCAGAATAGGGCGTGCCGGTGGGGGCGGCCGGAGCGGGACGGCGTCCGGGGCTGCCCCCTGGGCCGCGGGTCCCCAACCTCAGGAAGCCGGGGCGGTCCAGGGGGCCGGGGACGGCGGGGGGTGGCAGCAGCAGCAGCTGCCAGAGCAGCAGGAGCAGTCCCGGCAGATAGCGCAGCATTGTGGGCTTGGCGCTGCTGCCCGTGTCCGTCGGTGGGTCGTCGCTCCTTCTTTGGCTGGGTCAGTCGTGGGCCCGTGCGCCGTTCCCGGGCGGCCAATTTAAAGGTCCCGCGGCCGTGGGCCCCGCCCCGCAGCCTTGGGTCCCGCCCCTCGGCCGTAGGCCCCGCCCAGCGAACCCGTCCGGGGCAGCGCGCCGCCTGCTCAGTGCATTCCCGCGGCTGGCGTGGAATGTCTGGGGACCCTCCGCCAGCGGCGCGGTGCCCGACTCCGGCCCGCCGCCGCCCCGCCCGCCCCTGCCCTGCGCCGGCCCGGTCTCGTCTGGGTGGGCTCGGCCCGGTGCCTCCCGGCCGGGCTCTACCTCCCTCGAAACTTCTGCCTCGCTGTACACCCGGGGCCTGGTCAACCCCCACTCGTCTGCCCGGGCCCCAGGCTCCCGGTTCAGGAGGCCCGAGCTCTGCTGTCCAGATCCGTCCAGGTTTGCCTGCCTCAAGGTTTCACCTCCATCCTCACACTACATTCCTTTCCCCTACCAAGTAACCCAGGTTTTTCTGTGGGCTCTCTGTAAAAAATAAAAAAATAAAAAAGGCTCACAGATTCTACCAGCATGAATAGACATGCTTTCATCGCAGCTTCAAAAATCCATAAACATTTGAACTTATATTACCGGGACTAGAAAGTCAAACATACATTCCCCAGAGAGCCCCCTGTGAGCTGGAAGGACAGCCTGTACCACAGGCTTAGAAGGCTCTCCCTCTATCCCACTTCCTCCCCAGAAGAGTGATGGTGGCAGCACAGGACTGGAGGCTGCCCAGGGGACCCTCCAGGAACTCACAGTCTACTGGCAGAGAAAGAAGCATAAATGATGTACCTGTCTAAGGGAACAAACACACTGAATTCAGGGAGAGACTGGCTCTGCCTGAGGAAACCAGTAAGGGTTCTAAAAGCAGGTCACCTCTGAGCTGGATCGTCAAACATGACAATGAACATGAGTCCCAACAGATCCTGTCTGCTCTTCCTGCTTTCAGACTACTGCCTTTTAAAAGCTACACTCCACACAGTAACCTTAAAATCACTTCTCTTCTTAAACCTGGCAACTTCACTTCCAGTAAAATCCGAGCTCCTTTTCATGGCCACCTTGTCTACTGAACTGACCACATCTGGAACTGTACTCTGCTCTCCGTGCGTCAACCACACTAGCCTTCCCCTGTCCTGGGGGACATCAAGCTTGTTCCCACCTTGTGGCCTTGGCACCTGGTTGTCCCACTTCCTATCTGCCATCTTCTCCCCCCACCCTAAAACACCCGTCTCCCTCTCGTCACCTCAGAGCAGTGGTTCTCAAACAATTTCTCATCTCACCAAACCTCACAGAATCTACACACTCCATCAGTATCCATGGGAGCAGCTTATTAGGACATTGAGAGTCATAGGAGGGAAAACGTCTCTCAGCTCCCAGTGAGAATTCACCAGTTTCAAAGAATCTTAGAAGAAGCTAGAATGTAATCATAATGGGAAAGGGACACTAAGAAGATTGAAAGAAGTTGTGCCAAAGTGAAAAGGGCTTGCCAGACACAATGTCTGCCAGCTCTATGGACATATGTCATTTGTCAGTCATCATACTCTTCGGATGATTCTCAAAGCCTTTGAACACTCTTACTAAACTTGAGGATTCCAACTTTATGAGTCAGCACCTCCCCAGGTAGAATCCAGCAACTTGCTTCCCAGCATCTCTTGCAGCTATATAGGCAAGGGACCCAGACTTCATTGACCAGATGAGCTCGGCCATTCTGTTTCAGCAGCTAGTGGTGAAAAGAAGCAAGCACTTTGTAGACTTCATTCTGACAAGGGTGGGGAGACAGCTAGCTTTCAAAGCAGTCATGAGAGGGTAGAGCTGGATTCAGTGCCTGGGGAAAGCAGGGTGAGCTCTGTTGTCTGTGCCCAGCAGCAGTAGCTGTAGATGTCCCCTAGAACTGACCTGCAATATCATCTGGGAGTGTTTCACGACTGTGTGATCATGAGTCTATTAAGTGTTTGAGAATAAGCAGAAAATGTGGGAATTAAGTTTAAACTTCATGTTCTAATGTCTGTGCAGTTTTTAATGCCAGCTTCCTTGCTACATGAGAGTTGGTTGAAGGCCATGTTGGCTGCTCTGGAAAAGAAGAGGACTACTTTTGAAACTTAGGTAGCACATTTGTATCATTGCCAATAAGTTCTGAAGAGGTCTTTTAATGACCTACTGCTATTAATTAACATTTAGAACTCAAGATGTATTTCTATTCAAAACAATTGAATTAATATTTGAAAAGAGCAACTCACAGCAATTTCTCTTCCTTTAATAAAAGATTGGCATTGATTTTTATTGTTTCATTTTATAGGTATAAGCATGAGTATTAAGTTTCATTACTTAATAAAAAAATGTCAACCAATTCATTAGTCATCAATGTAATGTCTTCCTCTTCAGAGCAGTCTTTCCTGAGGCCATATCTTAATTAGTTTTTTCAAGCTTATTTTTACCACTATCTACTATAACAACTACATTTTATATCATGAATCAGGAGCTACATAAATATACAATAGGGATATATACAACAGAAATAGTAATTTCCTGAAACAAGTTACCCTTACCACATGTGACATACTTTAATGTCTTCTGTTTTATTCATGTCCATTCAGTTCTATTTCATTTTTTTTTTAAAAATCTGGTCATCAACATCTAAACAGAGTTAATGATTCACTAATGTTTCCCAGTCAGCAGTTTGAAAACTGTTTTAAATAGATTCTTTCCTAGTGTCTCTTCCTTTCCAATCTATTACAGTATCCTGTGTATTTCTTTTATATATTTTTAAAAAATATTAAATGTATTTATTTCTATACTCCACTAGACTGAAGGCTCTGGGAGCGCAGAGCTGACGCCTGTGTTGTCCGCTGCTGAATTCCTGTAAATTCTCCCTCACTGCGTGCAGGTTCACGGTCTATGGTGGGACCAGGACTTCAGGAAATGAAAGCTCATGGAACAGGGCTGATATTTAGCCGTGCCTTGGCAGGACAGTAAACAGGCATGACAGATTGTTTGTAGAAGAAATTAATTGGCATTACTTTTCCAAGAGTCAAATGATGCTGAGGAAATGGCTTTTCTCAGATTCACTCCAGTGCCTGACAAGAGCCGGCTCTGTGCTGGGCATGGGCCCCGCAGACAGGCCCTTCCTCTGGCTTCCTCTAGCGGGGGAGGTGGGGCTCCTCCACCACAGGCTCCTTCTCTGAAGAAATGCAGGGGGAGAAGCAACATGAAGCATAATGGTCTGTTTCAGCACACTCACATGTAGGCATATGTAGAAATTAAAACCATTTCGGTTTTGATAAAGAGGTCTAAACTGTTTCGGCTAGTGAATAAATTATGGGTAACTTTCTTTAAAAATTCGTCAATACTGCTATTTTGTTTGTACAATTCTAAAAGACTGTTTCTTTATCATTCAGCTCTAGCTAGGTTATGCGCTGATAACTAATGACTCCAAAATCTCGGGGTCTTATAGCAACAAAGATTTACTTCTTGCTCTGTTACGTGTCTTTCATATGGCTACATCTTCATTCTGGCACACAGACTTAAGGGGCGGCCTCAATCTGGAATATGCTGGTCTTGTGACAAAGGGAAGAAATGAGAGATGGGAGAACCAGATGACAGAGCTTAACGTTTTTGCAAGGAAGTGGCTTCTGTTAATTCCACTCACATGTTACCCCAAGTTAATGAACCCCAAACCAAAACCCCATCACGTGGGTAAGCCTGATGTCAGTGGGTGAGGAATATAAGCCTTTTACAAGAGGTATACCAAATTGCTAAAAGGCATAATGCGAACTAGCTCAATGTATTTATACATCTTTTATAACGCGATGGATGGGTACCCCCTGGGGTTTCCTCTCTTGGTTCAGTAAGAACTTTGGGGTTCTTTATCCAGATCAGTCTCTCATCAAGAGGCCCCTGGCTTGGGCTGATCTAACCACTTTCTAACAGTTTTTCGGCTCCAGAGCGAGAGAGGCTCCATGGATTGGTCTCCATGTTCTTGCCGCTTGGTGACTGGTCAGTAAGGGAGCTGCACCAGCTCCCCCGCCCAGGCCAGCTGGGAAAGTAACTGAAAGCCCTGTCCTCACTCCCAGAAGCCAAGCCCTTTCCTTCGGTCGTGTGCTGCTGCCCAGCTTCAAAGGCTCCCAGGACACATGCAAGGCTGTGGTGTCGGCTGGACTCCGAGAGATATTTTCTCCATATTCTGGACTTACTGATTTATGACAAAAATGCCCAGTTGTGCTATTTAGAGAAATTCTCAGGTTCAGTCCTCTCTGACTCTGCTGGAAACCTAGAGAAGTAGGCCTGTTGAACACACAACCTAACCCATGCATAAGAATCACTAGGGAGACTTTTAAAGGCAGAGTCCTGGGTCCCTACCCCAGACATTCTGATTCAGATGGTTTGGGAATCAGCCAGGAATCTGCATTTAACAACCTCTGGAGGCAACTGCCACACTGAGGGAGTCTGCAGCATGGTGGTTCTAAAGATCTCGGCAACAAGCCTGGACGGAGACCCGCTGCAGGGGCGGGGGCAAGAAAATAGCCACCCAGCATGGAGGGTGCATGGTGGGACCATGTTCCCGCATCAAATGGGCCTTGCCAAGGGACCAGCTCTGTGGTCATGAGACATCTTGGACCAGGGAGTGACTGCCCTCTCTCCTCCTTCTCTCCACACTTCTCAAGAGCAGTCACTGATGACTCGGATCACCCAATGCAAAGGCCTCTTGGGAGAGTTCAGACAGTTCCACTTTGGCCGATGCTCCAGTTTCAGCCCCTTCCTGCCGGGCTGGGGTATGACCCCGATTCTGTACCAAGGGTCTGTTTCCTTCGCCACTTCCTTTTCTGCCTTCCACACTCTATACAGTCTGGAAATCCACAGGCTTTTTTCTAGGTACTTTAAAAAAATTATAATAGGTGTTTTTCCTTGTTGTAAAAGTAATATAACACTGTATAGAATCTAGGGAATGTAGGTAAGCAAAAATAAGAAAAAAAAAAATCCATGACACTACCACCCCAAAGATACACTATGGGGTATTATCTCTTTTTCTCTGCTTATATATTCATCTATTTTATTTAAAATGAGATCATACTGTATATTGTGGTCTTGTAACTTGCTTTCTGTACTTAATGTATTGTGAACAATTTTCCATTATAATTATTCTTCTAAGACATCATTTTTAATGGCTATACTGTATTCCATTGTATATTCCATTTATTTAACCAATTCTCCATTGTGGGACATTTAGTTTCTACGCGTTTTTAAATTATAAACGGTGCTTCAATGAATCCCCTTTTATGAATTGTTGTGAATTATTGTTCTTTCCCTAGAATAAATTGCTGGAAGTGGAAAGTCTGAATGACCAGGGCTCCTTTGGTTCTTTGTGTACCATCTATGTCAGGAATTTCATCTGATGTGGTTTCAGCTACCACTCCTCTGCTGGTAATTACAAAATCTGGGTCTCTTGTCCCAATCCTGCTCCTGGACAGTAGACCTCCATTAATAACCCTGCCTGTTGTACTCTCTATTCACAGGTCACAAAAGCACTCCAAGCTCAAGCATTTCCAAGGGTGAACTCAACCTCTTCCTCTTTAATGAACTCCCTCTCCTGTATTCTCATTTCTGCCAGTGGTACCGGTATTCTCCCAGCCACACAGGCATGAGGTCGGTGTCCTCTTTCCTCTCTTGAGCCCTTTATATTAAATAACTTACCAATGGGAATTCCCTGGAGGTCCAGTGGTTAGGACTCCATGCTTTCACTGCCGAAGGCCTGGGTTCAATCCCTGGTCAAGGAGCTAAGATCCCACAAGCTGTTTAGCGCGGCCAAAAAATTTTAATAAATAAATAAAGTTACCAAGTCTTCTACCCACATCTTCACCTGTTCAGATCTGTCCAATTCTGAAGGCTTATCTCTAATCACCTAATTGTAGGAAGCATATTCTTATCTTTCCAGCCAGACATGAGCCCCAAAGGAGAGGAAGGGGAAGACAAGAAGAAATATTTGAAGAAATAATGGCTGAAAAAATTTCCAAACCTGATGAAACCTATAAATCCACAGATCCAAGGTCAATGAACCCCAGCCACAAGAAACACACAAACACAGAACATAAAAATGTACATTAATGTAAAAACTGTACAAATCAAAATGTACAATCAAGGAACATTGTAAAAAACTGCTCGAAACCAGTGATAGAGAAAAACTTTTAATCACCTGGAAGAAAAAAAAACAAAAAGAATTTCCATACAGAAGAACAAAATTAAGCAAGACAGCAAATTTCTCAATGTAAACAATGTGTGCAGAAAAACAGTGCAGCAACATCTTTAAAGTACTGAATGAAAAAAAACCTGACAACCTAGAATTCCATATCCTGGGAAAATATCTTTTGAAAACAAAGGTAAATTAAAGACATTTTCAGACATGCAAAAGCCAAAAGAATCCAGTAACAGCAGAACCACACTACAAAAAAATGTTAAAACACGTCCTCTGCCTTAAAAAACTAAAAATAGAATTACCATATGACCCAGCAATCCCACTACTGGGCATGTATCCAGAGAAAACCATAATTCAAAAAGACACATGCACCCCAATGTTCATTGCAGCACTATTTACAATAGCCAGGTCATGGAAGCAACCTAAATGCCCATTGACAGACGAATGGATAAAGATGTGGCACATATATACAATGGAATATTACTCAGCCATAAAAAGGAACGAAATTGGGTCATTTGTAGAGACGTGGATGGATCTAGAGACTGTCATACAGAGTGAAGTAAGTCAGAAAGAGAAAAACAAATATCGTATATTAACGCATATATGTGGAACCTAGAAAAATAGTACAGATGAACCGGTGTGCAGGGCAGAAATAGACACAGATGTAGAGAACAAACATATGGACACCAAGGGGGGAAAGTGGCGGTGGTGGTGGTGTGATGAACTGGGAGACTGGGATTGACATGTATACACTGATATGTATAAAATGGATGACTAGTAAGAACCTGCTGTAAAAAAAATAAAATAAAATTCAAAAATTCAAAAAAACCCAATAAACTGTCCTCTGGCTGAAGAATGTTAACAGATGGAAATGTGGATCTACAAAAGGAATGAAAGCACCAGAAATGGTAACTAAATGGGTATATATGTAGGTTTTAATAAATTTATTTATTTATTATTTATTATTGGCTGCGTTGGGTCTTCGCTGATGCGTGTGGCTCTCTCCAGTTGCAGTGAGTGGGAGCCACTCCTCGTTGCGGTGCGTGGGCCTCTCATTGCGGCGGCCTCTCCTGTTGTGGAGCTCGTGCTCTAGGTGTGCGGGCTTCACTAGTTGTGGCACGCGGGCTCAGTAGTTGTGGCTCGTGGGCTCTAGAGCGCAGGCTCAGTAGTTGTGGCGCATGGGCTTACGTTGCTCCACGGCATGTGGGATCTTCCCAGACCAGGGCTCAAGCCTGTGTCCCCTGCGTTGGCAGGTGGATTCTTAACCACTGCGCCACCAGGGAAGCCCTAGGTTTTTTAATTATTTTTCTCTTTAAAAGATAATTGGGGCTTCCCTGGTGGCGCAGTGGTTGCGCGTCTGCCTGCCGATGCAGGGGAACCGGGTTCGCGCCCCGGTCTGGGAGGATCCCACATGCCGCGGATTGGCTGGGCCCGTGAGCCATGGCCGCTGGGCCTGCGCGTCCGGAGCCTGTGCTCGGCAACGGGAGAGGCCACAACAGAGGGAGGCCCGCATACCACAAAAAACAAAAACAAAACAAAAAACAAAAAATAAAAGATAATTAACTGTTTAACCAAAAATAAGAGTCACAGAAGGTCAGAGGAAGAAGGAATCTTGGCAGCCACTTGTTTGCAGAGTTATTTACTAATATCATTCAACTGATGGGAGGGCCAGGAATATAAATCAGGTTTCCTGATGCCTTGTCCAGATTTTCAGCTACCTAACTGAATGATGACAGATACAAAGTTCCTTTCCAACAGACCAGAAAACAGTTACTCTTTTTCTGGTTTCCAGGTCAAATACTTTTCTTCTTCCTTTTCAGACCTTCCTCTAGCCATTCTTGCTCACACACCCCCTCATGATAATATTTGCATAGGGCTTGATAGCTGCCAACCCTCCCACATCTGTTCCCTCACTTGATCCTAAGAACAACTCCAAGAAGTCTGTAGGCCAGGAATTTGCATCTTCTGGATTTTACAGATGAAGAAACTGAAGCTCAGACCCCAGTGAAATTTCCCAAGATGAGGGAATATCTTGGTGAAATTAGGAATTGAATTTCAATCTTCTGTCTCCAGATCTTGTGCTCATTCCACCAGCAACATTCTGCCTCTCTCATGTGCCCGAATTTCATGTTATTTGGCAACATTCACCTTGCTCTTAGTTTCTCATACTTCAAGTCATGACTTTTCTAGAAAAACAAAGCAACCTCTGAAAAGCAAAGGCTCAACTTTTTCTTTCAGTCAACTCTTGGGCTTATTTATAACATATGCCTTCTCTGAAAGCAAAAGGAGACCTGAAAATGGCATTTGCCTACAAGGAACATTGGAACAAACGGACTTAGAACAAACTAAGTTCCACAATGACTGAACAAATTAGCCTGGAAAACAGAGCGATTAGTACACCAACAAACAGAAGGAACAAAATCTATAGTTTAACAATGGAAAGTCTCTTGGTTTCATATTGTAAGACCCTTTAAATGTAGGTGTGCTGTACCCCACATTTAGATGATAACCCAACTTATACTGAAAATAATCTATTAGCTGTGAAAATGTTGTGGCGACTGATTGTTTCATTCAGTAAACATTTACTACCCCCAACCCCATGCCCCCGGTTTGCATAGGTCATTGAACTAAATGCTGTGGATGGAAAAAAAAAAAAGAGGCCCTTATTTCCAAGTTGTCCACTAACAGGGACACAGATACAATACAACATGAGCTATAATGGAGGTAGGTGCTGGAGGAGAGGAAAGGAAGCAGCCCAATTCACCAAATCATTCTCCAAAGCCAATTCACTGAAAGTCCATTTGTCAAATGATCAGAGAATGACCAATTTACAGAATTTACCATTTAGTAAAATCTTCTTTTAAGTAGTATTTTTAAAATATTTCAGTATATAAAAATGTATTCTTCTGAGTACTTACAAGTCTGCCCTTGTGCTAAACACTGTACACACTGGCTTTATCCTAGGAAATTATTGTATAAATTAAAGCTCACAGAAGTTAAGTAACTTGGCCACACTTACATGGTAAATCAGTGGCAAAACGGGTTTAAAACCAAGTTTGTCTGAATCCATCATCTGATTTCTCAGAAACTCCCTATACAGTCTGTCTTACAGCAGCTACTGATTTTCGGTTATGTACTAGGCAGTGTACTAGGGTAGGTACATGAATTACAGCATTTATTTACAACTCTGTGAGTTATGAGTCCTTTTCCAGATGAGAGAAAGACTCCGAGAAGCTGTATAATTCATTTCAGGACTCTCATCTGTTTGAAAGCCGTAGCTTCCTGTCCACTAAGACAGTCATCAGGGACTTCCCTGGTGGCGCAGTGGTTAAAAATCCAGCTGCCAATGCAGGGGACACGGGTTCCATTCCTGGTCCGGGAAGATCCCACATGCCGCGGAGCAACTAAGCCCATGCATCACAGCTCCTGAGCCTGCGCTCAGAGCCCGCGGGCCACAACTACTGAGCCTGCGCACCTAGAGCCCGTGCTCCGCAACGAGAAGCCACCGCAATGAGAAGCCCGCGCACCGCAACGAAGGGTAGACCCCGCTCGCGGCAACTAGCGAAAGCCCTCGCACAGCAACGAAGACCCAACACAGACAAAAATAAAGACAGTCATCATAATGACCTACAATGGCCAATTCAAACCCTCTCTGAACTATCTCGCATCATTCCCCACTCTCCTCCCTCTCCACTCACCAAAGCTATTTTTTGAACATACCTGGCGTGCTCCTGCAGGTGCCTTGGACTGGGATATTCTTCCTTCCTCATTCTCCAGGTCTTACTCACATGTCACCTTCAAAGTGTGGCCTTTGCTGACACCGTTTAAAACTGCACCCTCCCCCCTCCCCTTTCCTTGTTTCTTTTTTTTCTCCATAGCTCTATCACTAACTTACTATACAGGTTATTTTAAATCATCTGCCTCTCCCCACTAAAATAAAAGACCAGGGAATTTTTTTTTTTTTTACATTTTGCCCATCCCTACATTTCTTGCACCTGGAACAAAGTACATGCTCAAAACTTATTGAATTGCATTAAACTTTTGCTCAAGATTAAATAGAAGTGAGAACTGGGTATTGAACCCAATAGAGGACGCCAGAGAGAAGGTATATTCTGGTGAGCTCAATTTTGGGAACAAGGGCCTCATGGGACCCTTGTGTTGACAGATCTCGGAAACACCTGGAACTTTACACAGCTTTTGCAGCTACACAGTGTAAGTAAAAGTTGAGAAAGCAAGATGGCCAAAACCACAATACAGAGTGGCATGGACAAGTGTAGATGTGGGTGAAGAAAGCTAGAGAAGGAAACCGAATAATTAAAAAGATAGGCAAACCTCAATACAATATTTTGAAGGCCAAGAGAAGAGTGACTTTGAAGGTTAGTTGGTAACATTGAATGATTTTTTAAAAATGAAGTTAGAAAGGATAACAGAACTTTGTGATTTGGGAGGGCATCAGCATCTCATGAGACATTTTTGTGGGAATGTGAAGAGTATCAAACTTAGGAGTCAGAAAGGTGAAATGTATGAGCTACTCATGGTGAAGTTGCTTATTTTAAAAAACAGGGATAAACATTCATCTTTCAGTGTTACCTCTATGTGAATTTCAGAATCAAATATACTAAGTAACCTAGTTTTTCTCCAGCACTAGCAGAAGGAAAAAAATTAACTTTTAAAGGCAAAGAGTTTGCGTATATTTACTAGGATATTTAACTGTTATGTGACAACAGATTTCCCTCTAATGGAAAATGATCCCTTAACAATAACAACATTTTCCCCTTCCTTGGTGGAAATAATTGGGATTAATATATTATGACTGTTCTTCAGTTAAAAAGTCTAAGGCCTGTGTCCTTTCCCAGAAGACAAACCTGCTTTGAATGAAGTAGTAATCAGAAGCTGTGATGGTCCACATACCCACCCCAGGGACAGGAACAGTGCCCAGTTCGGTCCACTGAGCTTGGCTATGGCTATTCTCAAAGTACTAAAAAACCCTGGCAGTCTGAGTTTATTGTAATAGAAAATGTTGGGTTTCACCTACCAAAAAAGGATAACAGATTTTTAAGAAAAAACAATAAATATTTAAGAGATTTATTAAAGCATCTTATCACAAAGATGGAAACACATACAAAATTAGAAACATGCAACCATCATCTTCCACAGTCAAGTTAAAATGTTATATATTTTTCCTGTTTTCGGAGCTGAAAACTTCAGATCTTATACCGAACTCGCTCACCCTGAATATTTCATTCATCCTTCCTGGAAGTATCCAGGGTGGCAAGTAACCAAAATGCAAACTATTATATAAAGAAAGTGCAGTTAAAAAAGAATACGTGTAGAGAATGCCCGCTTCCCACCCACCCCCCAATCAAAGGCAAACAATGGCACTTTGCTCTTGCTTAACCTAGATTGTCTTCAAAAACTATTAAAATGTAATACACTTAACAATGACAAAATCTGACTTTTAATAGCTATCCAAAAAGCTTGTTAGTGTTTAAACAAAGGAAAATGTACTTTATATCCAACAAGTTTAAAGAGCCCTGTATTGCAGCATTTTGTAAAATAAACAAGACAAAAAGCTGGTATAGGGTTTATTGACAAAGGCAGAATTTCTTCAGGCAGGTATGTAAGGAGGTGGTGGTTCCTTTTCAGGCATCTTCACTGCCATTTCATAGGTTGGCAAAACATACTGAAGAAAGACAAAAAATTATATTAGACTTAATTCTCCTTTAAAATTCTATCTGAATAATTCAGCTTTCAGAATGAATACCTTTAATAGGGGCATATAAACCTACGGAAGAGCTGAAGAAACCATTAGCTAAGTATACTTCACCCCTGAGTACACCTGACCCTTGAGCAATGTGGGCATTAGGGTGCCGACACTCTGCACAGTTGAAAATCCACATATAACTTCTAGGTGGCCCTCCGTATCTGCAGTGCCACATCTGCGGATTCAACGTAGACTGTATAGTGCTGTAGTATTTACCACTGAAAAACATCTACATATTAGTGGACCCTCGCAGTTCAAACCCATGTTGTCCGAGGGTCAACTATAGCTCCTTAGAGTAGAGATGACTAATAACCTGGAGCTTTTACACGCAGGTGAGATGTCTGATCCAAGATCACTAGAGATGGATGATGGAAGGAGGGAGGGCAGACAAAATTTTGCTTCTGAACTGACCCTCAGGCCACCAGGACGCCTTGACAGGAGGTATGTGCTGCCACCCTCCCCTCGCTCCACTGTGGCTGATAAAGCAGCAGTGCCAAGTACACCTCAGGAACTTAGGATCTCGGTGAAGGGTCCCGCTGAACCATGCTAAAGGAACACTCCATTATGAGGCTGTATTTCATCAGAATCTATAGGCAAAGGATCAAGTACTTGTGTCTTCTGCTCTAAGGTAAAGGGCACATCTATGTAGAAGAGTGGCATATTTAAGCTAAGTGACTCCAATGTGACAGGCTGGCCCTACATGGGTCACATATACTTTACATGCTGGAAACCTGGGAAAACAGTACAGCAGCAACTAGAGGGCCTGAGAGGTAGGCCTCCCAACAGACTCATGGAATCCACTGCATTCATCTCCCCACAGGAAAATCAGCGATCCCTTTGGATCATATGGATGTTTTTGGAAAGCAACACAAGCTTCAGCTGATGGTACCCTATCCTCAGAAGTTCCAGAAGCCAAGAGCCTGGCATCGCTCACACTGCTGTTCCCTGTCTGATCTCCCCCTCAAAATGTAACACTTGGAGACCGATTATGAATCAAACCTATCGGCCAAACAGAATGAGATGGGCAGTGCAGGGTGCCTCTAGCCCATGTACCCAGGATTCCAAGTGGGAAAGGCTGAAACTTGTAGATACAAGCTATCCACAAGTTTAGGATTATCCCTAAACCATAGTTATGGCATTGAAGAGAAAGTCAAGATCCAGGTTCTTCTCTTTGGAATAACTGATAAAGGCTAGTGAAGATTTAATATTGTAAAGGATCATTCACCTGTGGAGGTGCTTCAAAGGCAGGGTACACAGCAATCTCTGGCATGTTTCTGTTGTTGATATATTTATAACAGTTCCAAACACAGTTGATTAGATAAGCCTAAAAGAATACAAACAAAATTTACATATGTGCGAAACTCAACAGACCACCTGCTCTAAAATTAAGGTGACTTATAATGCTCCCCCCACATTTTCTCCACAGAGAAGGGAACTGGCATCCACTTGGACCTAGCACAGGCCAGGCGCTTTCCCTACCTGCCCTCACTTAAATGTCACAGGTTTTATTACCGCTGTTTTACAGAGAAACCAGAGTTTGGGGTTCCAATTCAAGTGTGACAACCACTGTGCGGCAGAAGAAATTCTATTTCTGAACCTTGGAAATTTTAACAGATTTTCAATCCAAATAATGAACCACATCCAAAAACACAATGATGTTCCTTCGGAAGAATCCTGGCATTTCTAACCACTGCCTGGAAACAAGAGGGAGGACATTCCCTGGCAGCTATCTCTACCACTACATGAGAATGAGGAGAACTGTAAGGAGACACAGCAACAACAAGGGTTTAGATGGACAGTGTCACAGTCCAAATGGCCCCCCAAATATTTAGTGAGCAACTCACCTTAAAAATGATGAACAAGGCAAAGAATACAAGGACAATGAACAGGAGGCAGCTGGAGTCCAAAGCCAGGAGGTCATCTTTATAGGGAAAATCAGGCTATAAAAACAAAGGGGGGTGGGGAATGAATAGGCAGAGCAGAAAGGACTTTTAGAGAAGGGAAACTATTCTGTTATGATATCACAATGGTGAGTACATGTCATTATACACTTGTCCAAATCCCCAGAATGCACAACACCAAAAGTGACCTCTAATGTAAACCACGGACTTTGAGTGATAATGATGTATCAGTGCAGGTTCATCAACTGGAACAAATATCCACTGTGGTTCAGAATATGGACTGTGAGGGAGGCTGGGTGGGCAGGAGGGGGTATATGGGAACTCTGTACTTTCTGTTCAATTTTGCTATGAACCTAAAACTGCTCTAAAAATAAAGTTTATTAATTAAACATATACACACACACTTATAATTCAGCCATGGCACCTGTATTTTGTGATAACCTAGAAAGCATCTTAAGAATACAAACAAAAGGCACCTAAATCAGAACTGATATTCTAATAAAAACTTACAAACAGAATTTAACTCAAAATGCTTTTTAAGCCTCATCATCATTAATGCATGCTATTGATCACTTAAAATATACGTTTGAATACCTAGAATACTCCTTAGAGTCTACACTGAGCTCATTTTCTCTTTACTCTTCACTATTTTACATTTTCCTGGCCTTTGGGAACACAATGTCTCCTGTACATGACCCCAGATTTGTCCCTGGGTCACTAAGTCAGGAGGTGCTGAGATTTACCTAAGTTTCATGGGCCATTCAGTCCTACATGGGGAAAATGATTTTTAAAAGCCAAGTGTCAGCAATTCCCTGGTGGTCCAGTGGTTAGAACTCCGTGCTTCCACTGCGGTGGCCGGGGTTCCATCCCTGGTCGGGGAACTAAGATCCCACAAGCCTCACGGCGTGGCCAAAAAAAAAAAAAGCCTATTGTCAGTCTCAATGCTCATCAGAAAGGGGCCAAAAGAAGGCACGTCCCTGGTTATGAAGCCAGACAAGCTTATACTATTTACTGGACACATAAAATGTTCTGCTGAGAAAGATCAGCTGTATTTACTCAAATATTTCTTTAGCATTTACTGTGTGCAAGGCAATGAGCTAGGTTCAAGGAGAAGGGCATTACAAACTAATTTAGGATTTACAAGCTGGCCAACAGAGAAAGCATCTTCCAGTATGGGACACCAAGTGAATAACAGAACAGAGAAACCACTGGGGTTCTGCCAAAGGAATAGTAAATTCCTTTTGATGTTCTTCTATGAAGTTCATTTAATCTTTTAAAACTTGTAACTGTTTTTAGTGGAAACATCAACACAAAGGCCCAAATAATTTTACATTTTCATAAAAAAAGCACACAGAAATCCCAAGGACCAGAAGAAAATCGTATCCACACACCAACCCCAAACCCTAGCTACAAAGTGTCTCCTTGGAACAAAACTGTTCTTTAAGCCTTCATCTATAAATAAGAAAAGGACAAAAACTGAATGGGACCAGCTCCTGGGGGAATGCTATAAATTTTATTCAGAAGGCTTGCAAATTTTCAGCCAAGGACTACATGATCAGAGAGAACTATGCTCAGGAAGCTGCTGACCATGGCTGACCAGGCCAGCAGGCCCTGCCCCAGGGCCACCTCTCTCCAGCCCCATCACATGCTGCTCCCACCACGTCTGCCGGGCCACCACGGTCACCTTTGAGTTCCCTGACTATGCCATGTTCCTTCCTGCGTCAAGGTGTCTCTTTTACCTGGAACTTTCTTCTGTACTTTTCCTATCTGAAGTCCTACTCAGACTCTTGAGTGCAATTCAAAGCTCACTTCCCAACCCAGGTGTGGTATCTGTGTGATACCCACTCACAAAGCAACCGACACTTTTACTTCACCATTTTTATCACAATTTTAATTCATAATCATCAACTTCCCAATTCTTTCACTAGAAAGTAAGTTTTCACTGATGTAGCCCTAGGACTGAGCAGAGTGCCTTGCACATAGGAAGCCATCAACAAATGTTTCTTGAACGAACGAATAATAAATTTGTGGTATGCAAAATGGACTATCTGAAGTGGGTTTCGAGAAAATTCCCAAAAGACAGCATTTTTGAAATAAACTTCCATTTATCTAGATCCTATACCTCCATCCAGACCTTACTTCAGCCCACAGTGTTCCCTGCCTCTCCATCCCATGTCATTAACTTATGGTCATTTACTGCTGTCATGGGACAGCCCTAGCTTATTATCACAAATGAGATCTTCATGTCTTGACTCCCCAAATACATGCTTTGCCCCTTGAAGAGAAGGAAGTTATGTTTCTATTTATACCATTCACTAACAGTTTGCCTAGAATAGAGTGAAGGCTATAGAAGGCACTCAAATATTTGCTACAGATGCTTGCAGACAGAAAGCTGCAACTCCAACGAGTGCCAAATACAGCCGAATTACTATATTTTTCATATACCCAAAACAAAAGTTGAACTACTCCTGAAGTTCTATGATATCCATCTTTAGGGACTTTTAATATTGGATTATCCACATGGTATGGCAAGAAGATATTCTATTTTCATCTTTTTGGTTTCAACATGGTCATTAAGAGTAGGAATGACAACTGCTTGAAAACACTTTAAAAAATAAACAGGGGAGGTTAAAATAAAAATAGTGCCCAAAAGCTGACTCTGAATTTCAATGAATGAAAAAAAAGTTTAATTAGCATATACACACTTACTAACTGATCCAGATATTCTTTGATTCTTGGCAAGTAAGTGAGAGAACTGATAGCAACCAGGCAGCTGAGAACGAAGTCAAAAAGCCGGTAACAGAAGAACGGAATCAGCCAACCCACTTGATACTGAAGGAAAGAAACAGCAACCACAACATCACATCACATATATGCAATGACTGGGTACCATTCAGTACAACTCAGAACTCTAAAAGTTAAAATCATAGAATACTTACAGAAATTGCTCCATATACCAGCATTGAACTGATGATAAACATAAGAACAGAGACGGCAAAAAGAACACAGGCATTATCTAAGAAAACAAAAACAAGAATCTAATTAAGTTACTTATATAACAAAAAGAATAAAACTCTTTATGACAAAATAATGTTATTAAGTAATGAAGTCTGAGAAATCCATGCCTTTTTCTTGTTTGTTAAACGGCCACAACTCACTGCCACTTATTTAGGATGGCACATGAAGCAGATACTCTGCCAGCGACAGATCTCTGCCCAGAGTCTAACTTCTGAAGATGTGAAATAGATAATTATAATTCATTGTGGCAAGTGCTACAACAGAAGCAGAAACCATTAGTTTTGCCTGTAGAATCAGGGAAAAATATGAAAGAAATGGTATAAGTTGGGTCTTGTGAGATAAGCAGGGTTCGACTGGAGCAAAAGGCTGGTATTTGCTTAAGAGACAGATGTATTAAACACAGAGTTATACAGATGCCCCCAACTGCCTTAGATAAAATACACAGCCTGAAATTCAAGGTTCTCCCTTAATCCCCCACCCCCATTTCAACACCCAAAATCCCTGCTCCGCATCCCTTCAACCATGGCTTCTCTGCTACATCCTGGTCTATTTTCTTCTTTTCTTCCTCAACCCTTCCTCAGATTGCTGCCTTTTTCTACATTAATCCATGTTCACTAAATTTTCTCACAAAGCACTCATGTAATCTCAAACAAAACAAAAACAAACCAAAAAAGCACCCACACTTGACTTGATGAGTTTCTCAGCACAAATCTAAAGCTGATTCTCTGACTCTGGCTAGTTAAGAACCTGAAAGGCACTAATAATGATGAATGATTAGACTAACTGCTGAATGTTCACACTACTGGATGTTAGGTATCATCCTGTCACTTGGCAATGCAAACAGCATCAATATCTGGCACTAAAGTAAGTAAGAATAGCCCTCTTTAAATTTTCCTAGAGGATATAGGATAGCTAAATGTTAAGGACTTAAAGAACTTCCCTGCTGCAGCACACAAAATGGCACTCAAAGGGAAGAATTCAAATATAAACAAACTTGAAAGCAAAATTTATCATTCAAACAATCAGCTTTCAAAAATCTGTTACTGGAAGACTAGGAGTTGATTTTTACTTCTTAAAGTATCGGAATAATTAAAGTGAAGTTCAAGGTCTTCCGCTGCAGCAACGAATAGCAAAACAGAAGAGAGATGGGGTGGGGGCGGGGGGGAACACATTTCATGCCTGGAACAAGGGACACTCCAGTATGTGTGAACCAATAAGGCAAACAAAATATGAGAGGCTAGATGCCAGAGAAGAACCTCAGGTTCCCACCCACCACTACATTCAGCACCTCCTTTGGGAGGCCCCAAGTGTTCACCCATCTCCAAAGTGAGTATAAATAAGGATAAATTCATATTTGAAAAACAGCTTGCATATGCTGCAGAAGTATTTCCTATAAACTGAGTGTCACATTCTATTTGGCTGATTAAAAATAACTAATCACAAACCTCATTTAAAAAAATCAGTTATCAGGCCAATGATTAGAAATTAACTTACCTCTGCAATACTGGGTCTGTGGGAAAGTAAAATTTTACCTTCCAAAGAAACACCAACTACCATATGACCAAGAACTATGTGTTTTTTTTTTATATTCGCTCAATAACAGGGCTTCGGTAGAATGTAATCAACAAAAATATGATAATGAATAGATGTGATTTTCTCTACAGCAGCAACAAGACTCAAGCAACATGCAACGAGTCTGTGACTTCTTCCCTGCAGCGCTAACAAGAGTCAGTTGTACAGACCTACGAAAATCTCAATAACCGTAAATCTTTTTCTACACCTCAATTTTAAGAGAAACACACGTGACAAGGGAAAATGCTGACATCAGCAGATTCAGTAAAATTTTACAGACTACAGTAAAATTTTATAAATGCCAAAAAATCATCACTGGAAGCTAAAGTTTTATTTATTGTTCTATTCTGGCTTTTAAATAAAAACAGATTACTCAGAAGAAAAAAAATCAAATGCCAGAAAGTATGTTTCTGTATGTTCTTGGTATTTCTGCTATCAATTTGACAACAAAATTAAAGGATTATACTGTATTTGGAAATACAATCAGGAAACTCATTAAAAAAAAAAAAACCACTTTAAAAACACAGTATGAACAACTGTTAGTGTTATCATACTACAATGTATAACAGATGGCCAGAAACCTCTACTTGGCTCCTAAAATAGGTTAGCCCTGAGGACAATGAATCATTTGAATGACTAACCAAATTTTTTTTAAAAAACTTCATTAATGGATCAGAGAAGATCATAATGTACAGAAGCACAGAACTCTATGATAAAAGCTAATCTAAAGAGATCCTACAATATAAATACAACACACATGTGAACTGGGAACAGTTTTCTGAAATGAAACTTTTCTGAAGAAGAAATTGTTCACACTAAAAAGTCTGAAGCATAATTTTCTGTTCAAATATTAAATGTTTAACATAATTTTAATATAAAATTAAACCTGTATTTTAGAGAAAGATAAATAATGAAAAATACTGCTATCAGGGAATAAACAGGTTTAAAAAGGTAATTTCCATGAACATTCATTCCATGAATGTTCTAGGAGTACTCTATTTTTAACGCCAATGTCAAATCTTCATCTAAACAATAAAAATATATTAAGAATTGAGACCCTGGGCAAAAGATACCACCAAATATGAAAATAATTCACATTTTATATTTTACTGTAAGATTTTTGCTCCATGAGCAAATCCATCCTCTACTACAACTTGTCAGCTGACCCTCAAAGGCTCAGTCTTTTTTGTAATTCCTTCTCCCCTCCTCTCTCCACAGTACCCTAATGTATACAATACACATTTCTCAAAAATCTTCTAGCAGTCTATTACATTTTCTGGCTACAAATGCTCAATTATAATTTTTGAAAAACCTACAAAAACATTTTGTGCCTCAGCAAATATAATAACAAACATAATTTAATCAATCTTTCTCTAAGTTAACTGTACGTGTGTAATTAGCAGGAGATATGTTCAACTAAAAACATACCAGCCATTCTCTCGGACGAATAGTAATTGCCAATGACTTCATACTGAATGTTGACAGCTGGCATTGAGTTTGGATGTGTTACTTCCACAGTCAGCAAAATGGCCATCAACAGGTTGACCACCTGGGAAAGATAACATTTTATCAATCACACTACTAAGCAGCGAGTGAGCAGTCCTCAGCACAATCTTTAGATGTCTTCCCCTATTTAACATTGTTTTCCCTGAAGTAACAGAGACACAAAAAGGGGACTACCTGTGAGACAAAATACACAATACCATTTTAAGAATACTTTAAAGTAAATATTTCATAAAGTGAAAGTACAATCATTTCAGAGAAAAGATGTCTGACTGATCCTGTGTCAATATAACAGAATAAGGCACAACAATGAAAAATGAGAGATCATCACAAATTGTTCATTTGAATCACATATTTATTCATATCCCAGACTCAGAATTTCCAGATTTGAAGAAGCTAATCAGATAAATATAATTTCCATGGGCTAAGTACATAATGATCCATCAGATAAGCCTAGAGGCCCTCCAGTTATCTCCTGTCCAGTGATAGGGAACTATAAACTCTTAAGCTACACTCAAATGCTTAAAAAGATTTTGACTGTGCCATTTAACTTTCACCTATTCGTCTTAATTCTACAGTTTGAGATAATTTGCTACCCCTTCTGAATAAGTGCTCCTCTGACACCTAAGGGCAGCCAACATATGCCTCCAAATATTGTCTTTTCTAGAATAAACACTCAGGTATTTAAACCAGTTTTCTAACCAGCATATTTTCCAGCTAGCTCACTAGTTCCTCTTTGCTCCCCTCCATACACACGTTCCAGTTTGTTCAACATACTATTAAAATGAGAGAAGATCAGCCTGATCACAACACATCGGGATCTCAGTTCCCATATCCTAGGCTAACAAATTTCAATTAACGCAGCCTGAAACGGCACTGGCCGCATAAATCTTTTGAATGTCACGTGAGTGACTCCCGAAAACTCCCAGTTCTTTTTCACATTTGATCCTGCTAAGCTACCACCTGTATCTACCTGTAGAGTTGGATTCAGAGGCCCAAGCATAAGACCTTATATATATTTGCAATCAAATTTCATCTTATTAACATTCTTGCCTATCAAGATTTTCTCCATCTAGATTCTGACACCCTGCGGATGGACTTACTCTCTCTCAGCTTCCTGCATTTGAAAATATAATCATCATGTAATGAGAATCTCCAACTAAGTCATAAGCAAAAGAACAGGGCTGATGACAAAGCTGCCAGACAGAGGCTGTTCTCTTCCCATCAGCCAGCAACCTTTGAATAAAAGTCTTTATCTAGTCCAGAGAAACATCTTGAGACTTTGTCAAACATCTTGCTGAAACCCCATCACTGGTATCTGGTGAATTTTCTTAGTCTACCAGGGTGTAACTCCAATTCAAAAAGGAAATTCTCTAAGGCCTCTAGTTGTTAGTGAATTGCACAGTTATCCCAGGAAGCACCACTTCCTTTAAGTGATCAAAACAATCCTAATGATTTGAGGATTGGAGTAGGTTTCCCTATCTAAAGTTCACAGAATGTGTCTTCCTTCCCTTTGTGAACATTTGATACTTTCAAGGGATATCGGAGCTTTACCA
Organism: Physeter macrocephalus; assembly: GCF_002837175.3. NCBI lineage: Eukaryota > Metazoa > Chordata > Mammalia > Artiodactyla > Physeteridae > Physeter > Physeter macrocephalus. The sequence goes on from NC_041225.1 coordinate 40,048,353, forward strand.
ACAGTGTTTTAAACAATCTCTATTATGTAGCTCTCTCCTGTCCACCCTGAATGATAACACAGCTTATAAGCTGAAGGTATTTCACATTCTATAAGACATGCAGCCCAAGTTTTATCTTTAAATAAGACAAACAATGTCACAATACCTAATTCAGAATCAACTGATATTTCTGACTATATACCATAAATAAGTAAATTCACATATATTACTTCACTTATTCGTCACAACAATCTTGTGAAGTAAATATTACTTACGCCCATTTGCAGATGGGTAAACTAAGGTTCAGCAAAGTGAAATAACTTGTGTTAAGTTCACTGAGCTGAAAAGTTAGGATACAAATCTGGTTCTTTTTAAGGCATCCTTCTTCTTACCACTATAGGATTACTTATAACCATTCCTAAGCAACCCTTGTTTTGAGTTCGTTCCAAAGTAAACCATTATTTAAGGCTATAAAATGTTTATACTTTACCCTCTAAATAAATATGTTCAGTAACATGCCTTTTTCCTTGCATTGCTCAAAAGCAAGGTAGTTTATCCTTCAATGCTTGAAAGGTCTTACAAGGGACAATCGTATTTGCAAGGTGACTCCCCAGTTGAAGGCTGATTTTTTTTTTTTTGCCCATTTTTATTGCAATGGGTTTTGGACAGTATATGTGGTGTATGAGTATGAGTTAATACAATCACGTGAATTAATTATTGAACAATAAGATATATCTACTAAAACACTGTATATTCTGTGTATGGAAATGAGTTCGAAATCAATTCACCAAACTCTTCTTTGCTAAGCACAATATGGTCATAGTTTAAAAGCTCTGCACTATATAGAAAAACACTTTCATGTCAAGAAAAACATGCAAACTCAATTACTAAGTGAAGGAAATGACACAACAAAAATATTTAGGAGTTTAATTTTCCCTTCTTAAATATCTGTATCACATATAGGATTTATAAAAATCTCTTTTCTTCGCTTCCATGGGTAAGTCACAGACTCACCCATTATTATCATCTAGTATTAGTGACACTTCAAATTTCTTTTCACTGTGAGTCATACCCCTGAATATTAAACAAAATAAATATAGGTCTAATCAAAAGGACCAAGAAATGGTAAAATAAATTCAGCACTATTTCATTAAATGCTCAAACAATTTTTTAAATCTTCACTGAATTAATTATATTTCATTAGCACCCCAACTTAACATTTTAAAGTACTAATCTGTGATCTTAAAAGATCTTAAAAGATACATCACTGAGCACCTATCCTGTGCTCATATTTAGGCCCTATCCTATTTACTTTTGATTACAGTTGATATTTCTACTAAGTTCCATGTAGCGTTTTTCAAAACACACATAAAACTTTATAGTTTTGTACTATAAAACTGCTATGAAGAGAGCAACTATATACAAACAATTCCAGAATATTTATTCCTGATTCATTTTTCCCTTTTACTGCATTCACGAAAGAAAATTAGTAAAAATGTAATTAAAATAATGATCAACTTCTAAACCTAGTAATATGGAGAGGTATAGAATGCAGCAAATATGTCAACAGCATGGGCAATGGACACACCAATGTAGGAGCGGTATTGTATTTAGTGAGATAAACAATGTGGTTTGTGTTATAAGCCTAGTGCACACTTTATATAAGTAAACATACAGCAACTGAAGACCAGATGTGTTAGATTTCACTTGTTTCAAAGGAATAGTATCAGATCCTTGGAAGCACTCAGCCTGGGGAGAGTAATTCCTCTTTGCTTCTCATTTCATGGCCACACCCGTCCCAGAAGACCCTTGAGGACCGGTTTTGTTTGTTTTATTTTTTAGTAATTATTCTTTAGTTTTCCCACAGCGTATTTTGCCACAACCCAATATCTGCGAAGACTATAATTAGAACAGTGTTTTAGGGCCACCTGATAAGGATCTCAAGCAAGTCAGAGAGCCGTAATCAGATAGAGACCAAAATGGACTATCTTTTAAAATGTTGTTAAATGTATATATAGTTAAATGTATGTATACAGTTATTGTTTACCATTACATGCGGTTACAAATGAGTTATTCCTACTATTTTTGGAGGAGATAATTCATTTAATAAATGTCTAATAAGTACTTCAAATGCTCTAGTAAGTTACTATTAAACACACAGTTTATAGAGAAAGGCATATCATCTTCCTCCCTCACGGAGGACATCTTGTTGCAGGGGGTAAAAATTTTTAAAAAGATAATCATACTAATGTATAATTAGTACTATTTAATAAGTACATACAAGAGGTATGCAGTAACTTTTCCAGGTACACAGTGAGGAAACCAGATCCCTCTGGCTGGTAGTCGAGAAAGCTTCATCATGAAAACAACTGAACTATTAAAAAACTAACTGTATACAGGAAAACGTAGGAAGAACACTCTTTGACATAAACCACAGCAAGATCTTTTCTGACCCACCTCCTAGAGTAATGGAAATAAAAACAAACAAATGGGACCTAATGAAACTTAAAAGGTTTTGCAGAGCAAAGGAAACTAAAAACAAGACCAAAAGACAACCCTCAGAATGGGAGAAAATATTTGCAAATCAAAACTACAATGAGGTATCACCTCACATTGGTTGGAATGGGCATCATCAGAAGATCTACAAACAATAAATGCTGGAGAGGGTGTGGAGAAAAGGGAACCCTCTTGCACTGTTGGTGGGAATGTAAATTGATACAGCCACTATGGAGAACAGTAGGGAGGTTCCTCAAAAAACTAAAACTATAATTACCATACAACCCAGCAATCTCACTACTGGACATATACCCTGAGAAAAACCATAATTCAAAAAGACACAGGCACCCCAACGTTCACTGCAGCACTATTTACAATAGCCAGGTAATGGAAGCAACCTAAACGCCCACTGACAGACAAATGGATAAAGATGTGGTACATTTATACAATGGAATACTACTCAGCCATAAAAAGGACTGAAATTGGGTCATTTGTGGAGACAGGGATGGACCCAGACACTGTCATACAGAGTGAAGTAAGTCAGAAAGAGAAAAACAAATATCGTATATTAACGCATATATGTGGAATCTAGAAAAATGGCACAGATGAACCAGTCTACAAGGCAGAAATGGAGACACAGGTGTAGAAAACAAATATATGGACACCAAGGGGGGAAAATGGGGGGTTGGGGGTGGGATGAATCGGAAGATTGGGATTGACATATATACACTAATGTGTATAAAATAGATAACTAATAAGAACCTGCTGTATAGCACAGGGAACTCCACTGTACAGTAGAAACTAACACAACATTGTAAAACAACTATACCCCAATTAAAAAAATAATAAATAACTGGAATTGGCAAAATGGTTGTTAATGGTTGAAGCTGTATGGTAAGTAAATGAAAGGTTTTTATACTATTTCATTATTTTTGTGTATTTGAGATTTTTCTCAATAAAGTTTTTAAAAAGTGACTTGGGGGAGAGCATTTTGGAGAGCAGGAATAGCATATTCAAAGGCACTGAGGCAAAAAAAAGAAAAAGGTATTTGAGGAAAGATACTAACTTTGAAATATACACAAGCTATACTTATTTAAAGGAGTCGGGGGTGAGGACTGGAAAGGAACACAGCTTGAGGGAGCCTGTCTTCACTTCTACCCCAGCTACCTAACTTTTAGACTGTTTATGGTGAAGACACTCATGAAAAATTAGCCATATATTAAATCTTTCCAAGACCTAAAATTATAACAAATGCTCAAAATGTCTTCTTGTAGTACACCATTAACCATGAAAGAGGACACCCCTGCAGCAGACTTTTAAGCTCATTTTCAATCGTTCAATAAGTATCTGAACTTATACCACATAAGAAACTGTTGTTTAAAATCACGTGGCTTCAAATTTTTCAATAAATGATAGAAAAAACAATTTATGAACGTCAGAGTTTAAACTGGAGCTCATTCTGAAATTGCATATTACTTAAACGAGGTATTAAGCCAGGCATGCTTCTTTCTACTGGCTCTGGCTTCTCTGTGTCCTACTGCACTACTTAATACCATACAATTAATCCTTTACTATACAGTGTGCAATAGCCTAACATGGGACCAGTAGAGGCAGTTCTAGAAGGCAATGACACTGTATCAGATACAAAGTCGTTGCTACAGTGTCTGCACCCAGCAGGAGGGAGGACTGAACCCCTAGGTTCCAAACAGCACAGGGCAATCTAAAGAGAACCATAGGGGCTTCCCTGGTGGCGCAGTGGTTGCGCGTCTGCCTGCCGATGCAGGGAAACCGGGTTCGCGCCCCGGTCTGGGCATACCACAAAAAAAATAAATAAATAAATAAATAAAAAAATAAAGAGAACCATATTCTCCCACCTGGAACTGAGGAGGAAGAGGATCCTGACAAGGTACTTGGAGAGGGAAGTGACATTCCAGTTCACTCACTCCCATATTATTTCTCTTAGTAAAGAAGCTTCTGGCAAAAAAATGCACTGTTCAGACAACTCCTCTTTGTGTCTTGGTGATCTTGTTTTCTGAATGTTACATGTCTCCCCAACTAGACAGATATTGTGTCTTTATACTCCCAGGATCCTGAAGCCACACTTTTTAAAGTCACCAATACAATTACAATACTGTAATCCACAAAACCAATGGCCGGGCTTCCCTGGTGGCACAGTGGTTGAGAGTCCGCCTGACGATACAGGGGACACGGGTTCGTGCCCCGGTCCGGGAAGATCCCCCATGCCGCAGAGCGGCTAGGCCCATGAGCCACGGCCGCTGAGCCTGGGCGTCCAGAGCCTGTGCTCCGCAACGGGAGAGGCCACAACAGTGAGAGGCCCGCGTACCGCCAAAAAAAACAAAAAACAAAAAAAACAAACAAAAAAACAACCAATGGCCTTTTCCAGTTCTTAACGTAATTTGAATCTGATATTACTGATCACCTTCTCCTTCTCCCTTGACTCTGTACCATTAAGTTTCACTTTTGTATCTTTGCTCCAAAGTTCTTTTCAATACCATCAGTATCTTAATGGCAGATGCCATGGCCAAGACAAGAAACACTTGAGAGCCTCTGTGTGGCAGCTAATAGGAACACAAAAGACGAATAACACGTCTCTGTGATTTATTCTTTTTGTATGTGCACCACAGCAATTTACGTTGTAGATAATCAATATGTCTTAAAACAGATTAACTGATGCAAGCAGCTTATAATATTCTACTAACCAGAGAAATCCATGCAAAGAAAGAACAGCTACGGCATCTTTTTATAAAACTAAAGCACGCAAAAAGGATGCTATGCAAAATGTTTTCACATCAAGTCCTTCCAGTAGGAAACAGATTTACAACTCCCTGTTCCCTATTTTGGGAGAATAAATGCCCTTACTAAAGTTCTTCTCTCTGCATTTTGAGTTTCATGGTTTATAACTCCTACTTTTCCTTGCTATTCCCTTAATTTTTATGAGCTGAGCCCATAGCATCAAAAAAAATCTGCTGGAAAGAAATACAGCCAATTACATTCGGATGGTTGAAACTGAGATGGTGCTTATTTTCTTCTCGAGGAGTTAGAAATCCTTTGTTCTGTGAATGGAGGGAAGGATATGAGAAGAAAACAGGAAGAGTAAGTTTGCAGGTTGAGTCCCAGGCTGCTGAGCTCTTTCTCAATTAAGTAGGAGGGAAGGTCATCTTCTAGGGATGAGGGAAGCAGGGTTGACTAAGAGGCCTGAGGACCCTAAAGATTTGAATTATTCATTTAGGGAAGGCAGAGCTAAGGACAAACAAAAGATACTGAAGACCCAGACCCTTAGCAAAATGAAGAAATAAAAAGTTAGAAATACAATGCTGCTGTTGCCCTGAACTGATCTATGTCCAGTTTTACAAATCAGTTAAAATACAAAGGGGAGGAGGTGGTCTTCGTGGAGAAATGTGATACAATTATAGCAATAAGATGATGTTTCTGAATATAAAAATAATGGAAATATTAAAATAAGCTTAGAAACAACCCAATAGGCCTACACATTCAAGTTTTGTTGTTTTTAATGTACATTAATGAAGCAAGACTGTAAATAACAACATGGCAATTAGGAATAAAGTGGAGTTCCAGTAGTCCTCTGGGGGTGGGGCATGAAACTGTATCTGCTTAACTGAAGATGATTCTCATCTGGTGTTTGCCAAACGGTGATGATTTCGATCAAACCTCTGGATTGGGAAGAAATGAGAATAGAGAAAGGCAAAAAGATATGTCTGTGATAAAGCTTTTCCTTTTTCGCAGTTCACAGACGTTATCAGAAACTGCAATATCACTAATGCCACAACCTCCCAAACCAAAAACAAAAATTAAAAAAAATCACAAAGTCATTAGCGAACATGACCAAGTCGGCAATATGAGAACTTTGTCAAATCTGTAAAGTCATCATAACCTAAAACTACCTAAACAGAAGCACACATTTACAAGTCACAAATTAGATTCAACGTATATGGATACTGGAGATGGTGATAAGAAATCACAAAGGTATTACTAGTGAACCACCAATCAATAACACTGTCAACTTGGTTGACATCGAATTACATAGATCTTGGCCCCCAGGGAATGCTAGCATATGTGACCAAAACGGAGTAAGCCCTCAACAAAGGTCTCAAAACCGGAATAGGTCTGTTATGAAAAGCGTCTCAAGAGCACGGGATGGGGGAGTGAGGGGATCTACTGCATTAGGAAAAGGCAAATCGAGTGTATGTAAATCCTGGCAAATGGTATTACCTCCAAGCGTACTTCCAGACTCACAACAGAGGCCTTTCTGCCTACATCACAAACACACTGTAACAAATAAGGTCCAGGAACCACAGACAACTGCGTTAAAAATGGATATGTCGCCTTCCCTTCAGGCAAGAAGTAATGTTAAAACTAGGCTGCATTTATCAAGGTGCATTCCTAATTGTTTCGCAGGGAAAAAAAAAAAAAATTCCAGGAAGCACTGGGGGAAGGGAGAGTTCTTTCAGGTCACGGAAGCACACAAAAAGATCCCGAAACCTGGTCATTTCCCGAACTCCCCAAACCAAAACCTAGCACCCTCTTCCCACCGCCCACTCCCCACGCCCCCCTGCAGCGCTTCTGCTTTTCCCAGTCCCGCCTTCCTCCTCTTACTCTCGCCCCAAAACCATCTCCCTATTCCCACCCACCACCACTCCGATTCCGGGACACAAGTCTGCCCCCTCAAAGTTAGAGGCCCCTAAAAAGAAGGTCCCCCACGCCTTCCCGCCCCACCCCCTCCCAGTGGATCCTCCCTTTCGGACGCCCCCCCTTCCCGCTCCTGGCACATTCCCCCCAGCGCCCCTACCCTCCCGCCTCGCCAGCCCTTACCATGTACCAGGTCCCCAGGATGATCGTCCCGGTGCGGACATGGCAACAGCCGCAGCACCGGGTGCTGTAGAACCGGTCGCTGCGGCTCCGCTTGAAAGTCATGGACACCATTGGGAATCTGGCGGGCCTCGTTCTTGGCCAGGGCCCTGACAAACGCCTTCCGCCCAGGGGTTGAACCCAGATAACTCCGTCACTGTCCAAAATCAAACGACGCGTTTTCTAGTCCGCCCCCGACCCGGGCCCCAGCCAGAACCTTCGCACCTGCGCACTGAAGGCCCAGCGCTGCTCTCGCGCGAGCTCCGTTTACCATTTTCCTCCACCTTCCCCGCACACAGGCCAATGGAAGAGCGGAAAGCTAGGGGGACCCGGCCCTTGATTGGAAAAACTTGGAGATTGACAAGATCTCACGGCCAATCAGAACCGCAACTCGCCTTAGCGCGAAGGGATTCCCTGCCTCTTACTTGAGGGCGATGGGTGGCTCATAGGCCTCGGGTAGTTCGAATCGAGGGGACGCGGGTGGTTGGTTCAGCATCCCCGAGATGAGAGCGGCAAGAAGAGAGGCATTTAATGGGAAAAAAAAGAGGGTCGAGATGGAGTAGGTGGCAGAAACAGGGAACGAAGGACTTTCCTGAATGACGTCTGCCACGCACTACCTCGGAGGCGACACGGGACCACGACTGCTCAAGTGTGTTTTGCGCGTAGCTCAATTATGGGGCCGGCCAGGGGCGGTGCCCGAGGGAAAGGGGGCGGGGCTAATCCCTGCTCTAGGGCCTTCCCCGCTAAGGGAATCGGGGATTTACTGAAGGGGCAAAGGGTTAGCTTTCCACTCTCACTCACTCTGACGCCTCTTTGGTGGGAGCAAAGAAATACCATCCAGCCCTGCCAAAGGCAAGTATGAAGCAAAACGGTTGACGAAAATGGAAGCAAAGTAAAGCGGAAGAATTGCTTAGCTGCTGAGTGTTTACAGGTAGAGTGATTTTTATAGGGAAAAATTGTGAAACACGATGCAATGGCCTAAAAGATTCCCGGGTGTTTTCAATGAAAAACCAGCCATAGTCTGGCTCACCTTTCAGGGTATTCTGAACCTATAGGAGCTCTCCATCTTTCTTTGTGGAGCTAGGTGTGGACGAAGAATGTAACCTGCTATTTCAGTAAACAAAGGCTATTGTGGCCGTGGAGCCAATCAGCCTCTGCAGCCACCACAAGTGGCGCATCCTGAGGGGATTCAGGATGGAGAAAAATAGGTTACTGGCCCTAGATGGTTATGGTGCATATCAAAGGAATAATTTTAATAAGCCCAGACTCTTGCGTCTTCCCATACGTGGAAAAACACTAAATTCATTGACCTGAGATATCTGGTTTTCTTTAACAGTAATCATTTGATGTTCGGACTACCTGGAATTTTTTTTGCAAAAACTCCTGTATCTCCTGGCTCCTCTATTACCTTTTTGGAAGAGGCCTTCAGAGCTATCTGAGAGGATGTCTCCTGGGTTTAAACCCTCAGTAAGTACGACAAATAAAACATAATTCTCAACTTACAGCTTGTGTGTATTTTTTTCAGTCAACATCTGTTCAACTCTAAATGTAGGTAACAGATAGCAAGAGGAAGTACTCGTGTCCGTTGAACTTCATATTGAATCCCCCTCCTTGGAAAAAGCCATTTTGCAGCTACTTGTAAGTTCATTTCCCAATCCTGATTTGAACAATGTAAGTGGGTACGTTACAATGTGCTTTAAACCGGTTCTAAGATTTTACTGGTCCTGTCGTTAATTAATGAGTAAACAAAATCTTTGATACATGTTCATTTTGTATTTGTATGAGACATGACTTTTACCTTTTTAAGAAAATATATCGTTTCACTCTTTGGAAAGTACTCTTCCTTTTAGGGAAGAGAAATGCCTTCCCCTCTGCCATTCTTAGCTGAAAACCACAGTGAATTCAGTGTAAAGTTTATTGCATTGGCATGGCTTCAATGAACACTGCCTGAAATTATATATTGATTTGTTGATTATTTATCTCCCCCACTAAAATGTAAATTCTAGAAGAGCAGAGACTTTGTTTACTTCTGCAACACTGAAGGAATTGTCTGTGGACAATTATCCTGGTTTGGATAATACTCTCAAACTATCTAGGAGGCCATAGTTAAGCCAAGCTACACTGAAGAATGGAATGGGGTGGTAGAAGTTTAACTCAGAATGAATTATGATGTTTCTCCACTTGGTAGGGAGAAGACTAATAATACCCACACACACACCAAAAAAAAAAAAAAATTTCCATAGCCTTTACTGTGTTCTATGCATGGACCCCATCACTTTATTTTGAATCATTTAATCCTTAAAGCAACTCTATAAGGCAGCCACTTTTACATAATTTAACTCCACAAAGAAGTTAAATTACATGTCCAAAGTTAGAAGGCCAGTATGTGTCAGAACTTAGATTGAAACCTACCACACCGGTGGTTTCCAATCTTGTGGCACACTGGAATCACCTAAGGATCTTTAGAAACCACTGCTACCTAGCTACTACCCCCAGACATTATGATTTAACTGTTATGGGGTCAGACCTGGGCATTAAAACTCTCCAGGTGATTTTTTTTTCCACTGAAGAATTTACTGGGGCTCTTTGACCTGTGAATATGAGAAGTCTGAGCTTACAGAGCAACGTGGGGTTTCCTAGCTCACTGAGCATGAGCTTTCCTACACAGTCATCAGGATGTACAGGACTAGGGGTGATGACCAACACTGGACAGATGTGGACCCCCTGCCCAGGTGTAGTCGCCTCTCCCTGCCCTCTCTGCCCAACCAGCTATCCCTGGGGCAGAAGACAGCTCTGTGTGCCTCCAGTCATTCTGGAGGATAACTCTGGGTCTGTCCAGGTACGTCTGTGTGTCCTCTGGGACCTGCCAATTGGTAATAACATCTTCCCTGTCCATGCCTAGTTTGCAGTCACCAGCCCTACCTTGTGGCAGCACAAGAATGGACTTGCCTTTCAGAGTGAAGATGACAGAACCAGCTAAATGTTCTTTTTTTAAATTTTTTTTTAATTGGGGTATAGTTGTTTTACAATGTTGTGTTTCTACTGTACAGTGAAATGAATCAGCTATATGTATACATATATCCCCTCTTTTTTGGATTTCCTTCCCATTTAGGTCACCACAAAAGCTCTCCAGGGGATTCTAATGACCAGCATTATGCTATTCTGTCTTGATATAAAATGTGGCAGACAAAAATAAATACAATACGATCAAACAAAAATAATAAGATAGAATAGAAAGATAAGATGGGGGAAAGTTACCTGGTTTATCTAGATGAGCCAAAATCAATCCATATTCCAAATTAAATATATTTAACATGGCATCACATCAGCTCTTAAGGTCTGCTTTCCCTGTGCTAGGACTCTGTGTAGTGGACCATGAGATGGTGGCTAAGTGTCAAACACCAGAGAACATACATACTGTTGATTAAGGGGGAAAAATATGATTATGGAAGTTTTGTCTGAATAATTTTTATCTAATATGCACACCATTTTGGAGGAGAAAATAATTTTAAGGTATTATTAGCAGCTTATCTTTTTTTTTGGTTATTTCTGGGAGAAAATCATATAGAAACATCCACAATAAAAGAAATTAGGGCAAATTTGGAGCTCTTCAAATAGCAAAGTTTAACCTACTTTTCTCTTTTAAATAATGGCTTCAGCTTATTCACTTGCCTTTAGCACCTATTTTTTGAGTTTTGCAATTTATTTATTGAAACCTCATACATACATTGTTTGGCTGTAGAATTCTAAAGTTATATTTTTTTCCAAAAACGTTTTTATCCCATATCACAGAGAAATGATTTATAGCAAAGGAATACATAAGTCACTCAATTTGCTTCTCAGTGTGTTATACAGAATTATTTGCTCATTTGGTAAACATTACCTCATCCACTTCTTCACCTTCTTCATCATAATCATCATCATCATCTTCAATAGCTTCTCCAGTAAAGTATGACACTGATTTTAGGATTATGCGCTCACGTAAAAAGTGACCAATTTCAAAGTCCGCAGCAAGGATAGCTTCAGCAGCGTCATCCAGATCTCCACTCTCAGGAACTTCAGGAGGAGCAAAAAAATTAGAGTCATTAGAAACTGTTTTGGTCACAGTATGAACTGTTCCACGTCCCTTGTGTTTCTGCTTCTTCTTAATGGTTTTCAAAGTGACATTCGTGACATTCTTCCCTTTTTTCCTATCTGTCTGGCACCCTATACAACGCATAATTTCTGGTCCATCAAAAGAAAAAGGATCAGAATCCTCTGGTTCTGACCTCATCCTATATGTCTTTGTCAACTCTTCATTTGTGAATTACTCATTGGGTTCAAAGTGAAATTCTAAGACAAAACTCATAGGCTGACCAGCATCTGAGAACTTCACTTTAATATCTTTCAAGTGCTTCAGAATAGGTTCATCATGTTCCTGAACCATATCACTGAGCAAGTCACCATTCTTAAAACCGGTCAACCAAAATTCAGGAATTCCCTTGGGGTCTTCCTTTTCTTTATCCTTTTTCTCATCTTCAATCTTGGCCTTTTCTTTTAGCTTCTCTGAAATTTCATCTTCCTCATCTGGTTTCCATTCCCATTCTTCTTCTGTAGGTTCATAAATGGCATCAATGATCTCAAATCTCCTATCAAATAGAGGCTTATAGAGAACAGCATACTTTTTTTTTAACATCTTTATTGGAGTATAATTGCTTTACAATGGTGTGTTAGTTTCTGCTTTATAACAAAGAGAATCAGCTATACATATACATATATCCCCATATCTCCTCCCTCTTGCGTCTCCCTCCCACCCTCCCTATCCCACCCCTCTAGGTGGACACAGAGCACCAAGCTGATCTCCCTGTGCTATGCGGCTGCTTCCCACTAGCTATCTATTTTACATTTGACAGTGTATCTATGTCCATGAGAACAGCATACTTTCTTTCAAGATCATGAACTTCCTCATAGAACTTGCTTCTATCTGTGCCCATTTAACTTGAAGGTTTTTGAGAGCCTTCACGCGTTTTTTAACTACCCTAAGCAAACTTTCAATGTATCCTGTTGGTGTTTCTACCAGACCACCAGGTCTTTCTTGAAGGGCTGCAAGAATCTGAGGGTTTTGCATCATCTGAACAGTCAGCTGATGCGCTTTGATTTTTGTTTCTTCACCAGTTTCTTCTTCTACTTCTTCAACATCATCCAAATCTTGACCAAGTTCAGAATGTTCTTTGTTGTCGATGTCTGCCATGTTGTATGAACGCCAAAAATCTCGTCCCCCTTGCGTGGTACCGGGAAGGGTGATGGCGGGGTGTGGGGGGGGAGGGGACAGCCATCTGGTCCCGGCTCGCAGCGTCCTGACGGCGAGCGCTCCTTAGTGCCCGACCGTGTCACGGCCTGATTCCTGCAGCTCTCCGGTCCCCGGTAACCATTTTCTCTCCCCGCCCATTTTTTCCCCCTCAGAACAACAGTTCTTTCCTCTGACTTGACTTTAGCACATCTTTATTGATATACCATGTGACGGGGATACGAGAATGAACAAGGCAAACAATGTGCCTTTCCCCGTAGTTTTTTACAGTCTGGAGGGGAAAGGATAGATAGTCGGCCATCATGGTCACTATGGTAGACACGCTATCTGCTATCACAGGGTAATAAAGGGTGTTATGGGAGCACGGAATAAGAATACCTAACCTATCAGGATAGGTTTCCCAGGGGAAGTGATACCTAAGCTGATAGTAGAAGGAAACTAGGCTGGGGACAGAGAAAGCCTGAACCAAGTCAGAGGCAATACTATGGAAAAAGTGTAGTGGAGAGAGAGGGAGGACAGGGTAGGGGATGTTTGTGTAGCAGAAGTGGTGTCTGCCCTGCCAGGGGCTACTTTACCTAGCATCCGTTTTCCAGCATCCCTTCTATCAAGGTGGCTGTCTGAATAGTTATTACCAATGGAATATGAGCAGAAATGACATGAGTCAAACAGGACCAGGGCTTTTAAGAAGGGTGGGATAGTTCTTCCCATAATATCTTTGCTCTCCTTTTCCTTCTTTCTCCGCTGGCTGAATTCAGAGAACTCTGAGGCCCCGGGGCACGGCAGAGTCACCAGATAGAGCCTGCGCACTTGAATCGCCAAATAAGGGGAAGCCACAAGATAACACTGGATGGTAACACAAATAAGAAATAAATGTTAATGGGATAAATCAATACTGTTTGGGGGTTTGTTTTTTACAGCAGCTAGCATATCCCAATCTGAAAGAAATTTGGTACAATTAGAGAAATGTGGGGTTGGGAGAGGAATGGGAAGAGAAGGGTAAGAGCTGAGGTCAGACAGGAAAGTTTGAACCAGATCAAGAAGACCTGAAAAGTGTAGGGGAAAGTTGGGAAAGGTTTTGGCATGGACCCAAAAGCCAACTGGGTACACTGTCTAACTCACCTTTCTGGATTATCTGATTCTAAAGTCTCTGTGCTTTTCTTTGTCTTTGGAGCTATTTAAAACTCATAAATCATAGGTAACTGTTAGTTCTTTTTATTCAGTAGATATGATTGACGGAGTTGGTGCCAGAAGGGATGAGACTGGGAAACAGAGAGAGGAGTCAAAAATGGTTTCTAGAGTTCTGGCCTGAGCAACTGATTAGGTGCATACTAGCTGGGGTCTGGGAGTGGAAGACAAGGTGTAACTAGGGAATGGGCATGTTGAATTTTTTATGGTTAAAGGGTCTCCAAGAGACTTGTCAACTTAGCAACAGGATAAGTGTGCTTAAAGCTCAAGAGTGAGATATGAGCTGGTGATATTTATGGGAGAGTCATTTTGTAAATGTCACAATTGGGAGAAGGTAAAATGAGAAAAGAATAGGGTCTGACACAGAACCCTGGAAAACACCAACATTTATGGGATGGACAGTGGCAGAGAGAACTTCAGAGGAGAATGAGGCAGAGCTTCTAGAGAATACACGGAAAACAAGAGGAAGTGGTTAATTGGAAGCCAGGAAAGAATTTCTAGCACTAAGAACAATTAACGTATAAAATGCTGTAAGAGGTGAGATGGAGACTGAAAATGCTCGTTGAAATGAACAAGATCTTGGATATCTAATCAAGAGCAATTTTAGTGGAGAGGTAAGGACTGAAGCCAAGCTGCAGTTGACTGAAGAGTAAGAAGTTAGAAAATGGAGACAATGAGGAGAGACCACATTCTCAGGACATTTTGTCAAGGAAGGGGGTAAAGGATGAGAGCTGGAGGGAATTCGAGTCCAGAAAGTTTGTTTTATTTTTCTTTTCCTTTAACATGATGGAAACTTGATTATAGTATATGCTGGTGGGAAGGTGCCAGTAGAGAGGGAGAGATTACAGACAGAAAAGAGAGAATACTTTCGAAAGAGTTTAAAGGAGACCTACATCAATGGGAAGACATCCTTGTTAGTGGATTAGAAAACGATATTGTTGAAATGGAAATACTCCCCAAATTGATGTACAGATTCAGTGCCATTCCAATCTAAATCCCACCTGTGTTTTTCTAGAGAAATTGGCAGGCTAATTCTAAAATGCATGTAGAAATGCAAGGGGGGAGGGATAAATTGGGAGATTGGGATTGACATATACATACTACTCTATATAAAATAGATTACCAATAAGGACCTACTCTATAGCACAGGGAACTCTACTCAGTATTCTGTAATGGCTTATATGGGAAAGGAATCTAAAAAAGAGTGGATATAGGTATATGTATAACTGATTGACTTTGCTGTACACCTGAAACTAACACAATATTGTAAATCAACTATACTCCAATAAAAATTATTTTTAAAAAAAGAAAGAAAAAAAATGCAAGGGACTCAGAATAGCCAAAACATTCTTGCAAAAGAGCAGGGTTAGTGGAGTTCCAGTTTTCACACTTTACTACAAAGCTATATAGTCAGGAGGATGTAGCACTGGTATAAGGCTAGACATGTGGATCAATAGAATAGAATTGCGAGTTCAGAAGTAAACCTTTATATTTATGGTCAATTGATCTTTGATAAAGAAGCCAAGATTTTTTTGGCCGTGCCGTGCAGCTTGTGGGGACCCCGACCAGGGACTGAACCTGCGCCCTCGGCAGTGAAAGCGAAACGCAGAGTCCTAACCACTGGACCTCCAGGGAACTCCCAAGAAGCCAAGATATTTCAATGGGTTAAAAGAGTTTTTTGAACAAGTAGTACAGGAACAACTGGACATCTACACGCAAAACTATGAATTTGGAATTCTGCCTCATACCAAACACAGAAATTAAATCAAAATTGATAAACTCTTGAGTCTTTTAAAGAGAAAATTGGCAAATTAGAAGACTGCAATGATAAATTGAACCAGTACCCAGCACAAAAGAGAGAAAAAATAAGCAGTGATGACATGGAAGGCAGATTAACAACATATAGGAGCAGATTCCAATTCCTATAAAATGGACTATAAAACGGAGATGATAATAATACTTTTCTGGTGCGTACTGTGAGGATTTCATGAGTTTATTCACATTAAGGCTTTCAACAGGGCCTAGTGTCAGCGTTCAATAAATATTAGCTATAATTGATTTGAAATTTATTTGTGTAAGTAGTATGAGGTAGAAAGCTAATGATATTTTTAATATAGACTGTTTAAATTATATTAGCGCCCGGAAAAAGATTTCTTACACCTGCTCTAAGCTTCCCTGCAGATTTTTATTTTTTTTTCTTGTTTTAATATTTCCCTGCAGATTTTTATAATCCCATTTCTACCTCATCCCTACTCCCACCCCAACTAATATTATTTCATTACATGTTATTTTTTTAACATCTTTATTGGAGTATAATTGCTTTACAATGTTGTGTTAGTTTCCACTGTATAACAAAGTGAATCAGCTGTATGCATACATATATCCCCACATCCCTTCCCTCTTGCACCTCCCTCCCTCCCACCCTCCCTATCCCTCCTCTCTACGTGGTCACAAAGCACGGAGCTGATCTCCCTGTGCTATGCAGCTGCTTCCCACTAGCTATCTGTTTTACATTTGGTAGTGTATATGTGTCAATGTTACTTTCTCACTTCGTCCAAGCTTACCCTTCCACCTCCCCATGTCCTCAAGTCCATTCTCTACGTCTGTGTCTTTATGACTGTCCTGCCCCTAGGTTCATCAGAACCATTTTTCTTTTTTAAGATTCCATATATATGTGTTAGCATACGGTGTTTGTTTTTCTCTTTATGACTTACTTCAGTCTGTATGACAGTTTCTAGGTCCATCCACCTCACTACAAATAACTCAATTTCGTTTCTTTTTAGGGTTGAGTAATATTCCATTGTGTATATATGCCACATCTTCTTTATCCATTCATCTGTCGATGGACACTTAGGTTGCTTCCATGTCCTGACAATTATAAATAGTGCTGCAATGAACATTGTGGTACATGTCTGTTTTTGAATTATGGTTTGCTCAGGATATATGCCCAGTAGTGGGATTGCTGGGTCATATGGTAGTTCTATTTTTAGTATTTTAAGGGACCTCCATACTGTTCTCCATAGTGGCTGTATCAATTTACATTCCCA
>NC_041225.1:40066301-40069564 GCF_002837175.3 Physeter macrocephalus
TGAATCTGTAGATTGCTTTGGGTAGTAGAGTCATTTTCACAATGTTGATTCTTCCAATCCAAGAACATGGTATATCTCTCCATCTGTTTGTATCATCTTTAATTTCTTTCATCAGTGTCTTAGTTTTCTGCATATAGGTCTTTTGTCTCCTTAAGTAGGTTTATTCCTAGGTATTTTATTCCTTTTGTTGCAATGGTAAATGGGAGTGTTTCCTTAATTTCTCTTTCAGATTTTTTCGTCCTTAGTGTATAGGAATGCAACGATTTCTGTGCATTAATTTTGTATCCTGCTACTTTACCAAATTCACTGATTAGCTCTAGTAGTTTTCTGGTAGCATCTTTAGGATTCTCTGTGTATAGTATCATGTCATCTGCAAACAGTGACAGTTTTTTTTCTTCTTTTCCAATTTGGATTCCTTTTATTTCTTTTTCTTCTCTGATTGTTGTGGCTAAAACTTCCAAAACTATGTTGAATAATAGTGGTGAGAGTGGGCAACCTTGTCTTGTTCCTGATCTTAGAGGAAATGGTTTCAGTTTTTCACCATTGAGAACGATGTTGGCTGTGGGTTTGTCATATATGGACTTTATTATGTTGAGGTAGGTTCTATGCCCACTTTCTGGAGAGTTTTTATCAGAAATGGGTGTTGAATATTGTTGAAAGTGTTTTCTGCATCTATTGAGATTATCATATGATTTTTATCTTTCAATTTGTTAATATTGTGTATCACATTGATTGAGTTGCATATATCGAAGAATCCTTGCATTCCTGGGATAAACCCCACTTGATCATGGTGTGTGATCCTTTTAATGTGCTGTTGGATTCTGTTTGCTAGTATTTTGTTGAGGATTTTTGCATAACCCGTGTCCCCTGCATCGGCAGGCGGACTCTCAACCACTGCGCCACCAGGGAAGCCCTGTTGGAAGGTCTTTAATCACAGTTTCAATTTCAATGCTTGTGATTGGTCTGTTTATATTTTCTATTTCTTCCTGGTTGAGTCTTGAAGGTTGTGCTTTTCTGAGAATTTGTCCATGTCTTACGGGTTGTCCATTTTATTGGCATATAGTTGTTTGTAGTAGTCTTTTATAATCCTTTGTATTTCTGCAGTGTCAGTCATTACTTCTCCTTTTTCATTTCTACTTCTGTTGACTTGAGTCTTCTCCCTTTTTTTCTTGATAAGCCTGGCTGATGGTTTATCAATTTTGTTTATCTTCTCCAAGAGCCAGCTTTTAGTTTTATTGATCTTTGCTATTGTTTTCTTTGTTTCTATTTCATTTATTTCTGCTCTGATCTTTATGATTTCTTACCTTCCCTTCATTTCTTTTTCATTGATTTCTGATCTGATCTTTATGATTTCTTTCCTTCTGCTAACTTAAGGGTATTTTCTTCTTTCTCTAATTGCTTTAGGTATAAGGTTAGGTTGTTTATTTGAGATTTTTCTTGTTTCTTGAGGTAGGATTGTATTGCTATAAACTTCCCTCTTAGAACTGCTTTTAACTTTTGCTTGCCTGTAAAGGTTTTTGTTTTTGTTTTTGTTTTTGTGGTACACGGGCCTCTCACTGTTGTGGCCTCTCCCGTTGCGGAGCACAGGCTCTGGATGCACGGGCTCAGCGGCCGTGGCCCACGGGCCCAACTGCTCTGCGGCACGTGGGATCCTCCCAGACCGGGACACGAACCCGTGTCCTCTGCATCGTCAGGCGGATCCTCAACCACTGTGCCACCAGGGAAGCCCTGTAAAGGTTTTAATTTCTCCCTCGAATCTGAATGAGATCCTTTCTGGGTAGAGTAATCTTGGTTTTAGGTTTTTCCCTTTCATCCCTTTAAATAAGTCCTGCCACTCCCTTCTGGCTTGCAGAGTTTCTGCTGAAAGATCAGCTGTTAACCTTATGGGGATTCCCTTGTATGTTATTTGTTGCTTTTCCCTTGCTGCTTTTAATATTTATTGTTTGTATTTAATTTTTGATAGTTTGATTAATATGTGTCTTGGCATGTATCTCCTTGGATTTATCCTGTATGGGACTTTCTGTGCTTCCTGGACTTGACTGATGTTCCTTTCCCATGTTAGGGAAGTTTTCAACTATAATCTCTTCAAATATTTTCTCAGACCCTTTCTTTTTCTCTTCTTCTTCTGAAACCCCTATAATTCGAATGTTGGTACGTTTAATGTTGTCCCAGAGGTCTCTGAGACTGTCCTCAATTCTTTGCATTCTTTTTTCTTTATTCTGCTCTGCGGCAGTTATTTCCACTATTTTATCTTTCAGGTCACTTATCCGTTCTTCTTTTTTTTTTTTTTTTTTTATCCGTTATTCTGCCTCAGTTATTCTGCTATTGATTCCTTCTAGAGAATTTTTAATTTACTATCATTACTCTGAGTTCTTTTTCAGGTAGACTGCCTATTTCCTCTTCATTTGTTTGGTCTGGTGGATTTTTACCTTGCTCCTTCATCTGTTGCACATTTCTCTCTCTTCTCATTTTGTTTACCTTACTGTGTTTGGGGTCTCCTTTTCACAGGCTGCAGCTTCATCTTTCCCATTGTTTTTGGTGTCTGCCCCCAGTGGGTGATGTTGGTTCAGTGGCTTGTGTAGGCTTCCTGGTGGAGGGGACTGGTGCCTGTGTTCTGGCGGGTGGGACTGGATCTTGTCTATCTGGTGGTGTATTTTGGAGTGTCTGTGAACTTAGTATGATTTTAGGCAGCCTCTCTGCTAATGCGTGGGGTTGTGTTCCTGTCTTGCTAGTTGTTTGGCATGGGGTGTCCAGCACTGGAGCTTGCTGGCCGTTGGGTGGAGCTGGGTCTCAGTGTTGAGCTGGAGATCTCTGGGAGAGCTCTCGCCGATTGATAGTACATGGGCCTGGAAGGCCTGTAGTGGTGCGATGTCCTGAACTCGGCTCTCCCACCTTGGAGGTTCATGCCTGACACCAGGCCCGAGAACCAAGACCCTGTCAGCCACACGGCTCAGAAGAAAAAGGAGAAAAAAAAAAGAAAAAAAAATTTTAATCAAAAATTAAAAATAAAATAAATTATTAAAATAAAAATTAAATAAAATTAAAAAAGAAGGGAGCAACCAAACCAATAAACAAATCCACCAGTGATAACAAGTGCTAAAAACTGAACTAAGATAAACATAAAAATCATTACATGAAAAAAAATCATTACGTTATTTTAATTTGACCTTTCACACCATAATTTATGGTTAAAATGTGTTCTTCTATATTATACTTCTTTTTTTTTTTTTTTTTTTTTTTTTTTGTGGTACGCGGGCCTCCCT
>NC_041225.1:40069636-40071918 GCF_002837175.3 Physeter macrocephalus
ACCCGGTTCCCCCGCACCGGCAGGCGGACGCACAACCACTGCGCCACCAGGGAAGCCCCTCTATATTATACTTCTTTATCAACTTTAACCATAGCATTCTTGATGGGAATAATTTTTAAAGACTTCTACTGAGGAAAATCTGACTGTCAATAAAAGCATTTAGAGCAGATGAATGAATCTGTAATATGATGTATTCATTACTTCCCAGAAATAAAAGGATCAGTGAAACATCAATTCAAATCCCTACTAGACTCCTCATTAGACTATCTTATCAGTTCTGAGACATCTGGAAAATATAGCTGGAATATTCAAGATAGTCTGTCCACACATCCTCTTCATAAGGCAAACATTGTTTTGGCTGGAAATACTCCTTAATAAAATAGAAACCAGCTGCTTTCCTTTAATATTCCATTGAAATATTTCAAAAAGAACTTCATTTCATTTGCTCAAATCATTCCCATAACCATCGGCTCAAATTTTTTTTTTTCTTATAAATTATTGATGGCATGTGAATCTTTTAAAAGTCCCACTTGGCACATTTTGTGGTTTTGTTGAAATGTTTGCCTTTTAATCACGCAGGATGGAGGCTTCAAAACAACACAACTACTTTAAAGAAATAATTAGTGGTCTGCCCAAAGCCTTCAGTTCAATAGAATTGTTATTCCCTTCTATGTTAATATGTATAGTACTTAAGGAATTTATTATATACCTGAAAGAAGTTTAACAGAGATAAAGAAATTTGGAAATTTGTTTTTGTTTTTTGGCCATGCTGTGCAGCTTGTGGGATCTTAGTTCCCCAACCAGGGATTGAACCCAGGCCCCGGCAGTGAAAGCACCAAGTCCTAACTACTGGACCGCCAGGCAATTCCCAGAAATCTGGAAATTTGAATTCTGCTTCATAGAGTAGTTTATTAGTAAAAGTTAGTAGAACATTTAAGCTATGTTATAAATTAATTTCTTTCCCCCTTCTCCCCAAAATTGTGCTTTGGAATAAGGAAAAATACAAAAGAAAATGAACTAACTAAGGGCAAACAACAGTGGGAAATAATCTATAACAAACTGAATGATATCTTTGCTATCAAAATATATCACAGAAATTCAGGGACTTCCCTGACAGTCCAGTGGTTAAGACTGCTCTTCCACTGCAGGGGACACTGGTTCGATCTCCGGTTGGGGAACTAAGACCCTGCATACCCTGCATGCCTCCCCCCGCAAAAAAGGAAAATCACAGAAATTCATAAGTAAATATAAAACAATGCCAATCTCTTGATAATTTTTTATTTTGAAAAATATAGTTATTTTTCATAAAATTATATTGTCTATGTTAACATCTAATGGATTTATTATTATTTTTAAATCAATTTATAAATATTTTATTTTTTAATTTTAAAAATAAATTTATTTATTTTATTTATTTATTTTTTGCTGCATTGGGTCTTCGTTGCTACGTGTGGGCTTTCTCTAATTGTGGCAAGCAGGGGCTACTCATCATTGTGGTGCACGGGCTTCTCGTTGAGTTGGCTTCTCACTGCAGTGGCTTCTCTTGTTGTGGAGCACAGGTTCTAGGTGCGCAGGCTCAGTAGCTGTGGTGCCCGGGCTTTGTTACTCCGCGGCATGTGGGATCTTCCCGTACCAGGGCTTGAACCCTTGTCCCCTGCATTGGCAGGTGGATTCTCAACCACTGGGCCACCAGGAAAGTCCCCCTAATGAAGCTTCAATCTCTTTACTCTCATGAAAACAGAAGGCAATCAGGCCTTGAAATATTTCTACCACAATTTAATTATTCACCTCCAGTCCCTCAAGGTATTCCTTGTCTCCTAATATTGGTAATTATCTCCTTTAGCCAAATAAAAATGTGTGATTTTTATTTGTAATTGCTCCAGGTATTAGAAGGAGTAATTGTTAAGTGTTGCCCAAGTACCGTGAAGATGAAAACTGCTATGTAATTATCACCGTGGGAAAATGATTTTCCATGCACTTAGCTGAAATCACTACTTGGGCTTGTGGAGTTAAATCTGAACCTTCAGGACTTCTGGGATGAATGCGGTGACATAGGTTTAGCATCTGTCTGGTTTTTCTCAAGTCATGCAAAAGCATCAAGAAGGATGGCCAAATCAATGAACTTTTTGTTCAGCAAAATTGGGAGCAGATCCACAGCCTTCAAAATATGAATCGGGGGGTCTTCCCTGGTGGCGCAGTGGTTGAGAGTCCGCCTGCCGATGCAGGGGACACGGGTTCGTGCCCCGGCCCGGGAGGATCCCACGTGCCGCGGAGCAGCTGGG
>NC_041225.1:40072032-40079399 GCF_002837175.3 Physeter macrocephalus
GAGAGGCCGCAACAGAGGGAGGCCCGCGTACCGCAAAAAAAAAAAAAAAAAAAAAAAAAAGAATCGGAGCTGCTAAGAGCAGCTGAAATCAGACAGAAGCCAGAAAGAAGGAGGTGGTGATGCGATGGGAGGCCCAATCAGCAGCAGCAGAGTCCCGAAAGCATCAGCAAACATAAGCCTCCTAAGATGAGGGAGTCACCTTGAAGAAAAGGTGTGTGTCTCCTCTTATCCATGGACTTGAGTAGCAGGACTGGAGGTCGGACTCCTCCTGGAGCCTGATTTATTTCCGAGTAGCAGAGGAAGGGGTCTACAAAATAATTAAACAGAGAAGCCATAGGCATTAGTCTGCTAGGGCTGCCGTAATAAAGTACCACAAACTGGGTGGCTTAAACAACAGAAATTTATTGTCTCATGGGTCTGGTGGCCAGAAGTCTGAAATCGAGGTGTCTGCAGGGCTGGTTCCTTCCGAGGGCTACGAGGGAGAGTCTGTTCCGTGCCTCTTGCCTAGTTGCTGGTGATTGCTGGTGATCTTTTGGACACAGGGCAGTGGACTTCTCAGGAGATACACTTGCCAGCAGAGCACAGAGCAGGCAGACCCAAGGAGGGGACCACTGGCCCTTCCTGGAGACCCAGTTTCTATCGATGCAGCAAAACTGAACAAACAATTCACACCAAGGTAATAGGAACTTAAGTACCCCCACCTCCTTTTTGGCATTTCAAGAAAAGGGAGCCAGGGTGGGTGCTACTTAACTCCATTGGAATCAAGCTACCATGGTAACATTTTAGTACAATTTTTAGATAAATCTCCTCTGGCAAGGTATCAGGGGAGGTACTTGGAAAAGCTATCACTACTTTGGTCCCTTATATCACATAATTGGTTAGCGAAATGGGAAGTGGCAAGTGGCCCTGGTAAGCATGGTGGAGAGCTGGCTCCAGTAAGCCTGCTGGACGAAACTTGCCAAGGGGCCAGCCGGCCATGTTGGAGTGATGCAGCGGAAGGTGCCAAGGAAATCTGCATGAATGCTGAACGTGGCTTTCCTGTCATGCTGGTGCCCTCCTTCTTCAGGTGCTTCAGCAGGCCCGTCACCAGCCTTCCCACCCTCTTGTCATTGGCCACAGGCCCAGCCAGTGACTGCCAGCAATAGAGAGGAAGGGGAGGGATATGCGCATTGAATAGCCATCCTCCCCGGCCGGCCCAGCCCACTGGGATCTACTCCTCCTCTGAGCTCCCCTGCCTTGACCACCGTGGCCAGGGCTGCCATGACGCACAACTCCAGAGGGCGCCACTCACTTGCAGACCCAGGCTTGTTTTGTTCAGTATCTGTGTATGAGTTTGTCTTACCACCTCAGCTAGACAGCTCCTGGTGGGCCAGGACAGATTTGTAAATCTTTTTATACACCAAACCACCTAGCGCTAAGCCCAGCCCGATAAATATTTGCTGATGGATGGGCAGTCCAGAAACGGGGTCATTGACCGTGAATCACAGATAAATGCACGGTTTAGTCTTGTAAGCGCATCTATTTTAGAGCTCTGCAAACCCGATTCTGCCCAGCTTTGGCATCTGGTACAGGTATTAGTCATTCAGAAATGTGACCTTTCCTGACACAGGGTGTCTCCGGGCAGGAGTATGACTTGAAGCACAGCGGCTTTCTGCCCATGCTAAGGTCAGTTTCCTCTTGCCTAAAATGGTTCAGTTTTGAGCAGGGATTTCGCGAGCCACAGGGAGAGCTGACGCACTCTGCAAAGCTCTGAGTGGGGTTTGGATTAGTCATGGTCATAACCACTGTTTATGCAACCTCGGAGCAGGCCCAGGCTCACATTTCTCCCAGAGGCCCATGGTATTTCTCTCTGTGATTTTTTTTCTCTATTTTTTTGAAGCATGGGACCTCAAAACCATACTTGAATACTTGTCCTCTAATGTAAGAGTTTGAGCAGCTAAATGATACCTTATTGGGCCCTTTCAACCCTGCCCACCTTCCATTGGGCAACTAACACGCAGTAAAAACACCTTCAGACGCTTTCACGGCACTGTCTGTGTGCTGGGCTGCCCTGCTGGAGTCAATTGTAAGTAGGTGAAAAACAATGGGAAACAAACAAACAAACGAAAGCAAAGATGCTGAGCTGAGAGTTAGAGGGCCGGTGTTTTAGTCAGTAGCTTGTTGCATGGCCTTGAGCCGATTATTCCTCTGTGCTCCATGTTGCCATTTGCACGGTGGCGCAAGAGGAGTGTGCTCCACCCCTGCCATCCACAGGACACCTGTTCTGAGCCACGTGTCTCTCTGGGAATGAGAAGTAGGAGGGTGGGATGGGGCAGGCCAGCACCAAGCCCCCTAGCCCTTCCCTGGTGCCCTTGGCATGCATGACTGGGGGTGGGCATGTCACCTGTGGCCACAGGACAGAGGTGGCTATGTTTTTTCAGGTCAGAAACTGAGTTTGGAACTGTTCTCATGACACAGTCCCCAAGCTCTCTGGTTCCTAAACTAATTATTAAGACCAATAAATTGATTCTTCTTTTCTGAGAATGCCGGACTCCAAATGCCCCAGGGTGAGAGGGCAGCCTTTCGTGGCTCCAGCTGCCTGGGAGGGCAGCAGGGACCCAGCACCATCCCAGGAGACATGGGCTTGGCTTGGGTTCCAGTTATACCCTCAACTCACAGAGTGACCTTGAGGAAGTTCCTTCCCCTCCTAGGGCCTCAGTTTTCTCATCAGTGCAATGAGGGGGTGGACTGTGGGAACCCCAGAGTTTCTTTCGACTCGGAGGTTTGAGGATCTGTTTGCCTTTCCTTCTCCATCAGGCCTTTTTTCTTCCTTGCTTCTCCATCCTCTCAGTCTTCTAATTCTTTTCCCCATTCTTGCTGGAGATCTTGGCTCTTCTTCGTGCTGGTCTTGGCTGTTTCATTGATATGGGCCCCAGTTTTCTCAGTGGACAATGAGAGTTTGACTAAGAGTGTCTAAAGGCTCACCCAGCTCTGATGCTCTGGACATCCTGGGATCCCATGGTGTAAAGTCCCATCTGGTGCATAGCCGGGGTGGTGCTGGATAATCTGTGCTGGGCCCCTCCGTTCACCCATCGCAGGAGGACTCATCCCTCAGATGCCCCAGCTGCTACCTCACCTACTGGTCCAGGCTTCTCAGGAGGACTCCATGGACATGTCTTAGACTGAGGCCAACAGGCAGACTCTGTTGTGATTACTTTTTTACCTGTCAGCTTGAATTATAGTCTCCACTTATTAAATCAAACACTAACCTAGGTGTTGCAGTGAAGACATTATATAGATGTGATTAAAGTCCATAATCAGTGGACTTTAAGTACGATAGATTATCGTAGATAATCTGGGTGGGCCTGAGTCAATTGCTCGAAAAGCCTCAAATGCAGAGCTGAGGCTTCCTGGGGAAGAAGAAATTCTACCTGTAGACAGAGTAGCTTCTATCCATGCCCCTGAATTCCACCTGCCCTTTTTAATGACCTTCCGTATAGATTTCAGTTTTGCCCAGCGGTGGCTTCTCTTGTTGCAGAGCACGGGCTCTAGGTGCGCGAACTTCCATAGTTGCAGCACGTGAGCTCAATAGTTGCAGCACGCAGGCCCCAGAGTGTGCGGGCTTCAGTAGTTGTGGCACACAGGCTCAGTAGTTGTATCTCGTGGGCTCTAGAGTGCAGGCTCAGTAGTTGTGGCGCACGGGCTTAGCTGCTCTGCGGTATGTGGGATCTTCCCAGAGCAGGGATCGAATCTGTGTTCCCTGCATTGGCAGGCGGATTCTTAACCACTGTGCCACAAGGGAAGTCCCTGCTGTTACTTTCAGTGGTAGACCCTTCTAAATATATCTTGCCGAGAATGGAATATTCTACCACCCTCACTACTCAATTTAACAGCTATTCTTGGATATCTAAAATGAAGACAAACAGCCAAGCATAACCAAGCATGTGAGCCTCCAGGGAATACAAGGATCCTGGGTCTGTGAGCTAAAACAATCCTGCAAATTAGGAAAATCTATGGAATCAGGGGCTGGAAAGGGATCTTGGGCAATTGAAACGAAAGTACCCAGAGTTCGTTGCCTTTTTGTTTTCAAGATCTGAGCTTTTAAGCATCTCTCTCTTTATCCTACAAATACAAATTTACCAAATACCTGAACTATAATTTTTAAAAGTAATAAACAATGCAGATTCCATTAATGTTTGTCCTTGTTGGGTGAGCAGGACAGGTCGACCTTTTTTTGTACAGTTTGTAAAATGGAGAATATTGTCCTCTGAAGTCCAAGAGAAACACAATGCACCTAGCAGATCCTTCTGTCAGGGGCTGAGGGGCTAGGAGTGGGCTGGGATGGGGAGTGACGGGGTCCCTATGACAACAATGGATGTCAGTGAAAATTACATAGAAGGCAAGCCAAGTTTCCCAGAATCTTCTCCTGCTCTCAGACAATCCCAGGCCATGGGGCTCAGGGCTTGCTGAGCTACAGTGAGCAGAAGACTTTGAAAGGGCTCCTGACCCTCTCTGGTGTGCAGCCTTGAAGCAGGGCGGGACAGCTAGCGTCGAACCTTTTCAGCCCTAACCTGGAGCATGCCGCTCTTCCTCCTTCACTCGGTGCATCCATTTTCTTCTTGCTTCTGGACAGTGCTGACACGCAGGAGGGACTGGCTGCTTCATAACAGAAGCTTCCTATTGCTCAGCCGGCACCCCGCTCTATATCTGGGGCAGCTGTTGAGGGCTTGTCTGGGCCAAGCAGGAGGGCATCAGCACAGGCTGCCAAGCGTGAGGCGTGCCCCAGCTGCTCAGCTGGCCTCTTGCAGGCTGCGATGGGGCACTGACTCATCTTTCTCCTCCTACAGCTTGCAGCCAGGCAAGGAGAGCTCAGCTCAGAGCAAGGAGGGGCATGAGCCCCTTGGGCCTCCTTTCTGCCTTCAAGGCTGGCAGTGAGCTCCTGCTCTGAACACTTTGCATCTGGTCTCAGCTTTGCCTGCTCGACAAGTCACAGTGACCTCAGCTGGTGTATCTGGGGAGCCGAAGGTTCAGTGGGGTGCAGCTTACCTGGCCTTTTGGGTGTGACGGGAGATGAGCAGGGTGTGGCGTAGGGGGCATACTCACAATTTAAATGTGTAACTCACTGGGGGTGATATTTTGGAAAAATATTAATGTGCCTTTCCCTTTTGCCTTTCTGAGTATGTATATTTTCTGATTTTCCTGAGGCATTCATTTACATGGATGAGATGAAGATTGTTCTAGAAGGAATGCAGAAAGGAAGAAAGCATTAATAGTTCCTTTTTTTTTTTTTTTTTTTTTGCGGTACGCGGGCCTCTCACTGTTGTGGCCTCTCCTGTTGCGGAGCACAGGCTCCGGACGCGCAGGCTCAGGGGCCATGGCTCCGCGGCATGTGGGGTCTTCCCGGACCGGGACACGAACCCATGTCCCCTGCATCGGCAGGCGGACTCTCAACCACTGCACCACCAGGGAAACCCTAATATTTACTTTTTGACACTCAGGATTTTCATAGCCTTGTTAAGATATTGAACTACAATAACTGTACATATTCAAAGTGTACAATTTGATGAGTTTTGATCTACATATTCATCTGTGAAATGGTCATCACAATCAAGGTAGCGAACCGATTCATCACCCCCAAAAGTTTCCTTGCTCTCCTACCAGTTCCCCAGGCAACCACCAATTTTCTTGCTGTCACTATAGATTAATTTGCATTTTCTAGAAATTTATATCCATGGAGTCATAGTACTTACACATGTTTTGTCTGTTTTCATTCACTCTGCATAACTCTTTTGGCACTCAGCCCTGTCATTGTATGAATTGGTAAGTCATTCTTTTTTATTGCTGAGTAATATTCCATTGTATGACTATCCCACAATATGTTTATTTACCCATTGATGAACATTTGATTATTTCCAGTGTGTGGCTATTATAAATAAAGCTCCCGTGAACATTTGTGTATAAGTCCTTGTGGGATATATGCTTGCATTCCTCTTGGGAAAGTTCCTATGAATGGAATGGCTGGGTCATATCATCAGTGTATTTTTATCTTTTTAAGAAACTGCCAAACTGTTTTACCAAGTAGTTGTAATGTTCTCTACTCCTACCAGCAAGGTGTAAGAGGTCCAGTGCTTCACATTCGCACCAACTCTTACTCTGGTCAGTCTTTCTCATCTTAGCCATTCTCGTCCATTCTAATGGGTGCAAAGGGGTATTTAATTATGCTTGCAATTTGCACTACCCTAATGACTAATGATGTTCAGAATAAGATTTGTAGGAAGACGTTAGCTAGCCTGGCTATTGCTTGGGAGGATTTTCTGCATTCCTTTATACTGAAGCAAAATACCACTGGTGGCTAAAACGTGGGGGTGGCATGTGCATGATGACATACATACAAGGATATTCATTGCAGCATTCTTTGTAATAGCAGAACAATGAAAAAGCTAAGTGTCCATTAATAGAGGCCTGGTTAACTAGATTTATAGTATTAGGTTCTCCAGAGAATTAGAACCATAGGATGTGGGTATTTAGAGAAAGAGATTGATTTTAAGGAATTGGCTCACATGATTGTGGAGGTTTGGTGAGTCCAAAATCTGATGAAGGAGGCTGGCAAGCTGGAAACTCAGGCAAGTTGCAGTTCAAGTCCAAAGGCAGTCAGGCTGCAAACACAGGAAGGAGTCAATGTTGCAGTTCCAGTTCAAAAGCAATCTGCTTGTAGATTGTCTCTTGCTCAGGAGAGGTCCGCTTTCTGTTCTTTTCAGGCCTTCAACCAACTGGATGAGGCCCACCCACATTATGGAAGGCAATCTGCTTACGCAAAGTATACCATTTTAAATGTAAATCCCATCCAAAGCCACCCTCAGAGAAACATCCAGAATAATGTTTGACCAAATATCAGGTCGCCCCATGGCCCACCCAAGTTGACACATAAAATTAACCATCACAGGTATGAATGGAATACTGTGTAGCCATTAAAAAGGAAACGTAGCTCTATAGGTACTAAAATGAGTATATCTCCAAGATAAATTACTAAGTGAAAAAAGAAAACAGCTGCAGACAGTAAGTAAAATATGCTACTATTATTTTAAAAATTTTTAATAATGTGTGTGGTTATGATTGTAGATGCATAGTACATATCTTAAAGGACATACAAGACATTATTATGAGGGAGAAGGCAGTTGCCTCCAGAGAGGAACTGAGTGGTTAGGGAATAGGAAGGAAATAGACTAATTTTTTTAATTTCTTCTACATCTTTTGTAGTTTTGAAGTTTTATGGCGTGTACAGAAGCCTTTGCTTTAGGGCTTCCCTGGTGGCGCAGCGGTTGCGAGTCCGCCTGCCGATGCAGGGGACACGGGTTCGTGCCCCGGTCTGGGAGGGTCCCACATGCCGC
>NC_041225.1:40079663-40088350 GCF_002837175.3 Physeter macrocephalus
GCGTCCGGAGCCTGCGCTCCGCGACGGGAGAGGCCACAACAGTGAGAGGCCCGCGTACCACAAAAAAAAAACAACAAAAAAGAAGCCTTTGCTTTAAAGCCCAGCTCCATAGATCAGAGATGTGTCTCAGCCTTTCCTCCCGGAGGGCACAGGGGCAGCCACTTTAGAGCCAAAGTGATGACAAGGGGGGATGGGCGGGGATGGAGACCAGAGTACTCTCCGGAGCGGTGTGGACAGGATTCAACAGTACAGCTCACCCGTTTGCTCTGGGGTGGACAGCCCAGGCCAGGGGCTGGGGAAGGCGGGCCTGGAACTTGGAGCAGGGGGACAGGATGCTGCAAGAGCCGGGATGAGGTTGAGTTGGCCAAGGAGCACCATGGCTCCACCAAGCATTACTTTTTGCTTTGCAGTGAAGTCTGGCCTGTTCACTTCTCAGTCCAAGGATGGGAAAGATGACATAGGTCCCACAGGCCTTTAAACCCACCCAGAGGAAGTCTCTTTCTAAACTAGACTCTCCCCGATATTTTGGGTTTGTAAATCTATGTAGAGACCCTCCCTCCTGACAGGGGGCCTGCAGAGGAAATCCCTGAACAGGGTGGACTGGTGAACCCTCTGCTTTGTAAGCTCTTTAAGGTTTGGACTCCACAATAATAGGGCTTTGCTCAAAAAAAAAAAAAAAACAAGCCAGCGTGTGTTGCAACTTGATGGTCAGCATATGGTAGTGGTTAACGGCGTGCTGTCAATGTGCTGTGCGATTCCAAATTCCTCCAGCCCTCTTCCCGCTTTCCCATGCTCCTCCCTCCCTATTCCCTTCTCTCATGTCCCTTAATTTCCCCCAAACCCTGGACTGACTTGATTCCCTACTTCCCCATCTCATCTTGACCACCCCAGGCCCTCCTTTGTCAGATGTTTTCACAGCAGAGCGAACAGAACCCCAGTCCCACTCTACCACTCACTCAACCAACACCCCCACACACACACATTTTAAAGCATACCTTTAGTTTTTCTGCTGTTTTGTCGGAGTTTCTTCAGGGAAGAGGGGGAAGGGAGTTCCTTTTTTTTTTTTTTTTGGCTGCGTTGGGTCTTCGTTGCTGTGCACAGGCTTCTCATTGCATTGGCTTCTCTTGTTGCAGAGCATGGGCTCTAGGTGCGTGGGCTTCAGTAGTTGCGGCTCGCGGGCTCTAGGGTGCAGGCTCCGTAGTTGTGGCGCACGGGCTTAGTTGCTCCGCGGCATGTGGGATCTTCCCAGACCAGGGCTCGAGCCTGTGTCCCCTGCATTGGCAGGCAGATTCTTAACCACTGCACCACCAGGGAAGTCCTGGGAATTCTTTAATAGATTTTTTTTTTTTCTTCTTTTCCTTTCCCTTCTTTCCAGAAGACCAGCATTTCATGGCTCAGGACTCAGTAAAGAACCAACTGCTAAGTCCGACTAAAATCAGAAGGAAAAAAGTTAAAAACGGGGTTTTCCCACTGGTCTAGCTGTCTTTCAAAATGTTTCTTTTTTCTTTGTAACGTGTAATTAAAATTGTGTTTATTTCCTGAACTCTTTTAAGAGGTTTGAGTGCATTTGCTGCATTTTTGAGAAAAGTACAGCTTGTATCTTCACTATCTTGCATCATGTGTCCAGCACCACATTCCACAAGACAAATATAACCAAGGCCTCTTAGAGCTTCCAAGAGATGAAACTGCCGGTGGCAGCTCATTCACATTGCTGTAACCGCCACCCTCATGTGACAGAGCTGTCCCTTGGATGGACAGCCCAGTTCCACACCCCCTGCCAGAGCTTTCCCACTTGAGGCAGAAATACAGGACCTGCTATACATTCTTGTCTGGTGTGTGGTCACATGCCCCGAGTCTCCAAATCAGAAGTTATTTATACCAAATGCTCAAACCAAAAGGATTACTTAAGCCGTGATCCTTGAGTCCTTCTCTCATCTCCCACCTCCAGTAGTACGTACCATTGGTCCTATCACCAAAATATGTTTTACAAGTGTCCCTTTCTCTCCGTCCCCACTGCCATCACTCTAATCCAAGCTACCATCTCTGTCTCCTAGAATATGCAGTAGCTTCCTAACTTGTCTCTCTGCTTTCACTCATGGCAGAAAAAATTTACTGAAAAGTCCTCTATTTTTCCCTTCTTTGCTTCACTCCCCCGCCCTGCATTTCATTTTTCAAGCAGATGGACAGACTTTATAATCCCGCGGTCCTGGAATTATAGGAAAGCTGTAAAGCAGCCTAACAATGTCTGTACTTGTGGGAGCCTGAATCACAGATGCTTCTTTGCTAGAGGTTCTGGAGGATAGAGAGTGTGTCTGGATCCAGCAGCAGAGCCAGAGATGAGATTTTCTCAGACTGGGAAGGGAGACAGTTCCATGGCATCTGAGAGCAGGGCGGAGCCCAGCCAAGGCTCCAGGGAATGAGGTCACCAGATCAGATAACTTGGCAGCCTGGGGTGCCAAGGGGGACCTGTGGGGCAGAGGCATTGAAGGGACTACCCTTTTCTTGAACAGTCAGGGTACCTGCTGTAACCATGACGACTAGAGGCCCTCGCCCAGTTTTCTGAGCACCTAATAAGCATTCCCTTATGGTCATGAAAGGGGAAGAAATCTCAATAATGACCTGTCCGGAAGGAAGGGCCTTAAGGCAGAATAAGGCAAGATCTGAATGTGAACCAAGATTCGCATCTACTATATACTTACCATGACCAGTCTTCCCAGTTTTCTCTGTCCTAATGGATTTCCTAGGACATGGGACTTTTCATCCTAAAAGGCAGTCTAGGATGAGTTGTTTACCTTGTTCAAAGTTCCTTCTACAAAATGGTAAATTTTTTAAAGGTAAGATCGTGTTATGTCTCTTATTCAAATCCAGGTTCCTTACTATGGTCTCCAAGCCCTTTGTGAGCTGGATCCCACCTCCTTCCCAAGTTATCTCCAAGTGCACCTTCCTGGCCTCACTCCTTTCCATTAGCCACCCTACCTCTGTTCTGTCTTCAACAGCCCAGGTTAATTTTTTTTGTTCCTTTTTTTTTTTGGCTGCACCGCGCACATACAGGATCATAGTTTCCTGGAATCTTAGTTTCCTGACCAGGGATCGAACCCACGCCCCCTGCAGTGGAAGTGCGGAGTCTTAACCTCTGGACCGCCAGGGAAGTCCCAGGCCGAGTTTATTTTTATCTCAATCTGTGACCTACTGTTCCTACTGCCTGGACCACCTTCACCTCTTCCTCCTGACCCTTTCCAAGGCTGTCTCCTCCCCTCTTGCACATCTCAGCCCAGAGAAACTGTCTCTTGCCATCCCCTTTAAAGTAGTTTCCCCCCACCCCGTCCCAGTCCCTCTCACTAAAGCACTCTCTTTAATGTGCTGCTGATCACATGTGGAAATAGCGGGTCTATGTCTTTGTCTGTTGTCTGTCTCCCCTTTAGCTTGGAAGCTCCCAAACTCTGGCTCAGAGCTTTACACAAAGCTGGTGCTTGATGAATGGTTGTCGCCTGGCTGACTGCAATTTTTTGCAATTTTAATTTTTTCTCTTCTCTTTTCTTTTTCTTATTTTACTAAACAAGAGCAGTGAATAAGCAGATTCAGTTTTTTAAGACTAACATGTATTTTGGTGGCTCAAATCAAAACCAGTCACTCAGCCTGCTTATTGTTGGGGTTTATTAGAATAAGCATTGTTTTCTCTGGTGAACATTGTAGGCTATTTCCCTTTCTTCAATCCTCCTTGGGGATTTTCGTTCTAATCTCTATGACGTATATAAAGAAGCCATCAAAGGTAAATACAGGAAGGGGGAAAAAAAACAGAACAATGGGGCACAAAGTAAGATGGTTAAAAACAAATCCAAATGCATCAAAAAGCACAATAAATTTATTTGTTCTTAATTTTCCATTTAAAAGAGTGTGATTATCAACTTGGATTTAAAAATTCAGCTAGGGCTTCCCTGGTGGCGCAGTGGTTGAGAATCCGCCTGCCGATGCAGGGGACACAGGTTTGTGCCCCGGTCCGGGAAGATCCCACATGCCGCAGAGCAGCTGGGCCCGTGAGCCATGGCCGCTGGGCCTGCGCATCCAGAGCCTGTGCCCCGCAACGGGAGAGGCCACAACAGTGAGAGGCCCGCGTACCACAAAAAAAAAAAAAAAAATTCAGCTATATGCTTTTTACATGGGACACACCTGGGAATAAGTGTACAAAAAAGTTGAAAATCAAAGAATGGGAAAATAGGTCAGGCAAATAATAACCAAAAGAAAGTTGACAGCAGCCAAAAAAGATTTTCAAACCAAAAACATTAGCAGGGAAAAAGAAGATCACAACATAGTGGCAAAATGTTCAATTTACCAGGAAGATACAGCAGTTCTAAACCTGTATACCACCTATTTAAATAGCCTCAAAATACATATTTTTAAAAATGATAGAATTACAGGGAGAAATGAACAAACTCGCCATATTGATGAGCGATTTTGACACACCGCCATCAAGTATTGATATGTCAAGCACAAAGAATGTTAGAGATTTGAAAAAGTAATTAACAAGGGTGACTTAATATACTTGCCAGTATTTGGGAAACGATTCTCCATTGGTCTCTCATGCTTCTCCAAGTCTTGTGAGTGCAGATTTTGTTCTGCACATCTGTTCAAGGATGGCTGTGTAGTGGACAGCCTTGGAGTACAGAGACAGTGTCTCCCTCCAGAGCAGTTCACTGTCTAGTATAATAAAGGTTAATGTCTCCCTCCAGGACCAGATTTGAGCTGGTTTGCTTGCAGCCCATAATAAAAAATCGGAGCTTCCTAAACTTGTGGTTCCTCAGCTGTGAGACAAACCCACTGCATGTCCAGCATCCACAGGATTGCCTCATATCGCCCTCAAGGGGTAAGAAGAATCAGCATAAGCATGAAACTCGGGCTGCCTGCTCTGCCCTGACTAATAATTTCTATATCTCTGATCCAGGAGTCTCGTGTCTCCTGTCAGCATCTGTGACACTGTAGCAGGCTAAGTTACTGGACTGCAAGTAAGATAAAATAAATATGAGACCCTTCACAGTTCTTGATATGTGGACCCTTGCACCCAACCGTGGACAATACACCATCTTCCTCGAGCAATACACATGGAACGTGGACAATTTACCTAGCACAGTGCCTGCCACCTGAAAGACAGTCAATGAATGTTAGTTCTCACTTACCTCTAGCACTACTGTTCCTCTCACTTCCTTGAGCAGTCAGCAGCCAAAGGGAAGAAATGAATCATGTGAACAGAAATCATAGAGTGTTAAAATCGTCTGAGAGATGGAGATAAGTGGGCACACAGGGAGCTATGGTATAGAACAACCCCTCGTGCATTGGCTCTACATTGTGACTTCATTATTTGATTTGAGGCAAGACCATTCCCAGGAACACAAATATTGGATTTCTTTTTTTTTTGGCCTCACGGCACAGCTGATGGGATCTTTAGTTCCCCAACCAGGGATTGAACCCAGGCCATGGCAGTGAAAGCGCTGAGTCCTAATCACTGGACTTCCAGGGAATTCCCAAATATTGGGTATTTATATTCAATTGTCAAGACACTTTCCCAAGGTCCTATGGAAATTAAATCTATATTAACCATTTTCTTATCACTCAGATCAGCAATAACCTAGCTTATTAAACCATTATGAACTCATGCTTCTAAGGGCCTTCTGCGAATGTGAATTTCTTTCTTTCTTTCCTTTTTTTTTTTTTTTTTTTTTTCTGGCCGTGCCCTGGCTTGCAGGACCTTAGTTCCCCAACCAGGGATCGAACCCAGGCCCTCAGCATTGAGAGCTCAGAGTCCTAACCACTGGACAGCCAGGGAATTCGCAGAATGGGAATTTCTTCATCCTGCCTCCTCCTAGAGCTACAAATGCTTAACTCATCTTGGGTGAGCATTTTTTTTTTTTTTTTCTGAAACTGGCTTCTTTTCTTTCTGTAGCAATTTTTGCCACCTACACTCAGATACGGAGGAATTGCACGTGTTAAGTCTCAATCCTGTACCTAGAAGCTCACTCTTAACTGACTGGGCAGAATCTCCCGTGTGTAAGAGTCTAGGTGTTTGTAAGAAAACTCGAGGTCCGACCCCTACTCTGTAGCCATGCTCCAGGGAGGAGGGGTGTCGAATGGTCCAGGCTTTGAATCCATGGTGGGAGGGCTGTTATGCTTCTCTGTTACATGCCTGCTATGCTCCTTTCCAAATCATTCCAGCCCCATGTAGTTCAATGTGACTAGGGCTTTGGCGACAGTCGTGATCTTCATCACATTTCCCTTGTGGCCAGTCTCAGCTCATCACTGTAGCCCCTTAAATAGCATATCCACTGCCAAGACACTGGTGCCCAGGGTAAGTCTTATTGAGGATCTCCTGGCAAAGAGGAGATGTTATTCTGCATGTACTCTGAAACACCTGCTATAAATCTATTCTTCCCCCAAGTTCTTCTCCCCCGAGCAGCTCCTCCTTCCTTCTCTCTCTCTGCCT
The DNA here is from genome assembly GCF_002837175.3 of Physeter macrocephalus. Taxonomy (NCBI): domain Eukaryota; kingdom Metazoa; phylum Chordata; class Mammalia; order Artiodactyla; family Physeteridae; genus Physeter; species Physeter macrocephalus. The sequence goes on from NC_041225.1 coordinate 40,086,136, forward strand.
CCCAAATCGCCTCCTTTTTCCTCTCCCACCAATCTGCTCCAGCGAGCGCTCTGTACAATTCCTCCTTCTCTAAACCTAGGGCTGTCTGTGTACTCCACTCAGCAAATCCAAAGCCCAATGAAACAGTCCATCTACCGTTTTGCCAGACACCTTCCTGGGGGGCCACCACTCCCTTCTATCTGTGTGTGGGATTTGCAACACTAAGACTCACCCAGCTGGACTCCCGCCCTTATCACGTTTCCTTGTGGGGCCAGGTTCTCTGCATCCATTCTTGTATTCAGTTCTTCTTGCAGATGAAGAGACTGAGAGGCGAGAGCTGAAGTCAGTTGCTGAGGGTTACCCAGGGACAAGCAGTGGAGCCTGGATTTCAGTCGACGCCCCCTGACTCGAGGCCAGGTGCTCCTTCCACTTATTAATCTCAGCAAAGGAGACACTTGTGAAGTGAGCTCATTTTCCAACCAATGAAAATCCTAGGGGGACTTCCCTGGCAGTCTGGTGGTTAGGACTCCACACTTCCACCGCAGGGGGTGAGGGTTCGATCCCTGGTCGGGGAGCTAAGATCCCGCAAGCTGTGCAGTGCAGCCAAAAAAAAAAAAAAAGAAAGAAAATTCTAGGATGTTTCTGTTTTTCTGTTTCCCACTGGTCTTCAGGAAAGGCAAATGATACTGTCTGGATGAATTTCTTGGACTTGATCCTGCGCAAATTAAATTTGAGGCATGTTTTGTGATACATACTCAGTGAACATCTAGAAAATGTTGACTTGCCTGATCCAAGTCCTGATTGAGAGGAAACTAACACAACATTGTAAATCAACTATACTTCAAAAAAAAAAAAAAAAAAGCCCCTAGAACCAGCATAAGAGGAAGTGTGAATGGTTCTAGGCTGAAGGGACCAGGGGAAGGAACTGTGTCACCTGCAAAGAGGCTGTGTGTGTGTGTGTGTGTGTGTGTGTGTGTGTGTGTGTAAAGAGGCTGTGTGTGTGTGTGTGTGTGTGTGTGTATAATGTGCGGATGAGTACCTAGTTCTTTCTCTCCTCCTGCCCTGCTACCTTATGTTAGTGCCTCCCAAACATGAGCGGAAACGAGGGAGCAGGGGCACATGGGTGATGCAGTCCTATCTGTCAGCCTCCCATGGAAGATCAGGGCAAAGAAGGGCTGGCGAGTGGACTATGTAAAAAATTAATAAACAGAAATCTCAACTAATAGAGTCAGGAGACCGAGGGGGAGCTCTCACATCCTGAGACTGTAGCAGAGCCCAACAGGAAGAAGAAAGATTCCTCCTCTTTCCTGGCAAGGACTCGGCCAATGAAAAGCCATGGATTCTTTGCTTACTAGAGCCCTCCCACCTTCCTTTCCCCTCTATAAAAGAGTTCTCCTTCCCTTGCTGTGCAGGGACTTGCACATAGCTGGCCTGGTTGCAGACCCCGAGTTGCAGTTCTCTGCTGATCCCGAATAAACCCATTTTTTCTGACAGTCTATTTCTTTCAGGACATCAAATATAACCAGCACCACCGATGCAAGAGAATGGGGAGGGTAGGAGGAGCAGCCACTGTTGAGTGAGAGAGCTCCTAAATTGGCAGGGGAGAGACAGACTGCATGATCTGCAAGGGCTGTGCGAGGGTCCTTGCCATCCTTTGAAAAAGGATGAAACATGTCACTCGAAGATCCCACCAGACACCCAAACGGGTCCAAGATGACGCATTTCAGGGAGAGGGTTGGGTGTGGGGGGCTATTTCAACCGTGGTCAGCAGAACCCCCTCCAGCCCTCCAGCAGGTCTATAACCACACACAGCTGCCCTCAGAGCTGTGGCCACCTGAAGTCACACCCTGAACTCAGGTCCTCTGGCCCCTGACATGTGGCCACAGAGAGACAGCTTGTTACTAAAACGACCAAACAAAAAGAACTCAAAAGATCTCTATGTCATGGCTCAAGTCCACTTTACAACAGATGTAAAAGTATGCTGCCCTGGACACCAGCCTCGGAAGTGTCCTCAAAATACCCTTGGTTCCCTCGGTGCCTATATGAGTCTGTAATTCTTGACTTTATCAAAACACTTTCTCCGTTTGCCACAGGGTCCCAAATTGATCCACACCACAACTCAGACTTGCAAAGAAAACAGATTTTTAGGGCTTCCCTGGTGGCGCAGTGGTTGAGAGTCCGCCTGCCGATGCAGGGGACGCGGGTTCGTGCCCCGGTCCGGGAAGATCCCACATGC
>NC_041225.1:40088641-40092802 GCF_002837175.3 Physeter macrocephalus
GCCATGGCCGCTGGGCCTGCGCGTCCGGAGCCTGTGCTCCGCAACGGGAGAGGCCACAACAGTGAGAGGCCCGCGTAACGCAAAAACAAAAACAAAAAAACAAAAAACAAACAAAAAAGAAAACAGATTTTTAAATTTCGTAGAGGGTAGATTCAATCTTCCCAATAAGCTACCACCCACGGAATAGAAAGAAAAGCGAAACGTCTTTAGTCCATTCCAGAGACTTCATCTGATGCATAAGTTTAAATTGCTCCTCCAGGTGACGGCACTTGGGCAGCTTATTCTCGGCTTTCCATCCCCTCCTCCTGCCTCCCTGCAGAAGGGCATCTGGGATACGGATGGGGGTGGTCTCTGGCTTGTGGCCCCATAGCAGAGGGATGGGCCCTCCAATCTTCAAGGTGGTTCCGATCCTCCCTGGTCTCCACCAGTTTGCCTCTGTCCTGTCCTGACGTGGCTCCCAGCATTGAATTTAGTGAGATGTGGGCCTGGGGAGCCCCGGAGGTCTGAGGCCAGGAGGGGTCTGGCCTTGTGTGGCCAGGTGTTGCCGACCGTGTTTATTTTGCAAAAAGACCAGATGAAGCCTGTGCTGGGTGGCCCGTGATGGAGCCCACACCCAGCCTGACGTCAAACCAGGAGTCAGCTGGCCCAGCGGTAGAACTAGGGTCCTCAGAAGCCCCATTGTCACCTAAAAGTAGGGGTGTCTGTGCTGTACCTCTGGACCTCTTTCACCTTATATAATCGACCTCCTGGGCTCCTGGCCCAGGGCATCCGAGAACCGGTGAGCAGGCTGTGAGCCAGGGGAAACCAGCCGCGATCAGGCTGGTCCTGCCAAGCTGCGGCCCTGGAGGGGAGTCCTGGCTCTCGCGAGGAGCGGAAGGTGCCAGAGGGCTACGCGAGGGCCTGACTGCCGTCTGGCAGGAGGTCTCCTGCCCCAGTCCCAGCTCCCACTACCAGATCACGTAATACGTGGCTAAAGCTTACACTTAATGCAGCCGCAAAGCTGGATCACATGCACAAAAAAGCTGGGGCAGGGGGTACTGACAGCTGGAAAAAAATCATGCGAATGATCGCGCTAACTCTGTTCTTCACGCTTAGGGATCAGGGCCTCGAAAAATCTGGATCTGGCCCTGATAATGAGCTCTCCCTCCCAGAAGCTTAACTCAGAGAAACAGCATTCTCTTGCTCGTTCGGCGACCTTTGTCAGAGGGTGAACGCAGCCCAACTCCTGCTCCTTTGACATTTCCAAGCCCTGCCCTCGGCTGGGCCCTGGGCGGACGCTGAGAAGACACGGTTCTTGGCCTTGAGTGTTCACTGTCACAGGGGAGACACACCTATAGGATGAACGATATTTACAAATAATTTCTAGTTTTGAAATGCCCTCCACATGCCAAGATTTTTACATACATATTCTTCCCGACGACCCTAGGGTGAGTATATCTCCAAGTTACCGATGGGGAAACACACTCAGAACAGCGGTCAGGGCCACCCAGCCCGAGATTCGCATCTACGGGTTCAGGGCTGCTCCGCTGCCCTGTGCCACCTTCAGCCATGATGCTTCGGGCATCCTGGGGGTCTCCTCCCGGACATCCAGGGCTGCAGGGCAGGCTAAGTCTGTTCAGCTGTCCTCCTCAAGCACAGGCAGATAGGACTCGGCCCCATGAAGGGAGCCCCGCCTCTTGATTGACACGAGGGTCCCTCAGGGCCGCCACACGCCACGCATTGTGGGAGGAGCCGCAGGAGGAGGGAGCGTGCGCTCGCTGACCTGGGCTCGGGGGCTGCGACTGGCAGAGCCCCCGCCGTCAGTGGAGAGCGGACGGCTGTGTGTGCGTCAGAAATGGCAGGAAACGGAAGACCCCAACAGAGGTTTAATGAAGGGTCCAGTACAGCCTGTGGGAGGGATCAGGGGGATTCCAATGCCAGATTTAGCACATAAAAATACAGGATGCCCGGTTGAATTGGAATTTCATCTAAACAGCAAATGATTTTTTTTTTTAGGACGAGTGCTTGTATCTCTAACACTGGGGACACACTTAACACTAAAAAATTATTTGCTATGTAAGCAGATAGGGTAGGGGGTCCCCCCAAAAAGAGAACTAAGCGTCACTTTCTTGACATAAGAGAAGCCATTTTAGCCTAAGCCATTTTGTGAGCTAAGCCTGGCCACAATGCTTGTCCTGGAACAGGTCTCAGTAATAATGATCTTAAGAGAACAAAAGGACAAACTTATCACGTGAGAGAAGTAACCACAGCAAAGATAACAAATCAGTTGTAAAGACTCCCAGTTCTATTTCCATGGTAAAGACTAGCCTAAAGCACTGTCTTGAGCTGTTTTGCAGAATTTAAATCCCCCCTGGGCGCTCAACCACCAGATCAATAGGACCTAAGGGATAATAATGTTGACCTTTTCTGACCCTCAGGACTTCAATCAACTAAAGCTTGGACTCTGCCCACAGCCCAAGCTCCTTCATGAATATACATGCACTCTTAGTTTAAAACTGCCCCAATTTTCCTGTTCGGGGAAACACTGCTTTGGGAAAGATCTCCGTGTTCTCCTTGTTTGCTGCAAGTAATAATAAATCCTTCCTTCTGCCGATCTTTGGCTCAGTTGTGTCTTTTGGCTCAACACCCACCAAGAGGCAAACCACAGTTTTCGGGTAATAGTTATTTCTCTGAAATTCAAATCTAATGGGGAATCCTGTATTTTATTTTATTTTTTTTTTTTTTGGCAATACAACGTTAAGGACATCCAAGGAATAGCTACAACAGGCAGCTGGGCGGGGAGGGTGATGGGAGAGACGGTGGGAGGGAAATGTCCCCCCAGGAACCTGGTGGAGCTGGAGGTCCCCAGGGCCAGAGCTCAGGCAGGCAGGAGGGAATGGGCAGAGGGGGTAGCAAAAGGAGGAGTAATTAAATGTATGACTACCTCCCTCCTCTAGGACCTACAGTTACTACTCTCACTGCCTACAGCACCAAGTTCCATGCTTTAGCATTAGGGAGTCTTTCCCCTCTAATCTCCTGAGACACACCCACTGCTCTGAGCAGGCAGTACTCCTGGGTGAACCATCAATTCACTGTGGCTCAATCCAGCCTCAGGGCCTTCGCTTATGCTGTCCCCTTGGGCAGTCTTGGAATTTAGAGTTGGAACGGTCCTCAGAAGAATCTGTTCTCAGCCCTTTATGGGCCACAGAGGAAAAATCAGTCTTGGCAGGTTGAAAGGACACACTTAAAGCCACTTCTTTTCCAGCCAACCAACCCTCCTTGGCCTTTAAGGTCCTACCCCCGTCTCTGCCAGGAAGCCATCAAGGTTCTGCCAGGCCTGCCCTTAGACAAGTAGCTATGGCTCTCTCCCTTTCATCACAGGCTGTTCTGTCCTACTTGCTGCCTGTCTCTGTGTCCCTTTTCCCTGACCAGAGTATAAAGTTCTTTTCCTAAGCCTTCCCTCAGCACAGTGCTGGGAATGTAAATGCAATGATTTTCTTTTTAAATTATATCCTTTGATTATAGTTCAACAGTGTAATCATAGTTATTAAATAATTAAAGATCTGCCTAATTTGGTACTTGTGGTAAATGGGGAAAAAAAATCAGGGTTTGGAATCAGATAACCTGGATTTGTTTACTTTTTTTTTTTTTCGATAAATCTTTGCTGAATCTACTCTGGTGAAAGAAATTCTTACTGCAGCTGGCATTGTCACACAGGATGGGGGAATCCCATGTCCTGTCCTGGTAGGATGAGGACCTTTCTGATGGATGTTTAAACTCCTGCTTTCTTCACCACTTCTAGGACATGACAGCATTTGAACAAGATTAACGTTTCAACATAAAGTTTAATTTTTAAATTAAAACCAAGAGTACCAAACATTGTTTTCATTTATTTTCTTACAAGGATTGTTGATGCAAATGATTTATGATGATTTTTCCATGGAGAAAGAATTTGCTCTGACTTTTTCTTTTCTTTTCTTTCTTTTTTTAGATGTGCTGATTTTTTAAAAATTATTTTATCGAAGTTAGTTGGTTTACAATGTTGTGTTAATTTTTGCTGTATAGCAAAGTGATTCAGTTATACATATATACACGTTCTCTTTCATATTCTTTTCCATTATGGTTTATCACAGGATATTGAATATAGTTCCCTATGCTATACAGTAGGACCTTGTTGTTTAT
>NC_041225.1:40093531-40103670 GCF_002837175.3 Physeter macrocephalus
GTGTGTGTGTGTGTGTGTGTGTGTGTGTGTGTGTGTGGCTCATTTGTTTGTTTTTTAAATTGAAGTATAGTTGATTTACAATGTTGTGTTAGTTTCAGGTGTACAGCAATGTAATTCAGATATATATACTCTTTTTCAGATTCTTTTTCCTTATAGATTGTTACAAGATATTGAGTATAGTTCCCTGTGCCATACAGTAGGTCCTCGTTGGTTATCTGTTTTATATATAGTAGTGTGTATATGTTAATCCCAAACTCCTAATTTATCCCTTGCCCCCCCGCTTTCCCCTTTGGTAACCATAAGTTGGTTTTCTATGTCTGTGAGTCTATTTCTGTTTTGTAAATAAGTTCATTTGTATCAGCTTTTTAGAGTACACATGTAAGTGATATCATCTCACCTCATTTTTTTTCTCGCCAAATCTTCATCATCTCACCCATTCTACTTGGTGTCTTTCTTCCCAGGGATCTCCTATGCAGTGTCCTCTGTCAAGGAAACACTTTACTGTGTTTGAAAAACAGCCCTGCCTACTGACAGCCAGGACTACTTCAGTGAATTCAGTAAGTCTTTATCATTTCTTTCAATAACCATGTGTTGAGGGTCTACTATGTGACAGGCATTAATAATACAGAGATAAGTAAAATATTGTCCTTGTGCCCAAGTAGTGACTCTATCTCTTTCCCTTGCCTGGGGTGGGATCTCTCCTGTTCCCAGCACCTAGCCCGGTACCCTCAGTAAATGCTTATTGAGTACATGATTGGGACCCATTTATCAGGCCCATTTTCACTCATCTCACCCCTATTCTGCTTTCCTTAGGCCCCAGACAAGCTGCATCCCCGGCACAAAGTCCTTGCTCCCAGAGCTAGCCCCAGGGTTGGCAGAATACTGGGGACTAGGATAGGATGGCAAATGGGAGCTTTGGCATCCATCCCATCTCCCCATCCGTGAAGCCTAAGTCGGTCCTCTCTCCTCTGAGTCTCTGTTTCCCTGACTATAAAACTGTGAAGCAAGGCCTGCCTTCTCTCCTCCTTTGCATGCAGTTTAGGACAAGGTGAAAGTTCTTGGCTATGCAAGGCTGCATGAGCCATATTCATTTACTCTTTAGAAGGGTTTAGTTTCGGCTCAAATGTATTCTGCAATTATTTTCCAGTGACAAAGGGTTTATGTGTGCATCAAGAGATGGTCCGCTTCTCCTGCCCTGAGGACATCAGCACCTGCTCACTCAGGACAGGGTTTTCCAAAGATTGTCCCCACTGCCACCCTCCCTCCTCGGGTCTCTGCTTACCTTCCAGGACCATGTAATCCAACCATCCATCTGGGCAATAGATTAAAAATCTCCACATAATGCAAAGGGACCCTGCAGATGGCCGTGCACCTGGGACTCCTAAGTCCCTGGGCCACAGGGCCTGGCTTTGGACTTCCCTGCTTGGCCAGCAGCCCTGGAACCTCCAGCTCATCTAGCAGGGAACTGCAAAGCCGGCGCCTCATTAGAACAGCCTCCAGACCAAGTCAGCTCAGAGAAGAGGTGGGAGGTGTTAACCTGATGTGTGTTACTTAATATCCGGTGTATTGGCCCACACAGGGCACAATGGAGATGGAAGCTCAGCCACCTTGACTCTGGTGACCAGCATCCTCACCCCACACTCAGCCTGGCTGGCTCCCAATTTTTCAAGTTTTAGCTTCAACATCATCTTTGAGACATCCTCAATGACTTCTCTGTCCCAGATCGCTCCCCCGGCATGCCCTTATTCTCTCTTACACCTAACTCCCTGCTCTGATTCTCCAATTTATTTTTAATTGTACAATATTTTTATTTACTTGTTTATGCTACGTTTCCCCCTAAATAGTAAGCTCCTGGAAGGATGGATTATGTCTGTTTTCATCAACCAGCCTCTGACACAGTGCATGGTACATGGTAGTTGCTCTACAAATATGTGCTGAATGTCAAATGAAGGAGTGTCAGGAAATGAATTCAGGTCAGAGCACTTCAGGGGTAGCAGAGCCTTTTAGAGCAGTGGTCTCAACCTTTGTTGCATATGAGAACCACCTGGGAGGATTAGAAATCCCCACAGAAATTAAATCAGAACATCTGGGAGTGAGAGCCAACCACCAGTACGGTTTATAAAATCCTCAGGTGATTCCAGTGTGTAGCTAAGACTCCAGTGTTTTAGATCAGAGGCTCTTAAATAGAGTCCCGGACTGGCAGCATCAGTGCCACCTGGGGACATGTTAGAAATGCAAGTTCTTGGGTCCTACTCAGACGAACTGAATGGAAACTCTGGTGGTGGGGCCCAGTAACCTGCTTTTAATGAGCCTTCCAGGTGATTCTGATTCAGGCACTGCTTTAAAAAAGGTTGTGCTGTCTCATCTCTTCTCATCTGGTCTCCTTTTGTGGGCATCAAGTAGGAAAAAGGGATGATCTTTAGTAAGGTGGCCCCTATCCCAGATAACTGGGAGACCGTCCCAGATTTACTGGAAATCCTCAGTCCTGGCAACCAGGACATGTGGTCCCCCATCTCTTTAGAACTCTTTCAACTCAGACCCCAGATCCACCAGAGAAGATGAATACAGTGTAATTAGCGCATTCGTGGTCTTTGCTCCAATATCCATGTGATGGCTCCCCTAAGTCCTGGGGGATACATATGAGGCCACCAGATAAACCTGGTCTCCATGACTCCCACTTCAGATATCTGCAGAAAGCAAACACTGCTGGGCCTTACTCAGAGCCCCCTCACTGTGTGCTCTATGTGGATAATTTGGCTTTGTTTTTCAAAGGGAGGCACCAAGACAGTTAAGAAAATATTCTTAGAGACCCACTATCACCTTCCTAGTCACATAAATAGTTTGGAAGAAAATGAAAATAGGACTTTCTGTCCAGTTTTTTATAGGCAACAAAACAATGACACCATTTGCAGGTTGCAAAGGCCTCATCAGAGAGTATCGGGGACTTCTATCTTTTTTTTTTCCTCTTCAAAATGTATTTACTTTCAAATTTTCCAGTTAGCTGGGTATGCTACAAAAAAGCCCAGAAATTTGGCTTTAGGTTAAAATCACAAACCTGGATCATCATCTACTCCAGACTTCCTCACAAACCAACATGTATGAATGAATTTTAAACCTAAATGGCCGGGCTTCCCTGGTGGCGCAGTTGTTGAGAGCCCGCCTGCCGATGCAGGGGACGCGGGTTCGTGCCCCGGTCCGGGAAGATCCCACATGCCGCGGAGCGGCTGGGCCCGTGAGCCACGGCCGCTGGGCCTGCGCGTCCGGAGCCTGTGCTCCGCGACGGGAGAGGCCACAACGGTGAGAGGCCCGCGTAACGCAAAAACAAAAACAAAAAAACAAAAAACAAACAAAAAAGAAAACAGATTTTTAAATTTCGTAGAGGGTAGATTCAATCTTCCCAATAAGCTACCACCCACGGAATAGAAAGAAAAGCGAAACGTCTTTAGTCCATTCCAGAGACTTCATCTGATGCATAAGTTTAAATTGCTCCTCCAGGTGACGGCACTTGGGCAGCTTATTCTCGGCTTTCCATCCCCTCCTCCTGCCTCCCTGCAGAAGGGCATCTGGGATACGGATGGGGGTGGTCTCTGGCTTGTGGCCCCATAGCAGAGGGATGGGCCCTCCAATCTTCAAGGTGGTTCCGATCCTCCCTGGTCTCCACCAGTTTGCCTCTGTCCTGTCCTGACGTGGCTCCCAGCATTGAATTTAGTGAGATGTGGGCCTGGGGCGCCCCGGAGGTCTGAGGCCAGGAGGGGTCTGGCCTTGTGTGGCCAGGTGTTGCCGACCGTGTTTATTTTGCAAAAAGACCAGATGAAGCCTGTGCTGGGTGGCCCGTGATGGAGCCCACACCCAGCCTGACGTCAAACCAGGAGTCAGCTGGCCCAGCGGTAGAACTAGGGTCCTCAGAAGCCCCATTGTCACCTAAAAGTAGGGGTGTCTGTGCTGTACCTCTAAATGGACCTCTTTCACCTTATATAATCGACCTCCTGGGCTCCTGGCCCAGGGCATCCGAGAACCGGTGAGCAGGCTGTGAGCCAGGGGAAACCAGCCGCGATCAGGCTGGTCCTGCCAAGCTGCGGCCCTGGAGGGGAGTCCTGGCTCTCGCGAGGAGCGGAAGGTGCCAGAGGGCTACGCGAGGGCCTGACTGCCGTCTGGCAGGAGGTCTCCTGCCCCAGTCCCAGCTCCCACTACCAGATCACGTAATACGTGGCTAAAGCTTACACTTAATGCAGCCGCAAAGCTGGATCACATGCACAAAAAAGCTGGGGCAGGGGGTACTGACAGCTGGAAAAAAATCATGCGAATGATCGCGCTAACTCTGTTCTTCACGCTTAGGGATCAGGGCCTCGAAAAATCTGGATCTGGCCCTGATAATGAGCTCTCCCTCCCAGAAGCTTAACTCAGAGAAACAGCATTCTCTTGCTCGTTCGGCGACCTTTGTCAGAGGATGAACGCAGCCCAACTCCTGCTCCTTTGACATTTCCAAGCCCTGCCCTCGGCTGGGCCCTGGGCGGACGCTGAGAAGACACGGTTCTTGGCCTTGAGTGTTCACTGTCACAGGGGAGACACACCTATAGGATGAACGATATTTACAAATAATTTCTAGTTTTGAAATGCCCTCCACATGCCAAGATTTTTACATACATATTCTTCCCGACGACCCTAGGGTGAGTATATCTCCAAGTTACCGATGGGGAAACACACTCAGAACAGCGGTCAGGGCCACCCAGCCCGAGATTCGCATCTACGGGTTCAGGGCTGCTCCGCTGCCCTGTGCCACCTTCAGCCATGATGCTTCGGGCATCCTGGGGGTCTCCTCCCGGACATCCAGGGCTGCAGGGCAGGCTAAGTCTGTTCAGCTGTCCTCCTCAAGCACAGGCAGATAGGACTCGGCCCCATGAAGGGAGCCCCGCCTCTTGATTGACACGAGGGTCCCTCAGGGCCGCCACACGCCACGCATTGTGGGAGGAGCCGCAGGAGGAGGGAGCGTGCGCTCGCTGACCTGGGCTCGGGGGCTGCGACTGGCAGAGCCCCCGCCGTCAGTGGAGAGCGGACGGCTGTGTGTGCGTCAGAAATGGCAGGAAACGGAAGACCCCAACAGAGGTTTAATGAAGGGTCCAGTACAGCCTGTGGGAGGGATCAGGGGGATTCCAATGCCAGATTTAGCACATAAAAATACAGGATGCCCGGTTGAATTGGAATTTCATCTAAACAGCAAATGATTTTTTTTTTTAGGACGAGTGCTTGTATCTCTAACACTGGGGACACACTTAACACTAAAAAATTATTTGCTATGTAAGCAGATAGGGTAGGGGGTCCCCCCAAAAAGAGAACTAAGCGTCACTTTCTTGACATAAGAGAAGCCATTTTAGCCTAAGCCATTTTGTGAGCTAAGCCTGGCCACAATGCTTGTCCTGGAACAGGTCTCAGTAATAATGATCTTAAGAGAACAAAAGGACAAACTTATCACGTGAGAGAAGTAACCACAGCAAAGATAACAAATCAGTTGTAAAGACTCCCAGTTCTATTTCCATGGTAAAGACTAGCCTAAAGCACTGTCTTGAGCTGTTTTGCAGAATTTAAATCCCCCCTGGGCGCTCAACCACCAGATCAATAGGACCTAAGGGATAATAATGTTGACCTTTTCTGACCCTCAGGACTTCAATCAACTAAAGCTTGGACTCTGCCCACAGCCCAAGCTCCTTCATGAATATACATGCACTCTTAGTTTAAAACTGCCCCAATTTTCCTGTTCGGGGAAACACTGCTTTGGGAAAGATCTCCGTGTTCTCCTTGTTTGCTGCAAGTAATAATAAATCCTTCCTTCTGCCGATCTTTGGCTCAGTTGTGTCTTTTGGCTCAACACCCACCAAGAGGCAAACCACAGTTTTCGGGTAATAGTTATTTCTCTGAAATTCAAATCTAATGGGGAATCCTGTATTTTATTTTATTTTTTTTTTTTTTGGCAATACAACGTTAAGGACATCCAAGGAATAGCTACAACAGGCAGCTGGGCGGGGAGGGTGATGGGAGAGACGGTGGGAGGGAAATGTCCCCCCAGGAACCTGGTGGAGCTGGAGGTCCCCAGGGCCAGAGCTCAGGCAGGCAGGAGGGAATGGGCAGAGGGGGTAGCAAAAGGAGGAGTAATTAAATGTATGACTACCTCCCTCCTCTAGGACCTACAGTTACTACTCTCACTGCCTACAGCACCAAGTTCCATGCTTTAGCATTAGGGAGTCTTTCCCCTCTAATCTCCTGAGACACACCCACTGCTCTGAGCAGGCAGTACTCCTGGGTGAACCATCAATTCACTGTGGCTCAATCCAGCCTCAGGGCCTTCGCTTATGCTGTCCCCTTGGGCAGTCTTGGAATTTAGAGTTGGAACGGTCCTCAGAAGAATCTGTTCTCAGCCCTTTATGGGCCACAGAGGAAAAATCAGTCTTGGCAGGTTGAAAGGACACACTTAAAGCCACTTCTTTTCCAGCCAACCAACCCTCCTTGGCCTTTAAGGTCCTACCCCCGTCTCTGCCAGGAAGCCATCAAGGTTCTGCCAGGCCTGCCCTTAGACAAGTAGCTATGGCTCTCTCCCTTTCATCACAGGCTGTTCTGTCCTACTTGCTGCCTGTCTCTGTGTCCCTTTTCCCTGACCAGAGTATAAAGTTCTTTTCCTAAGCCTTCCCTCAGCACAGTGCTGGGAATGTAAATGCAATGATTTTCTTTTTAAATTATATCCTTTGATTATAGTTCAACAGTGTAATCATAGTTATTAAATAATTAAAGATCTGCCTAATTTGGTACTTGTGGTAAATGGGGAAAAAAAATCAGGGTTTGGAATCAGATAACCTGGATTTGTTTACTTTTTTTTTTTTTCGATAAATCTTTGCTGAATCTACTCTGGTGAAAGAAATTCTTACTGCAGCTGGCATTGTCACACAGGATGGGGGAATCCCATGTCCTGTCCTGGTAGGATGAGGACCTTTCTGATGGATGTTTAAACTCCTGCTTTCTTCACCACTTCTAGGACATGACAGCATTTGAACAAGATTAACGTTTCAACATAAAGTTTAATTTTTAAATTAAAACCAAGAGTACCAAACATTGTTTTCATTTATTTTCTTACAAGGATTGTTGATGCAAATGATTTATGATGATTTTTCCATGGAGAAAGAATTTGCTCTGACTTTTTCTTTTCTTTTCTTTCTTTTTTTAGATGTGCTGATTTTTTAAAAATTATTTTATCGAAGTTAGTTGGTTTACAATGTTGTGTTAATTTTTGCTGTATAGCAAAGTGATTCAGTTATACATATATACACGTTCTCTTTCATATTCTTTTCCATTATGGTTTATCACAGGATATTGAATATAGTTCCCTATGCTATACAGTAGGACCTTGTTGTTTATTTGTTCTATCAATATATATAGTAGTTTGCATCTGCTAATCCCAAACTCCCAATCCATCCCTTCCCCACTGCCCTCCCCTTGGCAGCCACAAGTCTGTTCTCTATGTCTGTTTCTGTTTCATAGATAAGTTCATTTGTGTGTCATATTTTAGATTCCACATGTAAGTGATATCATACGATATTTGTCTTTGTCGAACTTACTTCACTTAGTATGATAATCTCTCGGTCCATCCATATTGCCGCAAATGGCATTATTTCATTCTTTTCTATGGCTGAGTAGTATTCCATTGTGTATATGTAATACATCTTCTTTACCCATTCATCTGTTGATGGACATTTAGGTTTTTTCCATGTCTTGGCTATTGTGAATAGTGCTGCTGTGAACATTGGGGTGCATGTATCTTTTTTAATTAGAGTTTTGCCAGATATATGCCCAGGAGTGGGATTGCAGGATCACATGGTAACTCTATTTTTAGTTTTTTAGTTTTTTGGTTTTTTTTGGCCACGCTGTGCAGCATGCAAGATCTTAGTTCCCTGACCAGGGATGGAAACTGTGCTCCCTGCAGTAGAAGTGCAGAGTCTTAACCACTGGACCTCTAGGGAATTTCCTATTTTTCGTTTTTTGAGGAACTTTCATCCTGTTTTCCATAGTGGCTGCACCAACGTACATTCCCACCAACAGTGCAGGAGGGTTCCCTTTTCTCCACACCCTCTCCAGCATTTGTTATTTGTAGACGTTTTAATGATGGCCATTCTGACCAGTGTGAGGTGGTACCTCGTTGTAGTTTTGATTTGTATTTTTCTAATAATTAGCAATGTTGAGCATCTTTTCATGTGCCTACTGGCCATCTGTATGCTTTGGAGAAATGTCTATTAAGATCTTCTGCCCATTTTTCTTTTTTTTTTTTTTTTGGCTGCACCATGAGGCTTGCAGAATCTCAGTTTCCCAAACAGGGATTGAACCCAGGCCATGGCAGTGAAAGCCCAGAATCCTAACCCCTAGGCCACCGGGGAACTCCCGTCTTCTGCGCATTTTTCGATTGGGTTGTTTTTTGTTGTTGTTGTTGAGTTGTATGAGCTGTTTGTATGTTTTCTTTTGTTTTTTGGCCACAACACACAGCTTGTGGGGTCTTAGTTCCCCGACCAGGGATCGAACCCTTGCCCCTGCCGTGGAAGTGGGGATTCTTAATCACTGGACCGCCAGGGAAGTCCCAGAGCTGTTTGTATATTTTGGAAATTAAGCCCTTGTAGGTCACATGATTTGCAAATATTTTTTTCCCAATCCGTAGGTTGTCCTTTTGTTTTGTTTATGGTTTCCTTTGCTGTACAAAAGCTTGTAAGTTTGATTAGGTCCCATTTGTTTATTTTTGCTTTTATTTCTATTGCCTTGGGAGACTGACCTAAGAAAACATTGGTATGACTTGTGTCAGAGCATGTTTTGCCTATGTTCTCTTCTAGGAATTTTATGGTGTCGTGTCTTATATTTAAGTCTTTAAGCCATTTTGAGTTTATTTTTGTGTTAGCTTTTGCTTTTCTTAACTTGGGGGTTCCCTGGATGAGTTTCAAGGAGTCTATGAACTCTTTTAAATAGTGTAGAGAACGTTGTTCTTTGGTGTTCCCAGCAGCCCCCTCGGCCTCTTCTCTCTGCTCATCCTGTACACCCCCCGGGAGCCCTCTCCACGTAGGGTGGCCAGCTGTCACCACAGACGTGCAGAGCACCGGCCTGGGGAGGAGTTAAATGCACAGCGTTTATTGACAATATATCCTTACACATATCAACTATTAATTCATGCTTGCTGATAGAGCAACTTGTATAATATTTTTATTTTTCAGAAACAGTCCTTTTAATTCAAAACAATGTTATGCAATTATCTGTCAGCAAGGATGTGGCTTTTGGGGTTTTTTTTAAGTAATTAATTAATTACTTTTTGGCTGCGTTGGGTCTTCATTGCTGCAGGTGGGCTTTCTCTAGTTGCGACGAGCTACTCTTTGCGGTGCGTGGGCTTCTCATTGCGGTGGCTTCTCTTAGTTGCGGAGCACGGGCTCTAGGCACACGGGCTTCAGTAGTTGTGGCTCACGGGCTCTAGAGTGCAGGTTCAGTAGTTGTGGTGCACGGGCTTAGTTGCTCCGCGGCATGTGGGATCTTCCCGGACCAGGGCTCGAACCCGTGTCCCCTGCATTGGCGAGCGGATTCTTAACCACTGTGCCACCAGGGAAGCCCAAGGATGTGGTTTTTATGTATTTTGAAATTTCACATTCCTGAAGAAAAAGCTTTTTAAAAAATCACGCAGGTCCGGTGCAATATTTCCTATTGCAGCAATCACCCTTTTCCTCAGGCACAAGTGACAAATAAGGTACAGTGTTGTCATCTATGCTACAAGCTTCCAGAGCTTTTCTCTCCCCTTCCTTCTGTGACCACCCCTGACCCTCACACACATTGCCAGAGCTTTGGTGACACAGTGCAGCACATCCATCCACAGTCCTTTATGAGTTAATAACTTTACAGTTTTCCCCAAGAATAATAGTCATATTTGTGGGACTCAAGGGCCATTTCTGGTGATGAAGGAAAGAAGGAAGGGAGGCAGGAAAGAGGGGAAGGAAAGAAAGAAAGGGAGAGAGAAGGAAAGAAAGAAAGGGAGAGAGAAGGAAAGAAAGAAAGGGAGAGAGAAGGAAAGAAAGAAAGAGAGGGGGGGAGGGAGGGAAGGAAGGGAGGGAGGGAAGGAAGGAAGGGAGGGAGGG
>NC_041225.1:40103757-40123973 GCF_002837175.3 Physeter macrocephalus
AAGGAAGGAAGGGAGGGAGGGAGGGAGGGAGGGAGGGAGGGAAGGAAGGGAGTCAGGGAGGGAGGGAGGGAGGGGGAAGACAGTGTTGAGAGGCTGCCCGGGGCTCCCTTGGCCACAGTCCCCGGGGTCCATCTGCTTTGCTCTTGCTGAAATATCCTCCCTCTGCCATTTCCACCTCTTGAGAACCTCACAGTCCTTCAAATAAACCTCCTCCTTGTGTGACACTTTCCTTCCTTCTACTGTGATCACTTTCTGTCATCGGCTGGGACCTTTAAGATGACGGCAGGGCCTAGTCCTGAGCCAGAAGAAAGGATGTTGCAAAAGGTAGGCCGAAGGGAAGGGCTATCATGGGACCTGTATGGGGAATGACTGCCAGGGAGAAACAGCATGAAACAGATCTCTGGCAAGCAGCAGAAGCATCTCACGACGGCACTGCCAGAGGCAGGCAGGGCTCCGAGCAGCGGGCCAGCGGGGGAATTAGCACAGCCGCCCACGCAGGCAGAGGGGCAGAGAGGCAAATGTTCGTTTCCACGCACTGTGATTTTTCTTTTCCCCTGAGGGTAAGAATGGAGCAGAGAAGATGTTCAAGAGATATTCTTGGGTGAGAATGAATCAATGAGTGGTTTTCCAGAGGCTGGGGGATTTCAGGGGCTCCGAGTCACAAGGAAGAATGGAATGCCTGCATCCAAGCTGCAGAGGAAGCAGTAACCTTGTTACTCATGGTCGGGGCCTTGCTGGTGACGGAGCAGCTGGGTCCCGCATCCAGCAAAGGCCCTGGTTTGGCCAGTGAGACTTAACATCACTGTCCAAAGGAAGGGCATTAAAGGACCCTCTGGATCTGATTTCTCTCTGTATCAAATTTTCTAAGGCTTGAACGTCAAATACTGAGGATATGAGTATCTCAATTTTCTTCTTTATACTTTCCTAGATTTTAAAAATGTTTTGCTCTGATCAGAGTGCTTCGCCATGACATCCTCGTTCTCTTCCCCCATTTCTGTGCATTTGGCTCTCCAACGGTGTTTCACTCACGTCCAGGGTCATTGTCCAACAGAGCCTGGTCTCGGAGAGAGGCTGAAATTCAGCCTGGGCCCCATCGGTCAAGCCCTGCTTCAGAACGGAGGAGGGTTTCATGGTTCATCTGCCCAGATGGGGCACCTGTTTCTAATTCTCTCAAAGGTACCGTATGTGTTGGCCGAGGCTGGGCTGACATTCCCTGGGGATCGAGTCTAGATGAAGGTACCTCTCTGCCACCATCACCCACCTGGGATGTGCTGCTGGATCCCAGTGGACTCGGCCATGTTTGCCAGGCACCCCTGCCATCGCTAGAGGCACAGCCTTCAGCCCAGGACACCACTGTGATTGTGAGCAGGGCCCTCGTGAGGTGCACGGTGGCTCTGCTTTCTCTGAGATCCTCAAAACCACATTATGCCAGGAAAAGTGCTACACGTTGTCAGGTGGCTTCAAAGCCCCAGTCACACGGAGCTGTAGTGAAGCCATGCATTCTATGGTAACTTCACTCTGGGATTAACTTAACTGAGGACGAGGGGGTGCTGGGAGAGGGAATACATCTGAGTGACAGGTGATCTTCTCTGCTGACCGTCAATTATCCCTCCCCTGTGAGGGCTGAGGGGTCCTTACTGAGTCTAGCTTGTCGTGTCTGGGCTGTCTTCTGGAGGATACACTCTGCCTCACATTTTAAGGCTTTCTGGAGACTCCTCTGTCCCCCAGGCAGACAGATATCTGGTGGCTGGTCCCACCAGTGACCCAGACAGGCCCACACCTGGCTGCTCCCCGCTTAGGGACAGCCATGCTCCTCCGGCCTCCTCTTGTTACTTCTAGAATCAGAAAGAACAGGTTCGTCCGTCTTCTTTCCTTCCTTTCAGTTTAAATGGCAGCTACTACACAGCTCAGAAATGCTCAGGGTGGAACCCAGGGGAACAGGTGTGAGCAGACACTGGTGGCTTCCTACCCTACAGCGCCCCCTTTCTGTCTTGGTCAGTAGCAGGCGTCCGTAAATTCAAGGACCCCTTTCCAGCCTCAAGAGATGAATCTTAATTCGTCGAAAGCAGTGGTCTTGAGGGAATTCCTTGGCTGTCCAGTGGTTAGGCCTCATGCTTCCACTGCCAGGGACCGGGGTTCAATCCCTGGTCAGAAAACTAAGATCCACAAGCCGTGCAGCGCAGCCGAAAAAAGAAAGAAAGAAAGAAAAGAAAGCAGTGGTCTCGGCACCCAGGCACCCAGTCTCTGCTCTGAGCTGGCCATCCTGTTTGGTGTGGCCACCCCAGGAGGGAGTCTTCCCCACCCTCCAGAGCCTGGCCCCTGCTCAGATCCAGGCACATCCTGGGATCCACATAATGCCTGAGGCTCGGCTGTCTCACAGCTTTACCCCCAGCCCCCTTACACACCTGCCAGGACTGTGTGGAAACTTCAGAGACCTTCCCTCTCTCATCCATCACTGGCTTGCACTGTTTACCACTGGGACACCCGCTCACTTAGGCAGTGACCCTTCAGGTCAGGTGGTGCTGTGCTTTCTGTACAATGTTCCCAGTTCAGGAGTATCTGGCAAGGCAAGGAAGGCCACAGGCTCCAGGAGGACCTGGTGCACCACCGGGCCGGCCTAGTGTTCACAGGCCTCTCTGTGATCTCCCTCAGGCTGGCGGGGAAGAAAATCTCTCTTCGGTACTACTCTCAAAGGCACCACCCCCTGCAGGACACCAGCAAAGCTCTTCCTTGACCTTGGGCATTTGTTAAAGGCACATCAGGCCTGCTTTGTAAAACTCCCTGAGGCTCATAATAGGGAGGAGAAAGCACCGGGAGAACACATATTAGTGTCTCAGGGAATTGCCTCTGCCTTTTCCGAGGAAATCTGCCTCTTCCTGTACCAACCTGCCTTAGGTTTGTGCCGAGTGGGAAGGGCTGTCTCTGATCACAGGGGCACAAGGATTGGCCAGTGGGTGGGGGCGGAGCTTGCTGACCAGTCCAGCAGGGGAAGAAGGGGCAGGAGGAGGTCACAGTCAGCTGCCCTCCAAGGCCAAGGTTTGGGCTTCCGGAGCTCCTGGGACCACCATGTGTATATGCGTCTGGCTCTGATGCGGAGAGCTGAGATCCAACAAGTCCAGTGGGGGCCCCTGTAGGAGAGATTGACAAGGCTCTGGCTCGTTCAGGATCCCCCGGTCTGGTGGGGAGGCAGCCTCAGGCACTGACACGCAGACTGTGGAGAGAGAGGCCTGACCTCGGTGCACCTGAGAAGTTGATTCCTGTTTGGGGGGCGGGGTGGGGTCTATGGAATCTTAAAAGGCTTCTCGGATGGATGAGGCTGGGCTTAAGGCGACCTTTGTTAGGGAGTTGACAGGAGTCCGACGGGGGCTGCGGTGGGGGGAATGGGGGAATGCATTTTAGACAGAAGTGACAGCTTCTTGGTGGCAGATATAATCAGGCTGAAACATCATCGGTATGTGGGGAGGGGGAGGGCCGTGGACATAAGCTTGTGGCCAAATCACAAAGAGGACTGAATGGGGAAAGGGGGGACGGGGTGGGGGGGGCAGGGGGTGTATTTAACTTCAGTTTGAATTCTTATCACCCTCATGGTTTAAAGGCCCTTGTCCCCAGGCCCAGCTCTCACCTTTTCCTCCCCTCCAAGTTTTTAGCCAGTTCTTTCAGTATTTACCACCATAGGTCTAAATATTACACATGTATTACTCCTGTTTGATTTTCCGCTTTTAAATGCCATTCATTGAACCTTCACTATAAAAGATGATTTCACTCCTTCCCACTATACAGAAACATATTTCCTATCCCTGCAAATATAGTTACACTATAATTCTAGTTAGAAACATATTTTGTGTTTACATTATTACTGTATCAGTGATATTCAAGCTGAATTATACAGTGGACCACAGTAACTTTTCCTTTCTCGCTTATTTTTGTGCTTTTCCTGAAATTCATCATTGTCTTTGTTTTGTACTGTTTAAATTTCTAAGTACTCATCACTTATTAAACTCCAAACTTTGTGTCAAGTATATAAATCTCTGTTCAAGAGGTTCAGAAGCCTGTTGTGACCTACCGATTCAGTCTTCCTGGGAAGTCTCTGCTCCCATCTGAAAAACTCCCCGGGCAGCCCACGCACGGCCGTCACTGGGAGATTCCCGTCACCTCTCTCCTGGGTTAATGTCCCCTGGTCTTCTTATTTCTTGTTTTACCCCATATTTTGGCGGGGCACATCCCCCAATAGCTTCCTGAGACAAGGCGCATTAGAGGTAAATTATTGGACACTTGGAGATCTGGAAAACTCTTCATTCTATCCTTGCACTTGATTGTTTGGCTGGATAAGGAATTCTTGATTGAAAAACGTTTTCCTTTAGAATTTTGAAAATATTGCTCCACTGCCTTAAAAAAAGTTGCTATTGAAAAACTGGGAAACATTTTGATCTCTATTTCCTTTGTCTGCAACAGAATTTTTCTTTTAAATCTTTTCTTTTTGTCCCTATTGTTTTGAAATTTCACAGTGACCTGCCTTGATGTGGGTATCTTTTCATCTACTTTGTTGGAATGGTCCCTTGCAATGTGGAAACTTTCCCCTCAGCTCTGGGAAAGTTTCTAGAAATATTTCATTGATGATTTCCTCTGACAATAGGCTGTTGTTTTGTTTTGTTTTCCTTTTTCCAGTTTTATTGACATTCAGCACTATATAAGTTTCAGGTGACTTGCATACATCATGAAATGATTACCGTAGTAAGTTTAGTGAGCATCCGTCATCTCGTATGGATACGAAATAAAAGAAATAGAATAGAAAAAAAATTTTTTTCCATACAGCAGTGTTAAAAAATATTTATCATATCATATATTACATCCCTAGTACTGATTTATAACTGGAAATAAGTACGTTTTGACTGCTTCCATCCAAGTCCCCCACCCATGCCTCAACTCTGGTAACCACAAATCTGATCTCTTTTTCTGTGAGTTTGTTTGTTTGTTTTTGAAGTATAACTGACCTACAACACTATGTGAGTTCCTGGTGCACAATATTATGATTCAGTATTTCTGTGCATTTCAAAATGATCACTACCACACTAATACCATCTTTTTATTGAATTTTATTTTATTTATTTTTTATACAGCAGGTTCTTATTAGTTATCCATTTTATACATATTAGTGTAGACATGTCGATCCCAATCTCCCAATTCATCCCACCACCACCACCCCCTGCCACTTTCCCCCCTTGGTGTCCATATGTTTGTTCTCTACATCTGTGTCTCAATTTCTCCCCTGCAAACCGGTTCATCTGTACCATTTTTCTAGGTTCCACATATATGCGTTAATATACGATATTTGTTTTTATCTTTCTGATTTACTTCACTCTGTATGACAGTCTCTAGATCCATCCACGTCTCTACAAATGAGGGTTTTTTGTTTTTTTCTTTTACACCCTCTGACTATAGGTGGAAATACCATTTCTCCCAGAACGTAACCAGATCTTGTGGTCCTAGAATATAATCAGGGAAGTAAGCACTGGGAGAAAAATAAACAAAGACATCCCGTTAAGTCTGTCTGGAGTAGGAATTAAGGTGTCCACTGACTTTGGAAAGGGAGTTCTGTGGTCCCCTTTCAGTCCTTCCTGAGGTCCTACATGTCAGCCCGATGCCTGGAAGCTTGGGAGTCCCACCTTGCAAGACTTTCTCTGGGCAGCCCATCTAGGATAACACCTTGCCTTAGTCTCTTCGGGTTGCTATAACAAAATACATAAACTGGATGGCTTATACACAACATTTATTTCTTACAGTTCTGGAGGCTGAAAGTCCAAGATCATGATGCCGGTGGGTTCTGGTGGGAGCCTTCTGGTGGGGTTCTGGGTTGCATACTGCTGCCTTCTCCCTATGTCCTCACATGGTAGAAGGAGCCAGAGTGCTCTCTGAGGTCCCTTTTATAAGAGCATTAATCCCATTCACAAGGCCTGCACTCTCATGACTCCAGCGCCTCCCAAAGACCCCACCTTCTAATACCATCACATTAGGGGTTAGGATTTCAACATATGCATCTGGGAGGAAACACAAATATTCAGACCATAGCACATGCCATCCATCAATCCTTGGCATCTTACTTTGCTTGATTCTATTAACCGCATGGTAGATGCTCAACGTCTGTTGAATTAGGTTAAATTGGATTATCTGGGCGACAAATTCTCCATCTTTTTTTTTCTTTCTTTACTTTTCGGGCTGCGTCGGGTCTTAGTGGCAGCACGCAGGCTCTCTAGTTGAGGCGCGTGAGCTCAGTAGTTGTGACGAGCAGGCTTAGTTGCCCCTTGGCATGTGGGATCTTAGTTCCTAGACCAGGGATAGAACCCACGTCCCCTGCATTGGAAGGCTGATTCTGTACTACTGGTACCACCAGGGAAATCCCAATTTCTCTATCTTTAAAATGAGGGAGTTAGACTAGAATTCTTAGGGTCCTACCTACTCTAATGTCCCTGGGTTGTCCCTGTGGGAACAAGATAGTATCTGTAAATGTGTTTTGTCTGCTTACATTTAATGAATTATTTAGCCCGATGTTTATGGGAGCGTGCGTCCATCACATAAAGCCACAAAGCCTGCACCACCTTCAGCAGCGGGGCAAACCCAGAGAGGCTGGAGCCAGTGAGAAAAATGACCTCCATCTCCAAGAACATGTTACTTCTTCCCCTCCAGACACTCTGGGAGTTGTCCCAGGTTATTCCTGTTCGAAACTCCTTCCCCGCTACCATCTAATCTGTTACCAGGCCTCCTCCATTCTGCTTCTGACGTTTCTCACCCTCCTGCCCCTGCCCTCCATCCCTGGTACCTGCTTAGGACGGCTTTCATCATCTCTCACCTGGCCACTAATAACTGCTTCCTAACTCATGTCCTTCCACCTGTGCTGTCCTCCAAGAGAACCTCCCACCAGCTACAAGAGAAATCTAAGCCACAAGACAGACTATGCCCTTTCCCTACTAAGAACTTGTCATGCCCACCACCTCCCACCACAAAGTGGGAGAGATAAGAGAATTGCATAAATACCCACTCTTTATACATTAGTATCTTTTTTTTTTTTTTTTTTTTTTGGCCGCGCTGCGCAGCTTGCAGGGTCTCAGTTCCCTGACCGGGAATGGAACCCAGGCCACAGCAATGAAAGCCCAGAATCCTAACCACTAGGCCACCAGGGAACTCCCATACATATTAGTAGCTTAAGGTTGACAACGCCCATTGCACTGTTGTGCCATCTGATTCCCATACGGCCCTCGGACCCCAGCAGGAGGAACCCTTTGAAAAGTGAAAACCTGTGACCCAGGGCACTCCAGAAGGCATGTCTGGACGCTAGATCCCTGACCCCAGCCAGTCCTCTTTCTGGTGCTGCTTCCCTCCAAAGACTAGGTCTAATTAGTTGCTATGAACCAGTCTCACATGTGGGTAACCACAAGGATAGGACAGAGGCAAACCCCACGGAAAACAGCCTGGGACATCACAAAGCAAAGTGTTGGATGTCACCCTGACTGGGGTGGCCCATGACAGCACTGTGGCTTCTAGGGGGCTTCCTGTAGCAGAAGTGTCCTTCCATCCTCACCAGGACTCCAGGGGAGACTGGAGTTGCAGCAGCCACTTCAGGAGGTACAGAGTCGGATGCATGATGTCGTGCCTCCCTGACTAGTAATCCCAGCAACAGGTAAAGCCAGTGCAACATGAAATCTGCTGGCTGGTAAGGGCGCCCTCATGTGTTACTATGGGGTAATGTCAACTCGATCTTCGCAGCAGCAGCGCAATTCCCCTTGGCATCTCTCTCCTTCCTGCATCTCTCTCCTCCCTGTGTTTCTCTCCTCCCTGCGTTTGTCTCTTTCTCACTTGCCTGTCAGACGACTTCATGTGCTCGGAGAAGAAACACAGGCCGGGCTTCTGAGAGTGACCCCTCTGGCCAGACTGAACGTTTCGCCCCTTTATACTCTACACACATTTACGGGCTTAAAAATGATTGAGGATCCCAGTATGTGTACGTGAGTCGTATTTAATAATTTATACTGTATGAGAAACTAAAACTGAGAACTTAAAATTATGTATTAATTCATTTAAAATAGCAACAGCAAACCCACATTAACACGATATTTTAGTGAAAAATAACCAGGCTTTGAAAAACAAACGAAAAAGAGTGAAAAGCATGGCACTGTTTTATACTTTTGCAAATCTCTCATGTAGCCTCTGGAAAAGTCCACTGTACACTCGTGAGAGAATGAGTGAAAAGGGCAACTAACATGTTAGTATTTTTATGAAAACAGTTTTGACCTCAGCACCCCCTGAGAGGGTCTTGGGAACCCCTAAGGGGCCCCAGACCACTTTGACAACTGATGAATTAAGAATATGGTCACATGAGCCACAGGCCTGGGTATGGATCCGGAATCAAAAAAAAAAAATTTATGGCTATTTTTGACGTTCAGGTTCCCTTTGCTTTGCTATCCGAATAACCTAGGTTGCACTGAGAGGGGCGAGGTTCGTCATGCTCCTGCGATGTTCTGGGTTCTCTGCTTTCTGCTTCCCTGGGCTGCCTAGTCAAGGCCTTGAACCCTAAACTTCACCAGGATTTAATCACTCTTTTCACATAATGGCCTGCGATGCCCTACCCTTCAGAGAATCTCTAGTGATGGGGATTTCAGACACGTGGAAGAGCCACCAAAGGGGACTTTTTAGGGCAGGAGATTTGGGGTGTGTTCACAGCAGGCTTTGCCCCCTGGGGCTGGCCCTGTGACAGTGTCAACTGAGATTTCTGGGAAGGAGGTGGTCGGTAGTGATACTCAGGGCCTTGGCACGGGGGCTCTGGAGTCTGGCTGGTGTGGTTCTGAGACAAACACTTACTAGCTGGGTGACCTTGGGAAGGTCTCTTTGTCCTTCTCCACTTTGGTTTCTTCATCTATGAAACAGGAC
This sequence comes from Physeter macrocephalus, assembly GCF_002837175.3. NCBI lineage: Eukaryota > Metazoa > Chordata > Mammalia > Artiodactyla > Physeteridae > Physeter > Physeter macrocephalus. The sequence continues at coordinate 40,112,677 of NC_041225.1, forward strand.
TCATTGTACCCACCTCCCTGGTTGTGGTAAGACCTACAGGTAACGTATGCAAAGCACTGCAGTGTTGGCCAGGAAATCAGTAGCCGTGGAGCCCCAGCCATATCATTTCCTAATTGCTTTCAGGAGGACTTGACGTTCAAAACATTTCTAGTCTCTGACTGCTTCTCACGTCTCTTCTTTTATCACCCTTGCCCCAGCCATCATCATCTTTTGTCTGAATTAATGCAGGAGCCTCCTAACCCATCTCTCTGCTTCCACCCCAGCCCTCCAACTGTGATCTACTGTCCATGTAGTGACCAGAATTAATTTCTCAGTCAGATTATGTGATGGCTCTGCTTAAAACCCTCTAATGGCTTCCCCTCTCACTCAGAACCAAACTCAAGTCTTACAGGGGCCTTCTAGGCTCTACAGGGTCTGCCCTGTCCCCTCCCTGACCTCACCTCCTACCTCTCAAAACTGTATGTCTCAGCCATACTGGTCGCTTCCTGTTTCTTCAACATGCCAGACATCCTCTGACCTCAGGACATTTGCACTCACTTCCCTCTGCCTGGAATCTCTCCCCCAAATATCACATGATTTTTTTCTCATTTCCTTCAGACCTTTGCTCAAAAGTCCCCTTTCAGAGAGGCTTCCTCTGGACACCCTATTTAAAATAACACCCCATCCATCAGTCCCTGGCATCTTACGCTGCTTGATTTTACTCACCACATGGTAGGTGCTCAATGTTTGTTGAATTGGGTTGAATTGGATTATCTGGGCTATAACTTCTCCATCTTTATTTTTATTTTATTTTTTATTTCTTAGCCGCGCCACATGGAGTGTGGGATCCTAGTTCCCCCACCAGGGACTGAACCTGTGCCCCCTGCACTGGAAGCGTGAAACCCTAAACACTGGACCGCCGGGGAATTCCCCACTTCTCCATCTTTAAAATGAGAGGGTTGGACTAGAATTCTCAGGGTCCTACTAGCTCTAACATCCCATACTTTTGTTTATATCCCTGTGTTGGAAAATGACTTGTGAGTGAGAACCAAATTGTATCTATAAATACGTTTTTCTGGTTACATTTAATGAATTATTTAACACCGTGAGTAACAGGCCTGTTACAGTCTCCTGATTCAGCAGACATCACAGGAACAGAACCCCTGCCCATCTCAGTGCAGGGTAAGTTCTTTGGGTGAACAGAGAAAAGGGAACCTGAACTGCAGGATTACCAGCACAATTTTTTTTTTTTTTTTTTTTTTTTTTTTAGGTTCTAGATCTGTTCCCAGGCCTGTGGCTCACATGACCATATTCTTAATTCAGCAATTCTCTAAGTGGTCTGGGCCCTCTTGGGGTTTCCAAGACCTTTTCAGGGAGCCCCAAGGTCAAAACAGAGGACCTGGCAACAGCCTAGCTCCTTTCCTGGACTCCTGGCTCTTCTCTTCCACTGGAGCAGCCAGAGTGACCTGTATCCAATGCCACCTGACCTCCTCCCTTCCAGGTACTTCCCAGGGCTCTTCCAGCATTTCTACAGACATACTCTCAGGGCAGGTGGACAGAATGGTGTCCTCATACCTGGGGGCACATCCTGAAGCAGCCCACCACAGGTCAAATGCAATGGAAGTCTCCTGTTTCTGCTTTAAATGCACGGGGATTTTGCATTATAGGTTCCATAAGATAACCATTTTTAAACAGATAAATTTATGTATTTAATTATGTTACTCTCAAGCAAACTCAAGAAAGGCAAGTCCCATTTATCTTGTGACTTCGGGATTTCCTTGCATATTATCAAATGCCTCCTGAAGCAGGGGTGCCGCCCCTCTTTCTTTTGAGAAAGGCTAATATCCAGGAAAAGTCCTCAGTGGGGCGCTGGGGGGCCTCCCTGCCCCCGCCCTGCTGGTGACCCTGCCCTGGAGCCTGGGGCCTCGCCCCTCCGACCTGTGCCACATTCTGGCTCGTCTCTCCCCCTGGAAGTCCGCTGTCCCCTGGGATAGGTCCTCCTGGGTCTCTGGTGTCATTCCCTCCAGAACACTCCTCTCCTGCCCCTGCCTCCATTTGGCATAGGTCGCTCCACTGTCCATTCTGTCACTTCGCTCGGGGTTTGCGCCCTTCACGGAGGGCGCACCGCGTAAAGTAAGCGGATACTTTCCACCCGTGAAGATCAGGCCTGTGGAGTCGGGAGGTCCGCGGTCGGGGGCGCCGCCGGGCCTGGCGGGGCGGGTGAGGGACAAGTGTCCGGTCGCCCCGTGCCCGCAGTTCCCGCTCGGGCCGCACGGTGGAGCGCGCTGGGCGGGAACGCGCGGCCCGCGCCACCTCTGCACCCCTGCCCGCCGGGTGCTCCGCGCTTTCCAGCCTCGCTCTGGGAGCCTCCCTCCGGGAAGGGCCGGCTTGGGCGAGCAGGATACCGGGAGGAGGCGGAGCCTATGGGGTGGGACCCAGCTGGGGACGTGCGGGTTGACCCAGGGCCCTCACATCTTGTGGATGCCTTCTGGAATGCAAACAGTGACAATTGCCATCGCTGTCCCCCCGACGGCCTCCGCATGTCATCTTGGGCCTGAAAGCTGCAGTGAGTGTGCTTTGCCACTTAGCAGCTGTGTGACCCTGAAGGAGTGACTGCATGGGTGTAGGCCTGGGTGGCCTCGTGTGAACAAAGTAGAGATGCGACCGTCTACCAAGAGGACTTAATAGAAGGCCAAGGGTGTTCTGGGTGCCATGTGGGCACACTGTTCCTCCTGCTCCACTCCTGGGGTCTCAGGAACAACAGCCAGAACTCCACGTGGACGCTACCCTCGCCAGAACCCCCATGGGGACCAGGACCAAGCCCCTGCAAGTGCTCTGTCTTTCCTCTTAGGCCCTCAGAGCACTGTGGGCCGGGAGCCAGGCACGCAGGGCGAGGCCAGGCCTCCTGGGCATGGATGGTGCACTGATCATCTGAGTTCCAACAACGTCAGGGGAAGCACACGGAACGTCCTGCAAACTTTCCAGAGCCTTCCTTGGGACCTCTGAGCACCTGGGTCGTCTCTGACCTGTAACCAGTGTGCTTTGTTGGGGGAGGGCAGGTCACGGAGTGGGGAGGAGGACCTGCCTCCCAGCTCTCCCTGTGCACGTGCAAGTGTGCTCCCTATACCGCCTGTAAATTTGCAAAAGGAAACTCATTTGTTGAGCAGTGGCGGGGGTGTGGGAGGGAGGGAGTGTTAATACTGTTTGAAACCAATTTAGATATGATTGAATGAGAGGCTTCCTGTTTACATTTCTCTTTGATAATTGCCTATTACAACAGGCTGGAGTGACCCGGCACCCCAGCCAGAACCTTGGCTGTTGGCAGGTTCCCCTAGCTTTGAACTAGCTCTGTCTGAGCTCAGCCTGGGATGCTGGGGGAGCTCCGGCACCCCTCCTGCGGCGGGCAGGTGACATCTCAGCCCCCGCCTGACCTCCCGTGCTGCCTTCACGCATGCCTTCCCCCGCCTGGACTTTGACTTCCTGTCTGCCCCCCTCCCTCGCCCTGCCTCTGCTCAGATGCCTTCCGCTCGTGTTTGTTTCCTGGTTTTCTCCCCATCCCATCCCCAGCCCCAGATCTCCCAGAGGGAGGCCCACAAGTTCTCCATCAGCCAGTCCTGAGAGGCTCCAACCGTGCTTCCTGACCTGTCCACCCCTCACTTCTCTCCGGGGAGCCCTGACCACACGGCAGACCTGCCAGCGTTCTCCGGAACCTGAGCACTGCTCGGGATTAGCTGTCCCTCCAGCACATGGCATTGCAGGCCTCCCCACAGCCTCCTTGAAAGTCCCAGCAGGCTTCCTCCTGACTGCCTATGGCACTAACCCACCCACCGCATGGGGCCACAGCCAGCCAGTCTCTACTTCTGGCCTTCCTGCGTGTTCCCTAACTGGTTCCGTGTGTGGACCTTGCCTCCTCAGCCAGACAGAGAGCTCCTGGAAGGCAGGCCATGGCTCAGGCTGCTCCAGCACTCCCACTGAGTGCCTGGCTGGGTGCTGGGCATAGATAGAGGGGCACTTAGAAGCCCTTGCCAGGTATAACCTAAGGAGGCTGGGTCAAGGTTGGGGAGGGAGGCATGGACTGAGGCTGCAGGACTGAAGGGGTAGTGGTGGCCCTGCAGTTTTTATAAATGACGACAAACACCAATTGCAGGAAGGAAAAGAAAGAGTTCTGTATTTAAAATAATAATAATAAAAATAACAATAGAGAACTAAATCAAAGAGAATCACTGACAGGTCACTAGCTACAGCAACACCTCGCTGACCTGGAGCATCTGGAGCCGTTGAAATTCACAAAGGGAGCATCAAGGGTCTCTGAATAGTCAAGACTGATGTCATAAACTCCCGTGCACTGATGCTCACACACTTTACCCTGAGTTGAACCCCTCGGTACCCTGCACTTCGGAATCCCTGCTTTTATGAACATTTGTAACAAATGCGGGCATCTGGTTTGTAAATCACAACAGATTAGGAGCACAAGTCAAAGTGTCGTTAACCAGCTTTGGGCCGACATTCTGACAGCACGGAGAGGTGACAGCTGATGGCCATAGTAAGGGATGAGGCTGATGACCTATCCAGGGCTATCGGCAGGACTCCAAAAGCCCAGCAGCCCAGGGCCATCCGGCAGGGGCACAGAGCCACACCCAGACAAGACGCGCCCTCTGAGCCCGGCATCACTGTGCAGCTCAATATGGAAATGGGTGTTCATAATGATTAACCTTGAGTCCCGAAGAAAAGTTAAATGATATTCAAATGGCTCTGTTTCAGAAGTTAAGGAAGCACCTTATTCATTTTAAGTTAGTTGCCCTCCAAAAGAGATAAAATTTATTTCAGGAAGCTTAAAAGGAGACACCTTTTGCTCACTAGAATACCAAGTGGTAGCTTCCATTTCCAGTTTCCTGAGCATTTTGTACACATGCTCTCATTTGGGAGCTGCAAAATTTATCAACACTTTAGAGATGAGGGCAGGTGACTCACAGAGGGTCCCACGGCCTAAGTGAAAGGGCCAGTCTCAATGTCAAGTGTCCTTGACACGTCCACCAGCCTCACTTCCTCAGTCTCTCCAGGATGACTCAGCCCCCTCTTCCCCACCTTCGCGGCACCCTGACCGCCCGGCGAGGGCTCCAGATGGATGTTTCTGTCCTGATTCTGAAAATGTCCTCTTCCTCAGCTGTTCCCTTCTCTCCTGGTCTGTCACCGCACCACGCCCAGCAGCCTAGGGCCACTGGGCGTGACTTTCACCCACACGGTGTCTTCCCTATTAGCACACCTCAGCGCCGGGCATCTCACCATTGATAGCACTTTGGTTCAAGCACTGGATCTCTTCCGACTGGTTCTTCAGGAAGACAATGGGCTGGACACTTACGCCATCAGCACCTCTAACCCAGAGTTAACCATTTACCGAGAGACAGTGTGGTCTAGTCAGCTCTAGGGTCAAACTTCCTGGGTTCAAGTTCCAGCTCTGCTACCTACCATGTGGGAAAGTTACGTCATCTCTCTGTGCCTTGGTTTCCCCCACCCGTAAAATGCAGATAATAGTGATACTTAACTCACAACGTTATTGTGACTATCAAAAATGTTAACATGAGCAAAGTGCTTAAAATTTTTCCTGACAGTAAGCATTTGACAAACATCAGTTGTTATTGCTAACACAAGGCAGTTTACATAGATCATCCCCATAATCTGCCTCAAATGCTTTTTTTAGGATAAGACTGGTTATAAAGAATCTCGAATTGTCATGCCAATCCACTAAGGTAGGTATGAGCTTTCCCATTTTGCAGGTGAGGCTCCTGAAACACAGAGAAGTCAAGCGACTGACTCTAGGACAAGAGTGCCAGGAGGTGGCAGAATTGAAATTTGTACCTGGTCTGAATGTTTATGTCCCCCCAGGGTAGGGTATTAGGAAAAGGAGTCTCGGGGAAATCCTCAGGTCATGAGGGCAGAGCCTCGTGAAAGGGTTAGTGCCCTGATGAAACTTGTCCCTTCCGCCATGTGAGATTACAAATAGAAGGCACTGGCTATGAACCAGAGGCGGGCCCTCACCAAACAACACATCTGCCAGTGCCATGGTCTCGGACTTCCCAGCCTCCAGAACTGTGAGAAATAAATGTTTGTTGTTAATAAGCCACTCAGTCTCTGGCATTTTTATATGCGATCCCGAACAGACTAAGACACTGGGTCTACCTGACATTGACTCATGATCTTTGCACGACGTCATAACTACCTCGCTCGGTAGAAACGATCAAGAGAAGAACTTCCTTGAGAACATAAGAGAGCAGTCTTCCCACTTCTGAAAACTGGAGATCCTGCTTCGAGAGATTCAACCACCCAGATATTACATTTTCAGAACCTGAGAAGGAAAGTTTGGAAGGAGGGAGTACTTCCATTTTTCAATAGCAGAGACGCCCAAGAGGCAAAGTTTGCCATCATCATTGCCATGGGCATTCCGGTGATCCATCACTATGTAACCATGGCCTCGGCGCTTAGTGGCTTGAACCAATGCTAATCATTTTATTATTCTCTCTCGCACTTCTCAGGGCTGGCCAGGCTCAGCCAGGTGGTTCTCAGCAGGGTCCTTCAGGTAGCTGCAGTCAGGTGTTGGCTGGGCCTAGAGTCATCTGGAAAGTCTCCTCACTCACATGGATGGTGGTTGATGCTGGTGGTTGGCTGGGACCTAGTGGGAGCTGAGGCTGGTGGTTAGTACAGGACCAGAACACCTACACGTGGCCTTTCCATGTGGCCTGGGCTTCCTCACGGCATGGCGGCTGGAGTCCCTAGAAAATAAAGTGGAGGCACATGGCGTTTTTCTGACCTAGCTTCGGAAGTCACGTAAGTGTCACATCTGCAGTGACTTCTATTCGTCAAGGCAGTCACAAAGTCCCACCCAAGTTCAAGGAGAGGGCACAGAGACCACTACTCACGGGAGGAGTGTCAAGAGGATTACGTAACATAGGATATACCGTGAAGACCGTCTTTGAAAATTAGTGTGCCACGAGGCAGGCTTTCCTGGAAGAACTTTCCATTTGAAGGAAAGATGTGATGAGTGGCAAATTGAAGCTCTCACAAGGACCCCTCCCTGTAGTCACGTCTGATGATAGCTCCTTCAGGGAACCAGCCACAAGAGACATGCTTGGCAGCAAGATTTACTGCTCTGCCAAAGCTGTCGTTGAAATAAATAGGGTTAGGGCTGCAGTGACTTCATCATCTGGACTGTTCTAATAACATGTAATTTGCAGCCATGCTGTGACCAGCAAAGCCGAGGGGGCATGTGAGTGAGATGGCCTGGTCACCTTCTGTACGAGTCCGTTGGCTGGAAACCTGGCAGGTCCTAGACCTTGTCCCAGAAGACAGGTCTGAAATCTGCCCCTTACTAGCTTCTTTTTATGAAGACAAATGCTGGAGGTGATTTAGATTTTGAAGTTCCTGAGTCAGCCAGAGCCCCAGGAAATGTCCTCCATCCTCCCCCAGCCCCTTTCCGAGGTCTCAGTCCCAAGCCTGGGAGCTCTGGAAACCCAGTCAAAGCAGTTGAGAGCTTTCCCGCTGGAGAGCACGGGTCCTGGGGCCTGGCTCCCAGGGGACTTTTGTTCAGCCTCCAGCATCCATCCTCGATCCACTGCGGCAGGCCCTGCTGAGGGGTGGCTCCTAAGATGTGGAGCATGCGATGGTGGAAAGACCGCTACCCCGGCCGGTCCCACCGCTTTCCCCGTGGCTGCTTGACCCAGCCTGCTGCTGGCTTCCTGGAGCTGGTCTCTCCCCTCCAGCTCCCTGGCCCTGCTGCGGGAAGCACAGCCTCCTAACCACAGCATCTGTGGCCCTCCCATGCAGACCAACCTGATGTTGTCCTAGACCCTTCCCCTTCCGGCCTGAGCAGTGAGTGGCAGGGCTGGCCTTCCAGAAGGGCCGCAGAGCAGAGCGTGCCTTCATCACATCCTTGAGGCTCACACTCTTGTGAGGACTTTCTTCTCTTGGGGGCCACGGGTGAGGCTGCAAGTGAGCAGAGGGGCCAAGGAGGCTCCAGTCCCTTGGGTAGGTGGGCTGCCCTACTGGCCTGGGATGTGATGTCACTGCCTCTGGGTTGCCTCTCTTGCCCCTGCAGAAGCTCATCCCACTGTGGGCCCTCCTGATCCCACAGGGGGTTTCCTTAGTGAGTGGATTGCCCCTGATCTCAGCTCATCACCTGGGAATTCTCAGTACAGAGCAGCAATGAAATCCGGAAGTTTCCTAAAGTCCTAGGTAAATGACACCACCCAGATTATCCAGATCTAGAGAAATGTCAATAACAATCGTCACCGTTTTTTTGAGCCCCTACTATGTGCCAAGCGCAACACCAGTGCCCTATTCTCAGTATTAACTCCTTGCAGTAACCATTTTACAGATGAGACCACCAAGGCTCGGAGATGTTAAACAGATTTCTCATCGTGTCATACCAGTAAATGTTGGAGTCACTACATGAATCCAGATCCGTATGTTTGCAAAGTCCTCAGGAGAAGCCATGAAGTATTTCTGACATATGCTAGGCCTTGGCAGGTAGTGAGTCCGTGGAATAACCCAGTCTGGAGCCTCCCATTTCATCCTCGGTCCCCTTTGCATAAGACAGAACCGGAACCAGCGGGTCTGGGCGCGGGGAGGACAGTACGAGTGGCAGGCAGGCTAGCAGGCTGGGGCTGGTCTGGGGATGGGCTTGCCCACCGTGGGGTCCAGCTCATGCTGTTGTGGAGGGAAGTCAGGTCTTAGATGCTAAAGTTCCAAAGATAAAGGGATTTCTAAAGATGACTCCACAAGGCTGGGGTGGGTGCTGCTGGCTGTTTTGACAGCTTAGCCACTACCCAGGGGAAGGCCCCTCCCCATGACTGCCCCTGAGATAGCTCCTCCCCTTCCCCTTCCCCGCAGAGAAGTACTCTCGGTGGAAGGTGCATGGACTTGAGGTTCAAGTCCCTGATAGGCTACTTACTAGCTGTGTGACCTCAGGAAAGTCACTCAACGTCTCTGAGCCTCAGTTTCCTCCTCTGTGACTGTGGATAATAATACCCATCTGCCTGTTGTTGGGAGGATTCGAGACCTTAGTCATGAAGCCCTCAGCCCTCGGCACGCGGGAGACATGATGATGCTGGCATTATTGTCCTGGACCCCTGAGAGGGCAGGACACTGAGGACAGGTTGATCAAGTCCCTGCCAGAGTGTGGAGGATCCTGCACAGTCAGCAAAATTTCCGGTGCGAGCTTGGATGGGTCTCTGGACCCCCAGGCTGGCTGGCTCATAGGGCAGGCCTTCCTCAGCCCGCTGAGAGCAGCTGCCATGGAGGGTGGCGGTTTCCCTGAGGAAGTCTGGTTCAGCGAAGAGGAAATAAGAAACGGCTTTGCGCCGGGCCTCAGTCAGGAAGGGCCAGAACAGGGATCTGAACCCAAGACTATCAACTACTTTTCCTTGCCCCAGACAGGAGAGAAGAAGGAAAACGCGAGCTGGCCTGATGGGGCCAGACCTCTGTTTGCTGGGAACCCAACCCAACAGAGCTTTGTGTGAGAACTGGGGAGAGTGCCCTGCCCTCCCCCGGGGTGCCTGACAAGGGCTAGGGGCACTGGGCAGGAAAAGGCAGGTTTCCTGCTGGCCTTGGGCTCTGGAGAGGCCAGGCCAGACCAAGAATTTCCGGCAGAACGGGCCCACTTGCTGCTGCTGCCCCCAGCCGGGGCTGCCACTCACAGCCCTTAGACGCGAGCACCCAGCCCAGGACTCCCGCCCCACGGTCACAGTCCCCGAGGGGCCAAAACACGGGAAACTACCTTCTCCCTAAGAGCGGGAGGGAGGAGAGGGCGGGCCTGTTGGGTCCAGGGCTCTCCGACCTCCCGTCCTTTGCTGGCCTTGCTCCAGTCCAGCAGCCGGCGCTTCTCCGGGTGGGCCAGGAGTGGCCCCTGGGAGGGGCGGTGGCACAGCCCGTGTCCACTCATGGGGACGAGGGACAGAGTCTTGGAAGCCCCGGTGGAGAGGGACACATGACAGGACAAGTGGCTGCTGTGGAGCCCTGGAGGCCGGGCTGGCCCAGAAACGTCCGTCAGAGGCCGCCCTGGCGTTGGGCCCTGGATGGCTCCCTCTGCACGCCCAGCTCCCCCCACGCGGGGCCCAGCAGGGGCTCAAGGCCGCGTTCCCACGCCGCTCCCCCTGGAGCTGGGCCAGGCCCCAGGCAGCGCCTTTCCCTGCCGCACCAGCTCAGAGCCCGGAGAGCCTCAGGGTCTGGCCTGGGGGCAGCCAGGTGGTTTCAGGTACCTGCCATCGGGGCCCAGGCAATCGTTGCCTCTCTATGTCCTGAAAGGTCCCACGCTCACAGCCGTGGGCCCAGGACAGACTTGCAGTATCTTCCCATCCAGGCAAACCCCTGGGCTCCTGGTGGACATAGAGAGGTGTCCCCCTGACACCGGCAGCGGTGGACTGAACCCCGAGTCCTTGAACATGGCCTCTGGTTGTGGGGTGGGGTCTACTTAAACTACCTGAGGACCTGAATTTGTCTATTCATTCAACGGTTGCACTTCTGCTCGAAGGTCAGGACGCTGTGGTTGCCTTAGGGCACGGCGGCCGTCCTGGCAAACCCTGCAGAGCCCCAGGAGCTGACAGGAGCCAGTGAGTTCTCTGTCGGTGAGAGGACTAGACGCAGTGGTCCTGAGGGGACCATCCAGCTGGCAGTGTGCAGTCCTTGGTCACTAAGTCCTGGTCTCTGCTAGGAGGAGCCTTAATCCCTGGGGCTGATTAGGAGAAGAGACTGCAAGTAGCCTCAGCCATTCTGGCTGTCATGGGGGCTGTGCCCGTATGGTCGTTGACCGGCTGGCATGATCAGACCCAAAGTTGCCAGAGGACACTCTCTAGGGCCCCTGCTCCAGGCCCTTAAGTTGTTGCTTGGCTGGAAGAACCTGACAGTCAAAGATGAGCAGCTCTCCAGGCCCCAGTCCTCCCCCTCGGGACCCCTTACCCACCATGGCCAGGGCAAGGAAAGACTTGCCCTCTGGCCTCCCATCCACCATGGCCATGGAAGCACACACAGGAGAGCTTGAGCTCCTTGGAAGTGTCTAGATGAAGCTTTCCAACAGGAAACCCCAGCAAGGCCTCGGTCGGTGGGGTAAGGATGGCTGGTCAAGGCTCTCTGACCAGGTGGGACCAGGCAGGGCCACTTCAAAGAAGAGCTTCCAATGGCCATCACCAAAAAATCTACAAAAAGTAAATACTGGAGAGGGTGTGGAGAAAAGGGAACCCTCTTGCACTGTTGGTGGAAATGTAAATGGATACAGCCACGATGGAGAACAGTATGGAGGTTCCTTAAAAAACTAAAAATAGAACTACCAT
>NC_041225.1:40124273-40151933 GCF_002837175.3 Physeter macrocephalus
AATTGAGGTATTTGTAGTGAGGTGGATGGACCTAGAGTCCGTCATACAGAGTGAAGTAAGTCAGAAAGAGAAAAACAAATACTGTATGCTAACACACATATATGGAATCTAAGAAGAAATGATCATGAAGAACCTAAGGGCAGGACGGGAATAAAGACGCAGACCTACTAGAGCATGGACTTGAGGACACGGGGAGGAGGAAGGGTTAGCTGGGACGAAGTGAGAGAGTGGCATGGACATATATATATACTACCAAACATAAAATAGATAGCTAGTGGGAAGCAGCCGCATAGCACAGGGAGATCAGCTCGGTGCTTTGTGACCACCTAGAGGGGTGGGATAGGGAGGGTGGGAGGGAGGGAGACGCAAGAGGGAAGAGATATGGGGACATACGTATACGTATAACTGATTCACTTTGTTATAAAGCAGAAACTGACACACCATTGTAAAGCAATTATACTCCAATAAAGATGTTAAAAATTTTTTAAAAATTTAAAAAGAAGAACTTCCGTGGCCTCCATGAGAAACTGGCTGGCGTCCTGGAGACTGGGCATTCTGGCCTCCTGGCATCCGTCCATGCCCCACCTTGCCTTCCACAACTGCCATCCCTCCTCAGGAGGCTCCTCGGAAACTGAGCTCCTCCACAACCAAGAGGTGGGGCCCCAGCAGCACAAGGTTCACTGGCACGGGAGGGGCAAAGGCCCCCAGAGAGCAGGGCCAGAGGCTTTTCAGGGTGCAGCCAAGGCCGGATGTGCCCTGCCCAGAAGGACCTGTTCTGGGCCAGCTCAGGGAGGTCCAGAAGTCTGCACAGGGCCTCCGGGGGAGGTGGGCCCCATGGGGACAGAGCCCTGCCCTCTGGGTCCAAGGACCTGTCAGACCCTGGCAAATCATTGAGCTTGTCAAAGCCTAAAAATCAAGTGAGTCAGGGAGATAAGACACGCAATTAGCCAGGAAACTGGCCGCCTCACGAATCACTTCACTCCCACAGGTGGAGAACTCGCAGCTGACTGGTGGGTGTTCTTCCAGAGGTGAGGGGTGAGACCCTGGGACACGACCTTACTGGAAAGAATGGGGCAGGGAACACCCCAGACACCAAGGCGGCCTGGATAGAGGTCCTAGGGCTGCCCCTCGTCTGCTGTGTGACCTGGACAGCTTCCTTCAGCTCATCCATAAAATGGGCCTATAATGCCTATCCTTCTTTGAGGCTCTGGGGAATATCAAGTGAGCCAAGGGAAGCAGACCTGTTGAGTGAATAGCAGGCTGCTGTGTACATGTGCATGTGTGAGTACACACACAGACACACATGCAGACACACACACACACACACACGGGAGGAATTGTCCCTCCTGCTGTTGGCATTGTTATTATCCGGGTCCAGCAGTGCATTTCCCTTATAACATGCACAATCAGGGACCATAGTTGCTGTTAGGGACTAAACTGTGTCTCCTAAAATTGGTATGTTGAAGGCCTAACCCCCAGTTCCTCAGAATGTGACTGTTTTTGGAGATAGGGTCTTTGAAGAGGTGATTAAGGTGAAATGAGGTGGACCCTAATACAATCTGACTGGTGCCCTTATAAGAAGAGGGAGAGACACCAGAAAAGGCCATGTAGGGATGCAGTGAGAAGGTGGCCAAAGAGAGAGGCCCCAAGGGAAACCACCCCTCCTGACACCTTGATCTTGAACTTCCAGCCTCCAGAACTGTGAGAAAATAAATTTTTGTTGTTCAAGTCCCCCAGTCTGTGGTGTTTTGTTACAGCGGCCCCAGGACACTGATACGAATAACTCACCTCACTTGTCCTGGAAACTCCTCTCAAAGCCTCCTCACGGGTGGTATTTCCTTGGACCTGGGCCCTGCTAGGCAGGGACAAGCTCGTCTCCAGCCCTCACATTTGGGGTGGGGTCACCCTCACCGTGTCCTGTAGGGCGGCTCCTTCCCAGCCAGACCGACGGCCCTCTCAAGAGCCCCTGGCACTTAGGCCTCTCTCTGGTCAGCAGCCCGCCAGCTGGGCCTGCACCTGCCCAGCAGGGCTTGGTTAGCCCCTCAGCGGGGGCCTGGAGCCAGGTGTGGGTGCCCCCACCTGTACCACTTCTGGACCCTCAGCCCACTTGGCCTTATTCTTTCTCCTGGCTCCCGATCAGATTGAGAACCCCTTCAGGAAGGCTCAGCAAGTAGTCCCTGAAGCTGGCATCTCAAAATTCTTCCAGAAATCCAGCTATGGTTTCCGTTCCTCGTCTAGCTGACCAGGGCGTTCAGGAGGATCCTGGAGGCAAAGGAGAGGTGGGAAGAGATGGAGGATCAAGAGGACAGGTGTGAGGGCCCATCTGGCTGCAGGCCCGGGCCCCCAGGGGCAGGTCTTCATTGGTACATTCTTCAGCTCGAACCAGGCTGTGAGCCTGGCTGGAAACAGCAATGCCTTCTCGGCATGACCCCTGACTGGCTGACCTCGGACGCTGCAGTCACTGAGGTGGCCGTTCTGCTAGGAGGGTCCTAGTCTGAGGTCAAGAGCCTCACCGCTGCCGGCGAGGAGCAGAGGCCAGTGTTCTGGAAGCTACTCTGGCCATCGAGGGGTCACGACCAGGAGGTCAGGAGAGAAGGTGGTCAAGCTGGCGCCCACCACAGTGTCCAGAACTGGATTAACACCAGGCCCTTGGTACCAGACTCAAGGAAGGAAAGGGCTTGCGTCCTCTCCTCAGCCCCCGAGGACACTGTCTGCCCTCCCTCCCCTTCCAGGAAGAACTTCCCTTGCACCGGGACACCTTCCGGCTCTGCCAGAGCTGCTGCTGGTCATCTCGGCTGCCCTGCAGGGAAGCAGTGGGAGAGGCGCTGGTCAGTCTGGCCAGGGCTGAGCGAGGGTTTTCATCCCTTGACGCATGGTTGCCCTGATGTGTCCACTCATTCATTTATTCAATAAGAAGCTACGAAGCATCTTTCTGACCCAGGCTCTGTGCTAGGCTCTGGCCCAGGGTGGGTGGGAAAGCTGTGGAAAGGCCCCGTTGTTTGCACAGGGATTTATGACTAACGTGAGAGACGTGGAGCCCTTTCTCCAGAGGCGGGTGGCTGCCTGACAAGGAAGGAGGCACACACACACCCCAGTAAAACTCCTCTGAGAAGCTCTTTGTGGCTGGGCTGTTTGTCTTCCAAGCACATTTGGGGCCAGGGCCCAGCCCCACACCATGTTATCTTTGTGTTCCCAGGCCGTCCACGTGGGAGTGGTTACTCTAGGCTGTGCTGGCGGGGAGTGAAGAGGGTTGGGTGAGCAGAGGTGAGAGTTCGATACAACGACCTTACCCTTCTAGCCCATCCCCAGGTGGTCCCCCCAGACATTGAAGGGGCTGGTGTCCCCTGAGTGCTGATCTCGCCAGGGGCTGGCAGTGGTGGAACAGAGCTCTGGGCTGACGGCGGCCGAGACCGTCAGGGGCATCGGGCCATCTCATCCCCTTGCTCAGGCCCAAGCCCTGGGCTACCCAGAGGCCAGGTATCTTAATTCTCTGCCTCGTCTGTGCCCACAGCCACGTGGCTGAATATGGCCTCTCACCGCCATCACCAAGTCCTGTGAACTCCCGATCCCTCTTTTCTGCTCCATCTCCATCACTGCCGCCGTCTCACCCAAAGGCTGTTAGAGCCTCCCAGTCCTCTTGTCCCCTACAATCTAGTCTACCATCACACAGAGTGATTGTTAGAGTAAATGAGATCATGTCACTTCCCTGTGGTTACTGGAATCAAATCTGGACTCCTTACCGTGGCCTGTAGTTCTGTACAAAATAGGGCCCCTCCCGGCCTCTCTCACCACTCCTGTACATCAGCCATCAGCCTATTGTTCAGACTCGGGGATCAGGACATAGTTCCACCTTACGGGGAGCTCCCCAGCTCTTCCCCTCCTTAGAATATTCTCCCCCCAGATTTCACCTGTCTCAGCACAAGCGTCACCTCCTTAAAGCAGCATTCTCTGGCCACGCCAGGCTCTCTTGCGGCATCACCCTGATTTGTTCTGCTTATAGCACTTACTGTCGCTGAAAGTATCTGTTTTGAGTATTTTTTTTACTTGTTTGTTTTCTCTCCGCCACTAAGATAGAAGCTCCAAGAGGGCAGGAAATTTCTCTATCACTGTCCCTGCCATAGCTCCTGCCTCTGGAAAAGTGCCTGGCACACTCGTGGGTGTTCAATACATTGCTGTTGAATAAATGAACAAACGCAGACCAGGTGGTGGGAATAAAACCGAAACAGAATCTGACAAGGTCCCAGCCCTGGGGGCTCCAATATGGAGGCATGACGGTGAGAAATGGGCATTTCAAATGCAATGTGAGGGCTTCCCTGGTGGCGCAGTGGTTGAGAGTCCGCCTGCCGATGCAGGGGACACAGGTTCGTGCCCCGGTCCAGGGGGATCCCACATGCCGCGGAGAGGCTGGGCCCGTGAGCCATGGCCGCTGAGCCTGCGCGTCCGGAGCCTGTGCTCCGCAACGGGAGGGGCCGCAACGGTGAGAGGCCCGCGTACCACAAAAAATAAATAAATAAATAAATAAAACGCAATGTGATAAGTACTTCTGTAAATGCCAGGACCACTGATGTGGCGCCCCTTGAAGAGGCACCTACCCAGAGTGTGTGAGCGTGCGCAGGGCAGGCTTCCTGGGGAAGCCATGTCCAAGTTGAGATTTAACAGACTGTAAGCGGGTACAGGGGAGGGAGAGGAGCTTGTCTCAGGCAGGGACACCTGAACCTACAGAGAGCCAGAGGGCGAGAGAGCACCGGGAGGGGGTTCTGAAAACAGCACCTGCAGAGTATCTGACATGCCCAACTGGAGAAGGTCTGTCTTCACTTCCTCCCTTGGCTACTTGCAGGAGGGGATCCAGATCATTCATTTATTCCTTGAACTCTACCCACTGGGCTCTGACAGCATGCCCGGGCCTGGGCTAGGCACTGGGGAGGCAGAAGTGAAAGGGCTTAGTCCTCTGTGGGTAAAGAGACAACGCTGAGCTATAATGATAAAGCAAGCCCCAGCCCAAGACCACAGCACTAGGCCCCAGCCCCTGGGTGCAGAGGGTACTGCTGGGTCCTCCTGCCTCACGTGTGCCTGGGCTTCGAGGCTAAAGCAGGGACACTCCTGCCAGCCCTGCAGGGACTTGTCCCTGAACTGGCCCTGCTGCCTGAGGAGCCTGCCTTTCCGCTCCTTTCTGAGCACGCTTGCTCACCACCCACTCGGGCAGACACATCACCTCTGCTCTGACCTCACACAGCCCCCACGTCTTCACACACTCACTCACTCCACCCCAGGGTGCAGAAACCGCTCACACATCACACTCCCACCCTCCAGAAGGAAGAAGCTCCTTCGCTACTTGGGAGGACCCAACACATTTATAATATTACAGGCAAAACCAGCACAAGGTAATGTAATCTGAATGATATATATCACACGATGGGGTGATTCAAACAGGCTTCTTGGAAGAGGAGAATTTGAGCCAGGTCTTGAAGAAAGTCATGGATTGGTGAAAAGGAAGAGAAAAGAGTTTGTTTTAAAGACACAATTAAGCAAGCTCTTCAGGCTACAGAAAAAAAGATAACGTATTGACCCATGGAACTGATAAGTCAGGATTGGTGTGGCTTCAGACAGTCTTGGATCCAGAGGCTAGAATGATTCCAACAGAGCCCTGTCTGTGTCTCTCTCACTCTCCTTTTTTTTTTTTTGGCCAAGCCATGTGGCTTGTGGGATCTTAGTTCCCCAACCAAGGATTGAACCCAGGCTCTCGGCAGTGAGAATGCAGAGTCCTAACCATTGGACTGCCAAGGGATTCCGTCTCAGTCTCACTCTCTCTCTCTCTCTCTCTCTCTCTCTACGTATTTCCCAACAGGGTTCTCACCACATGGGAGGCCAGACCTACCTTAGCAATTCAAGTGGACAGAAACTGTCCCTCCCAAGAGCTCTAGCAGAAAAAGACTTGGAGGACTCTGGCTGGCCTCATCTGAGGTCACATGCCCATTTCTGAAACAATCCTTGTGGTCAGAGATATGGAGGTCTCTGATTGGCTAAGCCTGAGGCATGTTCTTACTTCTCTAGCAGGCCTGCCCCATCCAAACCACATGGAATGAGTTCCCTAAGAGAAAAAAAAGGGCTCTGTAATCAGAAGTGGGGTATGGGTACTAGACAGGTAAATTAACAGAGGTCAAATACCCCTTCTTTAATATCAGCCCCTCCCTTGGTTATAGCACTTATGTTTTTTTTTTTAACACTTCCACATAATTTATCCAGTTTGCTTATCAGGAGATAATCTTGAGCTGGGTATGGTTATCACTCTTGTTCTACTATTGAACGGAGCACTTTCAGACATTGAACTTGATTTTTCTGTTCTACTTTCATAGAATAGGCCAGAGAATCACCTTGGAGTCTGTTGAGTCATCTTCTCTAGAAGGACAAAAGACCCTGGAGCTCTGGGGTAAAACTTCCTCAGAAGAGGGAAGTTGGGGGTGGGACTTGGAGGACTGGTTCTTGACACACTAAGTTTGAGGTGTCTTTGGGACATCCAAGTGGAACAGCCCAAGAGCCAGTTGGGTATATGAGGCTGGAGCCTCCCCCTACGATGACCGGACATCACTGCCATGGTCAGAGCTTCTCTTCCCTGTGTGTTAAAGTAGACAGTCAAGGAGCATCCATTCAGAGCACAGGGGCTGAAGCCCTGAGCACAGGCAGCGTGTGGGGATGGGGTGAGGGGAGTGCTGTATACGAGGAGGTCTGCCTGGGTTTGTCCCCTCTGTACCAGGGAGAGCCAAGGTCAGCCCAGGACCCCCAGCCCATCTGAAAGGACCTCTAGACCTGGATCTATCACTGACCACTGACCACTTCTCTCCTCGGTGCCTCAGCTGTCACCACTAACACTGCAGGGCTATGTAAGCTGGTCTCCAGAGATGCTCACCTCCCAGCATTCATGCCACAGTATAGTCCCCTCCCCACGGAATGTAGGCAAGCTGGTGACACACACTGTTCAACAGAATGCGGGAGAAGTGATTCCATGACAATTTCAGCCTTAGTCTTCATGAAGAATGGCAGCTTCTACTTCCTCTTTCTTGGAAGGTCCGCTTTTGAGATCCCTGAGTCACCAAGTAAGATGGCTGGCTACCTTGCTGAAGGGACCATGTGGAGAGGCCACATGGAGAAGAAAAGAGGCCCAGATGACCCAGCATCTTCGTTCAGCCTCTAGATGACTCCAGCCCCTGCCTTTACCCGAATGTCCTTCGTGAGAGACCACCAAGCAAGGCCAGCATCTGAACCCAATCAACCACAGAACCACAAGAGATAATAAAGTAGTGGTTGTGGACTTCCTTGGTGGCGCAGTGGTTAAGAATCCGGCTGCCAATGCAGGGACGTGGGTTCGAGCCCTGGTCCAGGAAGATCCTACATGCCTCTGAACAACTAAGCCCGTGCGCCCCAATTACTGAGCCTGCGCTCTAGAGCCCGCGAGCACAGCTACCGAAGCCCACGCCCCTAGAGCCCGTGCTCCGCAACTAGAGAAGCCACCGCAATGAGGAGCCTGCACACCGCAACGAAGAGTAGCCCCCGTTCGCCACAACTAGAGAAAGTTCACACGCAGCAACGAAGACCCAACGCAGCCAAAAATAAATAAATAAATAAATAAATAATTTTTAAAATCCATCTCTCCATATATATAAATAAAATAGTGGTTGTTTTCAAGCCACTGAGTTTTGGAGTGGTTTGTTATGCAGTGATAGAGAACAAAAACAATCTCCCTGCTGGGGAGATTGGCTGGTATTCCTAAGTCTTGTGCTGCCTTCCTCCCAGACCCCAAGACCTAACGTGGTTAAGTCAGGACCACGTGAATAATCACGTTAATAACCATTCTGAGCAGGCTGGCTAGTTTTTAGGACAAGTACAGGAAGGGGTGCACACATGTTGTCAGATTCCAGGACTGAGGTTCCAAAAGACACACAAAACCCTGTTCCCGCAGGGCTAGAGACAAAAGTAGGGGACTGGCTTGCTCCCCCGCTCCATCTCTGAGTGCTGGCCCAGAGAAGCAGATGGCAAGGCTCAGATGCCATTCAGATGCCCTTGCACAGCTCTGAGGTTGGAGGCTGTGGTATAGTGGGATAGGGTGGGTGAGCCACTTCCCACCCTAGTTCACAGGGAAGTGAGCCATCTGAGCATAGCTCTGCCATCTTGGTCCCGCCTGGGTCCCCCTTATAGTCCCCCACCACACTAGACCCAACCCCTCTGCTGCAATCTCCGTGCTTCATCTGTCCTGGGCCAGCTTTTTCCTGATTCCCATCTTGTATAGGCCCAAGCATGATCCTGCAACTATAATCACTTCTCTGCTCTGGGGAATCTTTCCTTCTGTTTTCCCCAGATCTCCAGGATCACAGGGTCATTGTCATATGTGGCCTGTATTCACTGAAATGTGTCACGTGTGACTCTTGTCCCACTACCAGACCATGAGCTTCTAAAGAACAGGGACTATGGCTTCATTTTCCCTCTAACACATGCATTAGTGAATTTGTTCGGTCACTCAGCAATCCACCATGTGCCGGAGCCTCTGTTCTGTGCTGGGACATAAAGCAAAAGAGTATTGTCCCTGCCCTTGAATCATATTTGATCTATTGTCCAGTTGGACAGTCAGGTGTGGAAACAGGCAATTATTGCAATAAAGTACATTATCTGCGATAATATGATGCTGGAATGGAGGTGTGTACACAATGCAGCAGGAACACAGGCGAGTCCCCAAGGCAGCCTTGGGGGAGATAAATTCACCAGTGATTGTCGTACGCCAGGCTTTGTTCTAGGTGCTTCATTTATTTTATGTTTTTCTTATTTTGAAGTGCTTAAAAGTGTGAGCTATCATTATTTTAGAATAGATAAATACAGACAAACTACAGAATTCAGAAGGTGCAAATGCCACCCTTTGAGTCTTTCCAGAGGAACACACTTTTGCCCAGATTTTGTGCCTTCCAGATATACTACATTTTATGCAGAAGTCTGAATGTGCACCCACGCACACACACTCACAGTTTTTATGTAAATGATCGCACAGTATTCTGCATCTTGGTTTTTTTTTCATGTGAAAATCTTGAAACTCATTTCATATCACTGTAGAAATTCCTCATTCTTGGCTAATAACTGCACAGTGTCAGTGTTCCAACATATGAAGATACTATAATTTGTTTAACCATTTGCCTATCAATGGCTATGCATGCTTATTCTAATTGTTCACAATTACAAATAATGCTACAGTGAATAACCTTGTGCAGGTATTATTTTGAACAAGTGTCATATATTTACAGGATAAATTTTTAGAAGTGTAATTGTTGGGTCAAGGGTAGCTAAATGTTTAAGAACATTTAGCTCTTAAAAACGTACCACTAAGCCCTATAAAGATTTTCCTCTAATCTCCTAATAGAACCCCATTCTGCCACCACCAAAAGAGCCTAGCGGGCAGAGGAGAGGAGGAAAAAGACAACACTTTCTTTTAAAATGCTTCCCTCTTTCCTTCTTTATCTTTTAAATATAAATGTAAATTTCATATACAAATATTAAATATAAATTTCATGTACAAATGTATATTGTATATAAAGTATAAATAAAATTTAATAATACAATACCATTTAATAATACAAATACGAAATTTATAGTTTCACATGAATAACAAATTTAAATATAAAATTCAACAAGGGGGCACGTGGTCTGGGAGCCACTTGCAGCCGCCTTGGGACCGCAGGGCAGAGTCTGCCTGAGGAGGAGGGCAGGAAACCTGGCCCAGGTTCCCCGGTCAGAGTCCTGGGTGGTGTCTCGTCTGCAGCAAGTTCAGGCTCATAAGCCAACCTGTGGCATATTTGTTTACGCCGGTTTGGTTGGGCTTTTCTGTCACTGCCTCCAGAGCAGCCTGCCCGATGGGCGACCCGGATCCAGCACCGGTGGAGCGGCTTCCCTGGGGGAGCGGATGTTTGTGGCCGGGACACCTGGAGGGTCAGGAAGGGCTAAGCAGGCAGACCAGGAGCGGGGAGGCGCCCAGACAGAGGAAGGGACAGCTGCCTGCAGAGGTGGGGAAGCAGCAGGCACTCTGAGAGCTGGCGCGGTTCCGGAGCGCTGCAGCTTCCCCTGTGAGGATGGGTGGACGCGGGCTGGGACGGGCTGGGCTGTGTGCACCACAGGCGCTTTGTAATTGATTTGATTCATCTTCATCTTTCGCACGAAGTGACCAGAGTTTCACCCGAAGTGATCACAGGTGTGACTGAAAAATCGGTTTCCTGCTCCCTCTATGCAGCCCCACCCAGGGTTCAGACCTCTGAGACCCACCGCCTGACTCCCTGGCCTGGTGGCCCCAAAAGGCAGCCGCCTGGGGAGACCTGGCACCAGACAGGCCCCACAGGGCCACACTGGGGCGCCATGCTGGCCCCCCGAGGGAGAAGGCTGGCAAGGAGAAAGGCCATGGGCGTGCCAGCCCCTGCCCCACCGTGGGTGGGTGTGCATGTGTGTGCACACAGGCCGTGTGCACACAGGAAGCCAACTACCCTCTCCCCATCGAGCCCTCAGGAATATTCTCAGTATTTACTATTCCTCCTTATCTCAGGGGGCCCTCTGGAGCCTTTGACCCCATACCCGGGTGAGGCAGGAAAGGAAACGACAGGGGCTGGGGGAAGAGGAATTTGCCCTCCTCTGTGTCTCGGGACTCCAGGCATCCAGGGGAGCAGGCTCTGCCGCCCCAAATTGCCACTAGCTGGGCCCGAGCCCTGCCGTCGTCCCCGCACCTACAGCAGGCCCCCGGTCACTGCCTCCGGTCACTTCCCACCCGCCCGTCTTCCACGTCGGGATCCTCCTGAAGCGTCACTCCCTTCGCATCCCTCTGCTGGGCCGCCTTCAGATGAAGGCACGTTCTCTTCTACGACTCAGAAGGCCCTTTGTCATCCAGGCCTACCTGTCTGCCCTCATTTGTGCCTGTCCCCACCCCATTCTGGGCCCCAGGCACAGTGTCCCACAGCCGTTCCCCAAAAGCACCGAGGCTCCTGTATTAGTCCCTACAGATGCTGTAACCAATGACCACAGACTAGTGGCTCCACACAACACAGGTTGATCACCTTCTGGTTCTAGAAGTCAAAAGTCCAAAGATGGGTCTTAGGGGCCAAAATCAAGGTGCCAGCAGGTCTATGTCCTTCTGGAAGCTCTAGGAAGGAATCCATTTCCTCACCTTTTCCAGCTTCAGAAATGCCACCTGATTCCTTGGTTCGTGACCCCTTCCTCCAGCTTCAAAGACAGCAGTGTGGCATCTTCCAATCTCTCTCTTTCTGACCTCTGTTTCTGTGTTGCCTCTTTTCTCTCTGACACTCTTGCCTCCCTCTTATAAAGGCCCTCGTGATAGCATGTAGGGCCAACCCAGATAATCCAGGATAATCTCAGGAGTCTTAATTTAATTACATCAGCAAAGTCTCTTTTACCATACAAAGTAGCATATTCACAGGTTCTGGGGATCAGGACATGGACATCTTTGGGGGCCAATATTCTGCCTGTCACAGATCACTTGGAGCTTTGGCACGCTCAGGTCCCTCTGCGCTGTGCAATGGCCGGCAGAGGGGCTGTATCGCACTGGGGTGCTGAGGCAGGCCAGGCTCTGCTCACCAAGCTGTGTGCACAGGCCGGGGCTGCATACTCCCAGAGGGGCACCTTTGTCTAATTCGCACAAAGGTACCATATGGGCCAGGAAAGGCCCTGCCTGCAACACCCACCCCTCCCACCCGTCCCTCCACCCGGACGCAAGCTACTCGTGCCTCAGGACTCAGCTCGGTCGGGACATTTCCCTAACTCTCCCCCGTTCTCCACCCACACTCCCAGCTAAGCCAGTCACACCCTCTCGGGACTCCCACTTCATCCTGTACTTTCCCTATCCTAGCACTTACCACAGGACACTGGGAGTGTCTGTCTGTGAATCTGCCTGGGCGAGATCGGAGCCAGGGCCAGAGCTATGTCTTCTTTCCCAGGCCCTGCCATCTCTATTTCCAAGGCAGAAGCCCCCTTTGGGGTCTTCCAGCTCCTGCCTTCTTTGTCCTCGACTATGTGCAGCCTCAGGTAGGGCTACAGAGGCCCCGTGAAGAAGGCAGGAAGGAAACAGAGCTGGTCCTCCCCTGAGAAGTTCTCCCAGCCCCGGGGGGACCGGGCACCTATGCAGGGAACCGCAGAGCGGACAGCAAGCAAGCTGAGGACCTGCTGCCAGGGGAGCCCAGCCTGTGGCAGGGAAAGTGGAAAGCGTTCAGAGCAGAAAGTCCTTTGCTTTATAAAGATCCAGGCTTCTTTTCTACTCCACAAACTTCCCCAAATGTGGAGTGTCACGTGGCCACTTGATCCAACTGGGTAAGGGGAAACGGCAGGGGACCACCAGTCAGGGGCAAGAGAGCAGTTGAGAGCCTGTGGCTGTCATTCACGAGAAAGACAGTGAGCGCCAAACCTGTGCCATCACAGGAGGTTGTTTTCCCCTCTCTTCAAGACCATTGCAGCGGTATCTCCTAGGACTACGGCTCTCCCTCTGGGTTCTGCTAACTGCTCCTCCTCTTGACCCCTCTGGTCTAAGCGTGCAAGCGGCTCCCCACTGTTACCAGCCCCGGGCCCCCCACCATCCTGCCTGAGTTTCCCTTAACTCTGCTCACAACTTGTAAACGGTCCCTTCATCAGTCTCTCCGCAGTTCCCCTGTTTTGTGCTGTCTATCTCCTGCCAGGGTGCTGACAGATACACACACTAAACAGTATGCTATTTGCGGGGAAAAGTATATGTGTAGAAAATGTAAGGAAAAGGAAGTCAAGTTGGGGGGAGGGAGGAAGGTATGATCAGGGAGTGGCTCCCAAAAGGCTTGTAAGTTACAAGTAATACTAAGTTTGATGGGCTCACAAGTGTTCACCTTATGATTATTCTTCCAATTGTTCTGTCTTATACACTCTCCTGAATGTATAAAATATTTCACAATAATGATTGTTTACAAGGGGGACATGGGATGCTTCTGGAGGGCTGGAAATACCCTATTTCTTGACCTGGTACATTGCTACATAGGTGTCCACTTTATAATAATTTGTTATAGTGTATATGTTTTATGTATTTTTCTATGTGTTATATATTTCACAATAAAAATTTTTTAAGCAAAAAAAGATGGTCTGCCACGTTGTTTGGTGATGTCATCTCTCCTTTCTTGCTCCCAAATTTCAGTAAATTCTGCTACATAGCCTTGTGTTGGTGATCTTAGCCTTGTGTTGGTGGTCCTTTGGGGAATAGAAGACCCCCAGGGCGAGAAGGATTCTGGGCAGGGGTGATGCAGCACAGAAAGAGAGGAAAGAAGAACAGTAGAGACTTCAAGCAAAAGCAGAACATTGGAGACAGAAGATACCAGAGTAAACCTAACTGTCCCCAAGATATAGGGAGGGAAGACATCTTGGGATCCTCACCTTATGTGTGATAGGGACTCAAGTCAAGCATTTAAATATTACAGCAAAAGGTAATCCCCTAGTTCTGGAGAATTTGGAGGCATCCTAACAACTCAAAGATGGTTTACATGGGAGCAAAGAAGACAGTGGTTGTGGACATGTCTTAGGAGTGCCAGGTAGTTTGAAGCCTTAATAACTGTTAGTATTGTCTGGGGTTCTTTCTCTGTCCCCTTCTGGGATGAGTTTTTCTAAGAGTGGTAGGGTCTTTGCAGGAGGGCAGGTAAACCAGTCAGGGATTCTAGCTGCAAACAATACAATTTACTCCAGCTAGATAACACAGAAAAGTGTCATTACAAGGTATCATGAGGCTCACAGAGCCTCCAGGAGGCCAAAGAGTCAGACTTGGACGCCTTGGCGCCAAGAACGCTGCCCAAGCCACACAACAGGAGCTGCCCAGAGAAGACAAAATGATGCCACCACACCACAGACAGCCCTGCTCTAGTGATGGCCCCCAAACTGCCACTGCTGCCCTGAGGGACTGGATGTCCCCAATGCCGTGCTTTTCAGCGGTGGTCCCTTACCAGTCCCATGCAGGGACACGTGAAGAGCAGATCCTGGTCACAGTGACTGCCCCTCAGGAGGCAAGGAAGCAAGCTCTGGCCCGTACCTTGACTGGGAGGGACTCATATGTGGAAAATTCTCCAGACATAGGAATTGACTGCAAAAGATACAGGAAGGCACGTGCCAAATACTTACCATTGGAAGGGGAGAGCGGGCGACTGGGTGGAGGGAGTTACTTTTGAGTGCAAGACAGCAGCCAGGAAAGCAGGACAGGAGGGAGCTGGCTTCCCAGGGACTCTGGTCCCGGTTGGGCAGGGCAGACGGGGGCTGGCCCCCACTCCCGATCCTCAGGTCCTGCCTGGACCGTGGCTCCAAGACCACCCTAGCTGCCCTCCATGTCCGCAGCCCTGCCACCCTCATTCAACCAGCCACCACTCACCCCCAGGAACCGGGATCACAACCTTGGTCCTACCATCTTCCGTCTTACTGTGCTGTCCATGACCCACTCCCAAGTCCTGACTGAGGGACCAGAGGCTGAGGACAGTCACGCAGGAGCAGCTGATGGAGGCCGGGGTGCAGCTCCCAGGAAGGTTCTCTGTGTGCCGCAGAGCACTGGGGGGTCTGAGGACAAGGTTCCGGAGAGGAGGAGGGCTGGGGGCAGATGCAGCCAGAGTTGAGGGAGCACCTGGGGCCTGATCGAGCAGGAGGCAGCCCTAAATGACAACGAAAGGGCATCGCTGGGCCAGGATGTGCACAGAGCTTCCGGGAAGTGGGCCCTGCACCCCCCAACCTCCAAGTCTACCTGTCCTGTGCATCACTGTGCTATGATGCACAGGACAGGTAGATGCAATGACAGGGAGTCAGGGCCCAGAGACAGAGGGGACTTGGTAGGGAGAGAAGCGGGGGAGGGAAGGCAGCCTTCTAGGGTGTGGAAGTGTTGAAGGACTTCCGGGACGGTCCAGAAAGCCAGGAGAGGTAGGAATCATCTGTGGCCAATTTCCAACTAAGCCCAATCTGTGTAAGAGAGGGCCTCGACGCTGAGGCTCTCAGACCCACGGGAAAAGGCCGTGCTCCCGAGATGCTCCGGGGCTCGGCTTCCCATGGGAAAGGCAGTAACTTGGCCGTGGAGTGAGGGGGCCCTGCAGGGTCAGCTCATGTCTCCCTAGTCCTGGGACAACCGGGCCTTCCCTTCCCTGTTGCCCCAATTCAGAGCTCAACTCAGACACCCCAGGGCCGTCGGGAGACCACCACCTCACCCTCGGGAGACAGGACAGCCTCCCAGCCTCCTCTGCAGGCCTTGGAGGCAGACAGGCTTCCCATCTCCCAGGTTACCCCCGAGTCTGCAAAGGGCCCTCTGCGTGACACTTGGTCCACGTGAGGTTAGACGGGGGAGGGATGAGGTCAGGGTCAGGGTCAGGGATGGGTCAAGGCTGGGGAGGGGCTGCAGGGAGGATGATCCTTTGGAGCTGTTAATTCTCCCTCCTGGTCTCCATGCTCGTGAGGCCCCAGAGAAGGAGGAAACTCCAGACACCCTCTGTCCTCCTCCCAGACCCCCGCACCCGCAGAGGCATCATCTATGGAGGTGGGGACTGGGGACTGGGGGCCGAGATGGAGACCTGGTCAACATCGGCCTGGCTGATGCCAAGTAAGACCCAGGAATTCCCTGCCCCTAACTCTAGGCTCAGATCCAAAGACCTTGGCCCTGGGATGTGGGGCTCCAGACGGTAAATCAGGAGCCCGGTCTCCAGCTAACCAGCTGCCCTGGCTCCGACCAGAGCGGGATCCTGGATCCTGTTTCACTCCAGGGAGCAGCCAGCCCAGAGTGAGGGGCCAGGGAGGCCAGGGACCCCAGAGCACCTGTCCTCACACAGCACCCAGCTTTGCTCAGGAAATCCTGGGGTCAGGATCTGGGGGAACATGAGGAATCACACTTGGTCCCCTGGGCAGCTCCCGCACCTCCGGGCTCCAAGAGCGGCTCTCAGTGCCCACTGTCTGGGCCCAGAAGAATTTTAACCGCCAACACCTGGGTTCAGGAGACTCAGAAGAGCAAATGTCTTCACCTCCTTTGATTCCCTTCACACAGCGGGCTTTTTAAATTTTAATTTGAGGTGACCTCTGACCTGAGTTCCTATTCCCATAGATTCCAGATATTTCCTGTGCCCTCAGATAACCTCCCAAACCAGTCCGCACCTGACCAGAAGCCCCTGCTGAGAGAGCACTCCATCTCTAACACGGCCTGAGCTGGGCCGGGAGCCCCTGGCCTCAGGTTCCTTCCCAATACGCCCCTCTCCTCTCCCAAGGGCCAAAGATGCCTGCATGCCCATCCAACATCTCCCCGGGGCTCTGGGCCCAGCTCATCCCAGCTCCCAGGAAGCCAGGGTTACAGGCACCCTTGGTCCTCTGCTCTTGGGATTTCCAGTAACAAGAACAACAAAGTATTGGTGGAGGCCCTATCTGCGTCAGGTAACCTGGTCGCTCAAGAATAATTGCTCCTAATTCACCGATGAGAAGCCAGCACTGGATAAGGAAGGGGACATCTAGAGCTCACAGCTAGCCATGCCAGACCCAGATCATAAGCAAGGTGCCCTCTCCCAGCGAGAGGCATAAGCCATGGACACAGGCTGCTTGGTCTTGGAGCTGCTGGAACATGGGTGAGTCCACCTGGTTTGTGAGCCTGGGAGGTGGAGGTCCTTTCACCCGGATGTGGCCTGCCCATCTCAGCGTGGTGACCAGTGCAGCGAAGCACCAGGAGTCTCAGCAAAAGCCACAGAGGGCGGAGAAGGGACAGGTGGGAGGGGGATGGGAGGAAGTGGGGTCAGTCAGACCCTCAGCCTCCACCTCCCACTCTTTCCAAGTAGCCTTTGGACTAAACTGAGGAGTTGCCTCTCTGTGGGTCCCCACGGTGTGCCTAGTACTGTGCTATGCTAAGCTGTGAGGTGGGGTACGGAAGGGGGGACATCCTGATCCCTGCCTTCGAGGCACTAAGAGACCAGCAGAGGAGCAGGGACACACATGTGGGAAGTGGCCCCAGGACTGGAGCCAGAACTCGGAGGGTCAGGGTGGGGCAGGGCTGGGCAGGCTCCTGGCAGGTGGGAATTTTCCATCAGGGCCTGGTTACACAGAGGCCTCCCTAAGTCACCCACACGGTCAGGGTCGGGGCCTACAGCCATCACTGCACTGCAGCCACTCCCATCACGTGCCTGTGGTTCTCCAAAGCCCAGAGCCTGGAAGATCCAGCCAGAGCTCTGGGGCGACCCACAGCCCCCTCCCCCAGACCAGAGGCTCAATGACACCATAGGGCAAACTTGCTGGCTCCAAGCCCCAGCTCCACTGCCAGCCCCAGCCTTCTCACCAGTGTTTCGACCACATGACTCCCCGTTAAAACCTTCCCCTGCTCCCACCCTGTCCCCGTCACGCCCAGTGACTCACGCCGCCTTCCCCGGCCCAGCTCCACAGCTGACATCACCCTCCCCGACCCCTGCCCAGCAGATCCTCATGGGCCTTCTCTCCCCTCTTATCCCTCTTCCTCATCAGAGTCAAGAAGGCTGGAACTGGAAATGATCTTAGGGAGTATCTGGGGCAGCCTCACTTCGAGCTGGGGACACAGAGACCCTAAGAGGGCCCAAGGAGTGGCTTCCAGTCCATAGGCTGATGCCTTTAGAACTCGGCGTTCTAAGTTCTGAAAGGGACTGATTTAGGGCTCCATCGGGATGTCAGGGGAAC
This sequence comes from Physeter macrocephalus, assembly GCF_002837175.3. Classification (NCBI taxonomy): domain Eukaryota; kingdom Metazoa; phylum Chordata; class Mammalia; order Artiodactyla; family Physeteridae; genus Physeter; species Physeter macrocephalus. The sequence goes on from NC_041225.1 coordinate 40,141,956, forward strand.
AATCACTGCTCTGCCAGTAACTAAGCTCTTACCCCTAACACCTGCCTTGCGGGCCCCGGAAGCCAGGGCCCAGGCTCCCTGGGGGCCAAGGCTGCCCGAGCACTGAGGCTCGCCCAGCCCCTTCCCACTGCTCAGGTGGGGAGTGGCCAATCCTTCCTCGCAAAGATCAGTCCTTTCAGAGAAAGTCAAGAATAGACGGGCAGAAGCAGGTAAAATCCTGCCAGCCTCAGGAATCGTGGGTGAGGGGACCCTCCAAGGACCCAGAGGTGACAGGGAGAGGCAGACAGGAGCCAAGTGTTGGCCAGTCCTCAGAGAATGCCTTGTGCTTCAGGAGGTAAGAACATCCATGGAGCAGTGGTTTTCAAAGAGTGATCGCTGGTCCAACAGCATTGGCATCGCCTGGGAACTTGTTTGAAATACAAATTTCTAGCCTTCCATTTCCACCCCAGACACTTTGAGATGCAGCCCAGCAAGCCCTCCAGATGATTCGAATGCTTGCTCAAGTTTGGACAACACTGCCATAAAGAATAGCCAAAGCGATTAGCAAGTCTGGTACCTGGTCAGCACCTGCCAGACGTGGCCCCAGTGGGACTCACCAATGGTCCCACGAGCCCATTCTGCTTGTCCTTGCTGTGATGCCCTCCCCCCAAACCTGGCCAGGCTTCTGCAAGCAGGACAATCCAGAGGGGTCTTGAATGAGTCTCGTGACCAGAGATGTGTCTTGTTGGCATGGACAGCCCCAAAGGCACATCTCTCGTCCTTTTGCCTCCGTCCATTTACAATGCTGCCTCCGTCCGTACAAATAGGATTTGACTTCAGTTTCCCTGCCTCACACGCAGCTCACCATTAGCCTTAGAACTCTGTCCTGGACCTTGCTCTACCCCACTGGGCCCTGTACCATGCCATGCACAGGAATGGTCTCCTCACTGGAAGAAAACATCCCGATCCTGTACCCCCAGGGCTGGCTGAGGTCATTTGTGGACAGTCATCCACAACTGTACTGCAGCCCCCCAGGGCCTCCGTGTACAAACGTGTGGGCTGTTAACTGAACAGCTGGATGAAGAAGCCAATGACAGGATAAAATCCAGCTCACATTCCCCTCACCCATGTCCCCTAGTGCAAGGCGGCATCCACCCAGCTGGGGCACCACTTTTCTAATTTGCATAAATGCATTATATGGGCTAGTGCTTGAGTATCACACGCCCTTCATCAAGGTTCCTCCGTTTCTGAGCTGGATCTGCCCTTGCCTGCCCCACGTCCACACTGGCTGGACCTCCCCTGTCTCCTCATGTCTACACCATTGAGGACCCCACCCTCCCACAGTGGCCATCCCTCTTGGCATCACACCTACCCTAATTGTCTCCTTTCTTTGGAGCCTCTTGGATGGAGCAACTGTCCCAATTTTTCTGTTTACTGCTCAGGCTCACTGACTCTCCTGTCGTATTTTAAGATGACAGAATAACCAGCAGACAAAACATCTTTGTCCATTGAAGTTTGAGGTCATTTCATTACAACATCTCCTAAGACATTCCATTCATAGATGTGCTGGGAAGGCCTTCCTTATATGGCCTGCCTGAAGTTTCAGCCCTTGTACCTTCTGCACATCAGGAGCCGGGCTCCTGCTGCCCCAGGGCAGCCCTCAGAGACTTGGAAACCGTGCTCCACGCTACCTGGATCTTTTCTTCCCCTTTCCACTTTTGCCTCGGCCACTTTGTCTCCCATCACTGCAAGTCAAGCTCTGCTATGTTGATTCTGCTAATAGATTTTTTCCAGACAATTGAACACACACCAGTAGGCACCTAACTTTTCTATTTTAACCACTTGGGATTAAGAAAAATCTTTCTAGAACATAAAGTATTCTTCTCCACCTCCTGTAACAGATGAAAGAAGACATCTTGCAGCCTTTTCTTGGGGTCTCTAGATAATAATTACTTTGTGAGCCACTGTAAAAGCATTTACAACTCAAGTAATTACATAATCGCTGTGGGAAAAAAAGGAAAATATAGATGAATGAAAAGAAAAAAGAATGGTATCACCTGATATCTTACCAACCAGAGACAATGAGTAATGACTTTTTGTTGTATAACTTTCTGGACTTTTTCCTAAGCAAACACACTTCGCCAGTCTGGGGCATAAATTCAGTCACTTTAATTTATTCAATAATTGCTTGAGTTCCATATGCCCATACAAACAGGAAGCCTCATTCCACACCCACTATTCCACACCCACCACCCCCCAAACAAATCGGGGGCATACTTAGTCCTGCCAGTAATTCTGATTGCAAATGGCAAATGGAGAGAAACTGGAAAATCAAGAGGTCTGGATTTCCATGGCTTCTGGCACAGCACTGAGGTGCCTCTACGAAAAATTGTCTTGCAAAGTCTGCTGGGATCATACGTCCCTGGGTCTGCCCCTTGCCTGGTCTGCAGAGGTGTCCAACGTCGGCCTCCAAGGTTATCACGCTCTTAGCTCACATTTCCAAGTTCAGCCATGTTCCCAAGCAGAGGGTGAACAGGCAGAGGCAGCTGAGTCCAGGGGGGCTTCCATCCTCAGCCATACTCCGGGCCCAGGCACGTCAAGACCCCAAGGTTAAGCCAGGTCACCAATTCTGAACCCTCCTTTCTTCCTAGTGTCATTCCCTTGCGGGTAGTGGGCCTCTCCTGCTGGGACACTTCATCAGAGGAATTCCAGCTTCAACATGGAAGACGCCTTTGTCTTCATCCCTGTCTTCCCAGGTTTTCCTCAGCCCCAAAAGCTTGCTCCTCCATGCGGGCACTTAGATGGTTCCACCTTCGTCAGGCCACCCAGGAAGCTGTTCCAACCTTTCCCCTGGGAAATCAAGGTCTGCTAGCCTAACCTTTGGATAACCAAGAGGGGCCCCTCAAGGGACAGTTCCCTGAAGAAAGAAGTCAGTTCTTACCCAGTTGTCTAGGTAAAGAAGGAGCTGAAAGCAACTTGCATTAAAAGAAAGAGGTCTCGGGCTTCCCTGGTGGCGCAGTGGTTGCGCGTCCGCCTGCCGATGCAGGGGAGCCGGGTTCGCGCCCCCGTCTGGGAGGATCCCGCGTGCCGCGGAGCGGCTGGGCCCGTGAGCCGTGGCCGCTGGGCCTGCGCGTCCGGAGCCTGTGCTCCGCAACGGGAGAGGCCACAACAGTGTGAGGCCCGCATACCACAAAAAAAAAAAAAAAAGAAAAGAAAGAGGTCTCATCTACTAGGCTACAGGAACCTGCGAATTTGCCATACGCCCAATCTCCAGATGAGGACACTGAGGTCATCCACTTACTACTTAAGAGACTGAAGCGCCAGCCTCCAGCACTGAGATTTCATCAAAAGCAGTTTCCTTGATGCCCTGATACATCAGGGATCCCTTTCTTGCTGGGAAGAACTGAGCACACCCTCTGGCCTCCGGCCCCTGGGGCATGGAACCTGGTGCTGACCTGACAGCACTACTTACTGGGCTTCAGGTGCAGCCACGGTCACCTCCATGGACAGCTCAGCTCCAAGGACAAGGAGGACTTTGCTTCCGGGCCAGAGGCAGCCATACTCTGTGAGCTGCTGCCTGGACCAGGGAGGTGTCTCCCTGTCAGCTCAGGAGTGTGGCGGGAGCTGCCCTGGGACCTCCCCTGTAGTCAGTGCCTCCTCAGCCGCCATGCATACAGGGGGTGGGCACTTTGATATGCAGCTGTGTGTCGATGTACTGAGGTGATCTGAGATCATTAAATGTTTTTCCCAGGTTGAGAGAAGAGGAGAATGAAGGGGGCCAGAGTGCTTAGGGTGCTGCGGAAGCCCCCGCTGGCCCCCACTTCTTACCCGTGGCTGGTACAGAATTTTCAAGTAGGAGGAGGAGGAGGAAATGACTGGAGGCAAAGGACTTGCCTGGAAGCAGCCCCTGCCCAGCAAGTGCACCATTGTTATCTGAAGTGGTCTGGGAGGAGTGTTTCTCATGTTACACTCCATCTGCCTCCTCGTTTCCCCAGTTCAGTCCTCCCCTGAGTCTTCTGCCTTCCTGCCTCCAGCCTCTCCTTCCAATCTATCCCAGCTGGCTGCTTCCTTCATCTTCTTAGAACACCAATTCTACTGGGTGTCAGTGTTCTGCTACAGAAACTTCAATGGCTCCCACTGTGACAAGGTGAAGTTCAAACCCCTTAGCCTGCCTTCAAGGTCTTCTGGGGTTAGGGTGGTCACACAGCCCAGTTTGTCTGGGGCGGTCTAGGTTATACCAGCTGTCCTGGAGTAATGATTAATAGCATGTCCTCTCATGCAAAAGATGTCCCAGTTTGGACAGTGAGTGATGCAGTCAGCTTCCCTACAGCTCAGTCCCCACCTAATGCTCCAGGCTAATGTCGAACCATCTCGCCTTGAGTCTTCGAGTCAGTGGTTTTTAACTCTGGCAGCTCATTAGAATCACTTGGGAAGCTTTTAATAAATACCGCCTGTGCTCACCCCAAAAGCAATTTAATTAAAACAGAATCTCTAGGGGTGGGGCCCAGGCTTTGGTATTTTTTTTTTTAAGACCTCAGGTGACTCTGATGTGCAGTCAGGGTTGAAAACAAATGACCTGAGTAAAACAGGTGTCCCGGAACTCTGTCCCTGAGTCCATCTCTGTCCCTGACTTTTCCCTCCCATTGTCTATCACCCATGTAAGCCCCGCCCAAGCTGCCAAGCCCAGCTCCAGCGCTGCTTCCTCCTTCACCCTTCCCACCCCCTGAGCCAGAAGTGCCTCCCCCTCCACCCATCCCTGCCTGCTCCCTCCACAGCTACCCTGTATTATGCTGTTATCTGGGTCCAGGTTTTGTCTCCTTCATCATCTATGAGCTCTGTGGGTTGGATCATGAATGATTCATCTCTGGGACCCCAGGACCCAGACCCAACTTGCAGCAAAGGCCCCGCCCTTGGCTGAGTGACTGTCAGTACTGATCCTGAACTTGGGCAGCCCCTCCAGCACACAGCTGGGCACCATGCTGCCTCTCCAAGTTAACTTTCTTTTCCTGTGTGTGGTCTCTCATTCATTCATTCATTCATTCATTCATTCTGCTTTGTGCCAGATGCTATGTTCCCCATCCCCTCTTCTTGCTTCCCTGCACTACTAGAGAACTCATCTCCATTCCCTGGGCAGCCCAGCAGACTGTCTGGCACATAAATAATACTTGGCAGATATAGATTAATAATCAATTGATCAATGGATAAACAAAATGTGATACATCATATAGTGGCCTATTACTCGGCAACAAACAGGAACGAAGTACTAACGCACGCTACAACACGAATAAATCTTGAAAACATTACGCTAAGTGTGAGAGCCGGACACAAGAGGTCATAAATTATATATCATTTATTCAAAATGTCCAAAATAGGCAAATTCATAGAAACAGAAAACAGATTAGTGGTTGCCGGAGGCTGGGGTAGGAGGAAATTGGGACCAACTGCTAAGAGGTATGGGGTTTCTTTGGGGGAGGTTAGAAACGCTCTGAAATTGGATAGTGGTGATGGTTGCACAACCTTGTGACTGTACTAAAAACCACTGAGTCGTACACTTTCAAATGGTGAATTTTGTGGCATTTGAATTATATCACAATTAAAAAGAAATACTGCTGATGGATTTTTCCTCCTTTTACCCTGCTCTCAAACTTTAATATTCACAAGAATCACTTGGAATATTTGCTAAAAGTGCAGGTTCCTGAGCCTCACCTTGAAACTTCAGATGCCGTAGATGAGGGCAGAGCCCAGGAACCTGCATTTGACGGTGGTACCCTAAATGCCACTTCTCTTTGCCCCAAAGGACTTGGGTCAGAGCATTTCTGAGCCAACCTCAGAACCTCCGAAGACAAATAAAAATTTTAACCTGTTATTTCAAGAAAAAAAGCTGAAGATTTCAAACACAACCGACACCTTGTTTTTAGTCTGCTCCTTATTAAAAGCAGACTGGGACCCGAAGAAACCCCATCAGGGGTAGGTAATGAAGTAATCGTGATCATAATAAAAGAACAGAATGGAAAAACTGCCTGGCCTCGAGCAAACCACAAAAAAGTTGTCTTCTGCCACCAGGGCTCAACTAAGGCATTCAGTTGAAAATATCCCACTAGCCACACGGAGAGCTTAATTTGGGGAAGAATTAAACATTAGAAAACCAGTGCTCACTGCCTCTCTACAAATACATGCTTAGAGACACCCACGCCTACACAGCCAAAATTCTAATTTTGGTATGTGCTCCATGATTAGGGCTTTCTTTGGAGTTACAAGGAAGCAGAGTTGTAAATCGGTATTAGAATGTGATCAAAAGGAATGTCTGTATGCAATTATTTTGTTTTGAGACCAGCGTTCCGAGGCACGGGCTTTAAAGTGCTGGCTTGGTCACATGATGTGCTCTCACATACATACACACACAAGACTTTGGTCCCCATGAAAGAGGGAAGACAAAGGCCTGGGTTTTATCATTGTTACTTCTTTGTTACAGGATAGAGTCTCACCCCTAATAACTCAAAAAGGACCCTCTTCATATTCCCGGGCTGGTCCTGAACCATTGCAAGAGGAAGTCTTGCTAATAACCTCTTGCCCCGGAAAGTAGCAGTTACTGTAATTTGAGAACAGACATCCCTTGCTTAACAAAAATTCAGTTAACAAAACTCCAAATTGAATAAGGAATAAATGAGAGGAAATAACATTTGTGATGCATGTCTACTGAGTTCCGGGTACTGTGCTGGGCAATTTTACGTGGATTTTCGAATTTCATTCAATGCGTCATCACAACAACCCCACAGTGGAGGTATTATTATCCCCCAGAAGACAGTGAAGAATCCGAGGCTCAGAGTGGTTGTGTAACTTTCTCACGGTCACAAGGTTAGTGAGTGGGATTGTTAAATCAAGTAAAAGATCTCAAAGGAACAACACAGAAAAAGCATGGAGGGAATTTGGGTGTCAATGAGTCCATGTTGGGGTGGCTGGCTTGCTAAGGCTGCTGCCATCGGTCATACATGCACATGGGAAAGCTAGACCCAACGACACCTGAGGCCATCAGCGCTTTGCCAAGCCCAGCAAAGCCACCATCCCCAATGGGCATAAAAGCAACGGGCTGTATTTGGGAAGGAAATTGTTAACACAGGCGTGAGACGGTGATGGCATTACTGGCATCCTAAGTCATAGGCTGTGGTCTGAGACCCTGTCTACCAGTCCAGCCCCCATCTGTATCTGCCCTTCTCTTCCTCTCTGGCCTCCAGCCACACAGGGTATGGTTGTCCCCTGAGAGTTCCACGTTCCTTTCTGCCTCAGGCCCTTGGCTCCTGCTTTCCCTCTAACCACCTCTCTCATGACCCCAACTTCACTCATTAACTGTGACTAGAGGGAAGCTTATGAGGGCAGGGACTTGAGAAGGCTGGTTCACCACTGTATCCCCAAAGCCTAGAACAGTGCCTGGAACATAGTCAGCACTCAATAAATATCTGTCAAGAGAATGAATGAATAAATTAATTAATGAATATTTCATACCTCAGCTCACACCTTACTTCCTCAGTTCAGCCCTCTCTGGGTCACATTCCCCCTTGTTAAATGGTCCAATTACTGATCTACTTTTTTCTTTTTTTTTAACAATTTTTTTTAATATATATTTTTAAAATTAATTAATTTTTGGCTGTGTTGGGTCTTCGTTTCTGAGCGAGAGCTTTCTCCAGTTGCGGCGAGCAGGGGCCACTCTTCATCGCGGTGCGCGGGCCTCTCACTATCGAGGCCTCTCGTTGCGGAGCACAGGCTCCAGATGCGCAGGCTCAGTAGTTGTGGCTCACGGGCCCAGTTGCTCCGCGGCATGTGGGATCTTCCCGGACCGGGGCTCGAACCCGTGTCCCCTGCATCGGCAGGCGGATTCTCAACCACTGCGCCACCAGGGAAGCCCTACTTTTTTCTTTTATATATATATTCCTTGTCTAACATCCGGCTCTCCCACAGACTGTAAGTCCGTGAAGGCAAGGGCTATACTGGTTCTGCTCACCATGATACTCGTAGCGACAGTTATATTGTAGGTATTCAATAAATGTGTGATGGATGAATAAATAACTAAGCAAGTCTTAGAGAGGTCAAGTCTTTCTGAGCTGCTATTTTCATCAGAAAGTACTCAGGGGAACTGAGGGAAAAAATGAGTCAGGAATCATCAGAAGAAATCTGATTTTAAAGGCAGTAATCTGATTTTTAAATGGGCAAAGGACCTGAATAGACATTTTTCCAAAGAAAACACACAAATGGCCAACATCACTAGCCATCAAGAGAGTGCAAATCAAAACTACAATGAGATATCACTTTAAACATGTCAGGATGGCTGTTACCAAAAAAACAAGAGATGAATGTTGAAGAGGGCATGGAGAAAAGGGAACCCTGGAACACAGCTGGTGGGAATGTAAATTGGTGCAGCCACTATGGAAAACAGTATGGAAGTCCCTCAAAAAATTAGCAGTAGGACTTCTGGGTAAATATCCAAAGGAAATAAAATCAATATCTCAGAAAGATATCTGCACTCCTATGTTCATTGCAGCCTTATTTACAATAGCCAAGAAATGGAAACAACCTGGGTATCTGGTGACAGATGAATGGATAAAGAAAATGTGATACACACACACACACACACACACACACACACACACACACACACACAGAGGAATATTATTCAGCCATAAAAAAAGAGGAAATCCTGCCATTTGTGAAAACATGAATGAGGCTGGAGGGTATTCTGCTAAGTGACAAGAAGCAAGACAGGGAAAGACAAAACTTATGGTATCACTTATATGTAGAATCAAAAAAAAAAAAAAAAAAGATTGAACTCATGGAACCAGAGAGTAGAATGGTGGTTGCCAGGGGCTGGGGGTGAGGGGGAGATATAGGTCAAAGGTTATAAACTTCCAGTTATAAGATGAGGAATTCTGAGGATCTAATGCACAGCATAGTGACTATAGTTAATAATACAGTACTGTATATTTGAAATTGCTAAGAGAATAGATTTTAAGTGTTCTCACCACAAAAAAGATAATTATGTGAGGTGATGTGTTAATTAACTTGATTGTGGTAATCATTTCACAATGTGTGTTTATATCACATCACCATGTTGTACACTTAAAAAATATACAATTTTATTTGTTAATTATACCTTAATAAAACTGGGGGGGAAATCATATTTAAATGGCCAATTATTTTTTCTCCAGAAGAACACAGTCCTGATTTTAGAATGAAAATCAGTGGGGAAATGAGGTTCACTTAAAAGTCTACCACCTTGTAGCCATTTCTGATGGAGTACATGTGCTCCATTAAGTGAGGGGAACTTCATGAGATCAATTTGATTTACTGCTCTTGCATTTCCTAAAGCATATGGTGGCGGGCAGAAGATGTGGGTTGTGAAAGTCTGAGGGGATGTATAAAATCTTCTTAGGAGCCAAAGGCCGTTTAGTTTTCATGGCTTAGTTTGCAGGGGCTGCCTGGCAGATCCAGATGCAAACCTCAGCTGTATGGGGCAGGCTGAAAACCTGGACATGTGGAGGCCAGAGATTGGGCTGGGACAAACCATCAATTGACAGATTCCCCATAGACCACCCTGCTACTTCCTATTTCCTGGCAAGTTTGGTCATCTGTGCCCACCCAGGGACTATCCTGGTTGTTGGTGTGCTGATGGGCATGGGAGGCCTGGGTCCTCTGTGGCTCCAAATACCGCAGAACTCCTGGAAATGGGCAGAAACCACTGGAGCACAGAGCGTGCAGAATCCAGAGTGAAAGGCCTGGCCGCTGATGCCCTCTGAGGACCCAGTTATCCAACACAGCTACCTGCTCCTAGGTCCAGACGTCTTATTTCTCACCTCTATTTTATTTTATTTTATTTATTTATTTTTTTTTTTGTGGTATGCGGGCCTCCCTCTGTTGTGGCCTCTCCCGTTGCGGAGCACAGGCTCCGGACGCGCAGGCTCAGCGGCCATGGCTCACGGGCCCAGCCGCTCCGCGGCATGTGGGATCCTC
>NC_041225.1:40152141-40185547 GCF_002837175.3 Physeter macrocephalus
CGCTCCGCGGCATACGGGATCCTCCCAGACCGGCGCGCGAACCTGGTTCCCCTGCATCGGCAGGCGGACGCGCAACCACTGCGCCACCAGGGAAGCCCCTCACCTCTATTTTAGAGAGGACCAGGGGAGGGGATGTCTTTGGAAACAAGGTAGATTTCTTTTAACCTGTCCTAATAGGCTGGATGGGTCCTGCTGTATAGCAGGAAGAAAGGCTAATAATAAATCCCCTCACACTTTTTGCATACGTGAGGTGGTAAAACACACATTACATTTACCATTTTACCCCTTTTTAATTTGACAATTGAGTGACATTAAATCTATTCACAGTGTTGTACAAGCATAATCACTATCCATTTCCAGGGCTTTTCATCATCCCAAACCAAAATTCTGCACCCATTAAATAATAACTCCTCAGGAATTCCCTGGCGGTCCAGTGGTTAGGACTCCATGCTTTCACTGCCAAGGGGAGACCTAAGATTCTGCAAGCTGCGAGGTGCGGCCAAAGATTAAAAATTAATTAATTAAATGAAAAAAATTTTAAAAAAATTTTAAATCCTCCCTCCCTGGTAACCTCTATTCTACTTTCTGTCTTTACAAATTCACCTATTCTAGATACCTCATATAAGTGGAATCATACAGTATTTGTCCTTCTGTGTCTGGCTTGTTTGACTTAGCGTAATATTTTCAAATTTCATTCATGTTGTAGCATGTATCAGAATTTCCTTCGTTTTTAAGGCTGAATAATATTTCATTATACAGATGAACCACATTTTGTTTATCCATTCATCTGTTGGTGGACATCTGTTTCCACCTTTTGGCTATTGTGAATAATGCTGCTGTGAACATGGGTGTGCAAATATCCCTTTGAGATTTTTTTTTTTTTTTTTTTTTTGCGGTACGGGGGCCTCTCACTGCTGTGGCCTCTCCCGTTGCGGAGCACAGGCTCCGGACGCGCAGGCTCAGCGGCCATGGCTCACGGGCCCAGCCGCTCCGTGGCATGTGGGATCTTGCCGGACCAGGGGGCACGAACCCGTGTCCCCTGCATCGGCCGGCGGACTCTCAACCACTGTGCCACCAGGGAAGCCCTCCCTTTGAGATCTTACTTTCAGTTCTTTTGGATATATAAACTGAAGTGGAATTGCTGGCTCCCCTGGTAATTCTATTTTCAATTGTTTTTCTTTGTTGAGTATTAAGCAAGGTCATCAGCTGGCTGTGAAGCTGGGAGGGGGTGTGGGAAATGTGAGGAGAGAGAAGATACAAAATAGTCATTTTAGAAAAAGAAAATAAACTGAGGAGAGAAACGTTTTAGGATTACCAGGTTGTATTGCATGATCAGTTGAGGTCTGTGGTCATGAACATAAAATGAAAATTACCTCCAGAAACTGCGTGTATGTTTACATGAATGGTATCTATCATTCTCTCTGTATTATTTAGCAACTTGCTTTTACTACTTCCAATGTGCTCTACCCACAGTATTCCAAAGAATCAAGGCACCAGGGTTTATGTAACCATCCCCTCCGTGACAGACAGCTAGGTCACTGCCAGTTCTTCACTATGTTAAGGAAAGCTGCAGGAAGGACCGTTTACCTGCTGCTTCAGGCACACAGGACTGTTCCAGGGATGAACCAAGAAGCAGATTTACTGGGTCATAAGGTAAGTGCATCTTAAAGTTTAACAGATTCTTCAGTTGCCCTCCAAAGTGATTCTACAAACTTATACTCCCACCAACAAAATATGAGAATACCCCCCATCTTCACCAGCCCTAGATCCATCAAATTTTCTCTTTTATTTGTCTGATAGAATAAAAGGTTTTGTTTCAATTTACATTTATTTGATTATTGGATATATTACATGTCATAGGTTTCTTGACTGTTTGAATTTCTCCTTTTATGAATTGTCCTTTCATATCCTTTAACCTATTTCCTGTGCCTTGTTTACTTTTTCATATTGATTTAAAACCGATACTTACATAATTTGAATATTAATTATGTGTATACTGTACCTGTTGCAAATATTTTTCTTAGTTGGTTGATTGCTTTCCATTTTGTTTATGGTGTCTTTTGACGTGGTTGAATTTATTGATATCTTCTTTAATGGCTTTTGTGTTGAGTGTCTTATTTTACAAGCTTTTGCTGTCTTAAATCCATGAAAATATCTTATATTTCCTTCTAACTCTTTTGTAGTTGTTTTAACTGAACTTTTTATCTTGAGATAATTGTAGATTCACATTCAGTTCAAAGAAATAATACAGAGAGATCTCGTGTACTTTTTAAAAAAATTTATTTAACTTATTTATTTTTGGCTGCGTTGGGTCTTCATTGCTGCACGCTGGCTTTCTCTAGTTGCAGCGAGTGGGGGCTACTCTTCTTTGCAGTGCACGGGCTTCTCATTGCAGTGGCTTCTCTTGTTGTGGAGCACAGGCTCTAGGCGCATGGGCACAGTAGTTGTGGCACACGGGCTCAGTAGCTGTGGCTTGTGGGCCCTAGAGTGCAGGCTCAGTAGCTGTGGCACATGGGCTTAGTTGCTCCGCGGCACGTGGGATCTTCCCGGACCAGGGATCAAACCCATGTCCTCTGCATTGACAGGCGGATTCTTAACCACTGCGCCACCAGGGAAGTCCCCACCCCACTTTGTTTAACCATTCCTCTGTTGAAGGACATCTGGGTTGTTTCCAGTTTGGAGCTATTACAAATAAAGTTGTTTTGAACATTTGTGTACAGATTGTTAAAAAATGCAATTAGTTCGAATGACCGTTGCATGTTTCGTTTTTTAAGAAACTGCCACACTGTTTTCTAATGGCTGTACCATTTTATATTCCCACCTGCAAGGCTTAAGTGATCCAATTTCTTCACATCCTGGTGAACAGTTGATGTCACTATTTTTCATTGTGACTATTTTGATAGGTGTGTAGTGATATCTTGCGTGGTTTTAATTGGCATTTCCCAAGAAAAGATGTTGAACATCTTTTCACGTGCTTATATTCTCTTCAGTGAAATGTCTGTTTATGTATTTTTCCCATTTTTGAATTTAATTGTTTTTTACTGCTCAGAGGTTTTGAGAGGTTTTTATATATTCTACATACTAGTCCTTTGTGAGATAAGTGTTTAACAGATATTTTCTCCCAGTCTTTAGCTTATCAGTTTATCCTTTCATCCCCTTTACTGGATCTTTCACAAAGCAAGAATTCTTAATTTGGGGACTTCCCCGGTTGTGCAATGGTTAAAAATCCACCTGCCAATGCAGGGGACATGGGTTCAAGCCCTGGTCTGGGAAGATCCCACATGCGGCAGAGCAACTAAGCCTGTGCACCACAACTACTGAGCTCTGTGTTCTAGAGCCCACAAGCCACAACTGCTGAGCTCGCGTGCTGCAACTACTGAAGCCCGCGCCTAGAGCCCATGCTCCACAACAAGAGAAGCCACCACAATGAGAAGCCCGCGCACTGCAACGAAGAGTAGCCCCCACTCGCCACAACTAGAGAAAGCCTGTGAGCAGCAACGAAGACCCAACACAGCCGAAAATAAATAAAAATTTTAAAAAATTCTTAATATTGATGAAGTCCAATTTATCAGTTTTTCCTCTTATGGATAATGCTTTTTGTGTCAAGGCTAAGAACTCTGCTTAGCCCAAGATCCCAAAGACTCTTCTCCCATTTTTTTCCTAAAAGTTTTATAGTTTTATGTCTCACATTTAAGTTTGTGATCCATTTTGCGTTAATTTTTGGATAAGGTATGGGGACTGGGTCAAGGTTCATTTTTTTGCCTATGGATGTCCAGTTCCTCCAGCACCATTTGTTTCAAAGGCTATCCTCCTCCACTGGATTGCTGTTACACCTTTGTCAAACTCAGTTGAGCATATTTGTGTAGGTCTGTTTCTGGATTCTGTGTTCTGTTCCATTAATCCATGTGTCTATCCCTTTGCCAATACCACACAGCCTCAATTACTATAGCAGTATAACATCTCGAAAATTGGGTAGACTAATTCTCACTTAATTTTTTTAAATAAAATTGTTTTAGCTATTCTAGTTCCTTTATGTTTCCACATAAATTTTAGAATAATTTATTTATATCTATCGAAAATTTTTGTTTATTTCACAAGCTTTCTCTATCACAAAACCATAAAAATAATCTCATATTTTTTCTAATTCTTTTTTTTTTGCGGTACACGGGCCTCTCACTGTTGTGGCCTCTCCCATTGCGGAGCACAGGCTCCAGACGTGCAGGCCCAGCGGCCACGGCTCACGGGCCCAGCCGCTCCGCCACATGTGGGATCCTCTCGGACCAGGGTACGAACCCGTGTCCCCTGCATCGGCAGGCGGACTCTCAACCACTGCGCCACCAGGGAAGCCCCTAATTCTTTTGTAGTTTTAAAAAATGTTTTGTGGGACTTCCCTGGTGGTGCAGTGGTTAAGAATCCGCCTGCCAATGCAGGGGACACGGGTTCGAGCCCTGGTCCGGGAGAATCCCACATGCCGCGGAGCAGCTAAGCCTGTGAGCCACAACTGCTGAGCCTGCGCTCTAGAGCCCGTGAGCCACAACTACTGAGCCCACATGCCACAACTACTGAAGCCCACGCACCTAGGGCCTGTGCTCCACAACGAGAAGCCACCGCAATGAGAAACCTACGCACCACAACAAAGAGTAGCCCCCGCTCGCCACAACTAGAGAGAGCCCGTGCGCAGCAATGAAGACTCAATGCAACCAAAAATAAATAAATAAAAATAAAATTTAAAAAAATATATTTTGTTCTGTAAGTGATCTAGAGTTTTTATTATGAATGGTGCAAAGTAGGGATCAACCTTGATTTTCATTTTTTGCAGTCATTTCTTCCAACATTTTTAATTGAATTTTTTTCATTCATTTGAAATACCAGCTTTATCATACACTAAATTTTTTTTTAACATCTTTATTGGAGTATAACTGTTTTACAATAGTGTGTTAGTTTCTCCTTTACAACAAAGTGAATCAGTTATACATATACATATGTTCCCATATCTCTTCCCTCTTGTGTCTCCCTCCCTCCCACCCTCCCTATCCCACCCCTCTCATGGTCACAAAGCACAGAGGTGATCTCCCTGTGCTATGCGGCAGCTTCCCACTAGCTATCTAATTTACATTTGCATACACTAAATTCTTATGTATTCAAGGGTCTGTTTCTGCACTCACTGTTCTATTCCATTTGTCTATTTGTCTATTCCTATGTTGTTTTAAATTCTATAAGTTCATAACCTGTTTTGATATCTGGAACGATAAGTTTCCCTTCACTGTTCTTCCTTTTCAAAATAGTCTTTTCTTATGCATTTTTTCTTCCGTGGGAATAATAATAATAACACTGTAATTTTAATTAGAAATCTTAGTGAGATGGTTATTGGGGCTGTGCTGAATTTTATAGATAATTCCCACAATATGTAGCTTCATAATATTGAGATTTCCTTATATACCAATAGTATCTATTGCTCTTTCTTGGGTCTTCTTTTATATCTGGTATTATGTTTTTATTTATTTATTTATGGCCATGTCATGTGGCTTGCAGGATCTTGGTTCCCAACCAGAGATCGAACCCGTGCCCCTTGCGATGGAAGTACAGAGTCCTAACCACTGGACTGCCAGAGATTTCCCCATGGTTTTCTTCTAGTAAGCTTCTCGTTTCTTTTTAGGACTGGTCTTAAAAATTTTGTGAGTTTTAATTGTGTTGTGAAGAGGATCTTTTTCACATATATTTTCAAATTTGTGGCTATTGTATAGAAACAAAGCCTTTTGACGTGGATGTTCCCGTAGGATATGTACAGGAACCTTTTTATGAAAGAAGAGGCTTGGAGCTTAGAGAGGGAAGCTTGGGGCCAAGTGCAAGTCCTCCGTCCCCCTAAGTGCCAGGCACGTCCCAGAAGGCTCTGGAATGGGGGGGAGGGACAGCCGCAGGGTCTCCCTTTCACTTGCTGAGTGGGGACCCAGCAGATAGCAGATCCCAAAAGACAGCAGTAGCCTCCTCTCCACCAACCCCTACTTCCCTCGTTCCCTGTTGCTTTGCAACTTGTCTCTCAGAGGCCAGGCCTGCACTTCTACCTGGATCTGTGACCCAGGCCTCGATGGGATGGATAATGGAGGCCTGGCAGCTGACTGGCCCCTGAGGACAAGATGAGAGGTTCAAGGTGAGTATGGAGGAACCTGATGGGCAGGGTTAGAACCAAATCCCTGGCTTGGGCAGCAACGGGTCCAGGAATAAGGAGACCAGCCTGCATGTACCAGGGCATAGGATGGCACCCTTTATGGGGAGGCAGGCCTGCAGCAGGAATTGAGGGGGAGGTCTGGCCAGAGGCTTGTGAAGTAGCCACCATGCTCCAAGAGAAGGAGCATCTAAGAGGATACAGGATCAATATCCTGGGGGCCAGTGTAGAGGGGGTCAGTAGAATGCAAAAAGAGAATCCTACAGAGGGAAGGAAGGCTCTGGGCTAGAATCCACCTGTTTTTTCTCCCCTGAAATACTTGGTTTCAGTGGCACCATGCAAATTCAGGGCTTCATTAGGAAGTGAAGAAGCTTATTCAGCTTCTTAGCTATGTCACCATAGCTATTTTCTCATCTGAAAAATAGGGGTAATAATTCTACAGAGTTTCCTAAATTGCAGAATGCTTATCACTGGAGATTTTAAATGGTATAATAGATTATTTTATGTAGTATGTTGCCATACTTTTAAATGATGATGAATTACATGGTGGGAAATTTATTCCTTTTTCTTCCTTCCCCTGCAAATCTTCTGATTATATAAGAAGAAAGTCTCTGATACTTGTACAAGTTGGGGTGCTTTGAGTGCAATAATAGTACACTCAAAAGTGAATAAAACAATGAGGAAAATGTATTATTTCACATAACTTTTCAAGGGAAGGCACTTTCAGGGAAGTTCAACAGCTCAAAGAAGTCATGAAAGACCAGGTCCTTTCCATCTTTCCTTGTCCTTTTCATCTTATTGGCTTGGTTCTTAGGCATGTTCCCTCATAGCTACAAAATGGCTGCACCCACACCAGGATTCGTATGCATCTATGACCTTATTTAAAGACATTAAGAGTAGCTTAAATCAGGATTTGTTCGTTTAAGATAAACACAAAATAAATTTTACTTAAGTGAAATTCACATAAAATAACCATCTTAGAGTGAACCATTCAGCAGTTCACAATATTGTACAGCCATCACCACTATTTAATTCCAAAACTTTTTTTTTACTATGGTAAAAAATATATAACATAAAATTTATCATCTTAAGCATTTTGGAGTACACAATACAATAGTAACTATGTATTAGTATCTCTAGAACTTTTTAAATTTTTTTGCAAAACTGAAACACTGTACCCAATGAACAACTACCCATTTTCCCCTTTCCCCAGCCCCTGACAACCACCACTCTACTTTCTGTTTCTAAGAGTTTGTTTTAGATACTTCATATAAATATAAATGAAACTATGCAGTATTTGTCTTTTTGTGACTGACTTATTTCACTTAGCATGATGTCATCCATTGAGGTTCATCCATATTGTAGCATATGACAAGATTTCCTTCTTTTTTAAGGCTGAATAATATTCCGTCGTATGTATATACCACATCTTTATCCATTCATCCTTCGGTAAGCATTTCGGTTGCTTCCAGCATTTGTTTCATATAAAGGGGAAGCAAATCTTCCTTAGAAGATTCCAGAGGACTTCACTCCAGCGGTCACAGGGGCCACAGATGGGCCATAATCCCTTGTCCTGGTTGAAGGGAGGCTGGGGAAGGGGGCATAGCATTTCTAGCCTCTTTAGGAGGGGTTAGGCTCTTCCTTCCAGCCAGGAAGAAGGTGTAAGAGTGCTGATAAGAGTACTGAAGATAACAGTGTAGCCACAGTGAGAGTCTGGAACCTCCCATAAGTGGTTAAAATACCTCCCCATCACCTCAGCCTACAGCAGGGAATACAATGATAACACTGTATTTAATTTTGCATCTATTTATGACAGGTGATAGTGGATGTAAATTTTCCTTTAAAAATAAATGGATTTAAGGGAGTTTTTAAAAGTAAATTACTAAAGAAAAGAATTAAATTTAAAAAATAGTACAGGTGCTATAAATCAACTATACTCCAATAAAAATTTTTAAAAAAATAATACAGGTGTTGTGCAAAAGGTATGGCAAACATCTTAAAGGTATTAGGAAAATCATCCAAGTTTGGGATACGGGGTAAGGGGGAGGTTTAAAAGAAAGAACACATTCAAAGGCTCAGCCCAGTGCCTGGAACACAGAAAAGACTCTCTCAATGACTTTCGACAATAGCTGTGGTTCCCTACAAGTTAAGGTTGCCAGATTCAACAAATAAAATCATAGGATGCCAAGTTAAATCTGAATTTCAGATAAACAATGAATGATATATTTTTTTTAGTACACATATGCCCTGTGCAATATTTGGGACATAATTATACTAAAAAAATTACTCTTTGCTCAACAGAAATTCAAATTTAACGGAGCCACCTGTGTTTGCTCTGGCAACCCTACTTTATACATACTTTCCCTGGAATGAGGAAGAGCTGGGACATAGCTTGGAGATGCTGGGACCCTCCACCACCAGGGAGTTGGGCAGAAGCTAATCAGGGAAGGTGGCAGTTCCTTGGGAGGCTGGAGAAGCCCTGCCCGGTGGCCACCTCCACTCTTCCGCCAACCCTGAGACAGCCACCTAGACTCTCCAGCCACCTCCCCACCCCCATCTCCCCCATCCTCCCATCGCCCCTTCGCACCCTGACTTCCCCATCTCCCAGTGGCTGTGACGTGGGCGGGGACCAGCAAGTGTTGCTGGGGCAACATATTACAGACAGAAAGGAACTTATGAACACACAGGAGTCTGCTATGTGACTTTAAAGGCTTACCACAGGGACTTGGGCCCATAAACACTCAGATGAAGAGGTTTTATGAGCGTTGGGGCTACACCCATCCCTCCCTCCCCCTCCCCCCTCCCCTCCCCTCCCTCTCTCCCCTCCCCCCTCTCCACTCTCCCTGTCTGCACTGAGCCGGGCCAGGGAACCTCTTCTGTCCAGAGAAGGGCAGGAGCCCGGTCCATGTGCTCTGGAAGCACAGGGGCCTCGGGATGTGTCCCATCCTTTCTGGCCATGCTGAGCAGGATCCCTACACGCACACACGTGCGCGCGCGCGCGCGCACACACACACACACGCACACACACAGGGGCAACTACACAAAGCGTGCCCCCTCACCTCAATTTGCTGACTCACCTCTTTTGGGGCAGCTGCGTGTGTGTGGCGGGGGCGGGTGTCCTTCAACCCAAGACTTTCAAACAGTCGTCTACATCTCTGGGTTGACAGGCCAGCTCATTGGTCATTCCCAGAAATATACCCAGCAGCGGGGCAGGGAGATGTCAACTACAAAAGCCTGGATATGTGAGTCCAGCGCCTCTGTATTTCATAGCAGACCCCACTTGAACTCTCCAGATCTCCTGATGCCGCCTGCCAGTTACTGTGAAGGCGAGTTGGATTTAAGTGGGATTCACTCCAGACGGCAGGAGAATATCACGATCTCCAGGGAGAAGAGCCTCAAAACTCCGTGGATGCTCACGCCTGGCAAATGGCAGCTGTGATTCACACCAAGCCAAGAAGAAAGAGATTCGTGAGCCCAGGGCGTCTTCTGCGTGTCCCATGGCATTGCTTGGCCCCATTACTCACACCGCAGACCAGGGTGACACAGCCACTGTCTCGTGCTTACTCACACTCTGATTATCCCTTCGGTGTCTGGGGTCGGGGTGCGGGCGGGGTGTGCCTTTCCCAGACAGATTGGAGCCCCTCTCCGGCAGAGAGGTCCTCTTCTTCCTTTGCGGCTCCGTGGAGACACAGTAAGTGCACGGTGCTAGCTGCCTGCCCTGCTGGGAGCTTCTGTCTGAGCATACCTCGCTCCTGCAAGGGTGCGTGTGCGCGCACACGTGCACACGCACAGACGTACACACACACCCCTGTCTAGTCCGCACACCTGCTGTTAGCAGCCTTATTATTATCGCACACCTTACTGTCAGTGCATCAGGCTCATACGGGGAGCCCCGGAGCAAACGCAAGCAGCCCTTTATTTCAAGGTCACGTCTACCAGCCCAGGCAGAGGCCCCGCAGGAAAGGAGGTTCTGCTGGGGCACCTCTGCTCCATTTCATTCACCCCCTTGTCCTTGGGGGCGCCTCACAGGACCCTACTCTTGCAGGTCACAGGGAGCAAGCCCCTCCCTCTTGGCCTCTCTCTTCTGTCCCCTCCTGAAGCCACTAAGGTCCTTCTCCCTTCTCCTTTCTGGCTGGACGCTGACCCTTTGTCCCCCGACCAATGGCTTGTGTTGCTCCATCTGTTCTCACTCGAAATCTGCCCAGAGGGAGGGAATTGACTTCAGATCCCAGAGGTAGGTCTCCAAGATAAATGGTCCATTCACCTTGCCACCGTGGGCCACCTATCCGCGTATGCCAGTGTGGAATTATGCTCCGTCTCTCCCTCTCTCTCCTCGCCTTGAGGTCAATGCTCTATTCATTACCCTGGCATTGCTATGTGCCAGGGATACCGGTGTTTGCCAGGTCCAGAACGGGGGAT
Organism: Physeter macrocephalus; assembly: GCF_002837175.3. Taxonomy (NCBI): domain Eukaryota; kingdom Metazoa; phylum Chordata; class Mammalia; order Artiodactyla; family Physeteridae; genus Physeter; species Physeter macrocephalus. Next base: position 40,162,724 of record NC_041225.1, read on the forward strand.
GTGGGCAATGTGGGAAGAAAGAAAAAATCCCATCTCACGACGTGGGGACATGTGGGCACAGTGGCCCCCAGAAGCCTGCCTGGCTCGTCTTGCTGGGTCTCCTGGGTCTGAGGATGAGTTACTGTTCCAGCTGATGGGGGGTGGGGGCTGCTCTGAGAGCACCTGTGCCCCAGCACTGCAGTGGGGGGAGGGAGGCAGGAGCGCCGTGCTTTGTGGCTGGCATTAGACTGACAGCTAAAGCCCTTCCCAGCTTATAAAGCCCCCTCACCCCCCGAAAGCTCTGTGGCAATTCCAAGCAGCAGGTGGGCCAGGAGCAGAGGGTCGGGAGGAACCAAGAAAGCCCCCTAGGGAGCTGTTCTGAGATGACCCCAGATCCCACCGTCGAGTCCACACCCCACGGGGGCGCCAGGGGGCTGATGCTCACCACGTCTGGGCACACCTGCTGTGAAGGACGCCCTGGGAGGGCTGGGCACACCTGCTGTGAAGGACGCCCTGGGAGGGCTGGGCACACCTGCTGTGAAGGACGCCCTGGGAGGGCTCTCAGCCACACGGCCAGGGGATGTCATCCTCCTTGCTCCCTCACTTCCTCTGCAACGGAAAGATCCCAGAGTGAAGGGCGATTTCAGGCAATCAGCTTGCACTTGGGCTGCACCAGTTACGGGCCACACCCTGTCCCCCACACAGGGACAGAAGCAGTCCCTGTCTCAGGAGCACAGGGTTCCAGGGCCCTGCCAGCGTGGGCGCGGACACTGAGACGCGGCTGTGACACACAGCACAAGGCTGACCTGTCTTTCCATCAGGGTAGCTCCGTGGTGTCAGGGGTCAAGACATCTTCTGGGGTCAGGAACTGGGGGGATAAAGAAAGAGGGGGTGTGTGTCCTGGCCTCCATGGTGGGGACTACCCCGGCTGCTGGGAGCCCCTCCATCAGCCCAGCCCTGGGTCTGACAGGCCGTTTTATGTTGACAGTTAATGTTTTATAGATATTTCTCCAGCAGCAAGTTAAATCGCATATGCTCGGGCAGACATCCAGGCCCAGGGCAGGCAGGCCGATGGAGCAGCTGGGCCCTGAGGCTCTGGTGGGCAGGCCTTCCTGCTGTAGAGCTGTGTCTAATAGGAAACGCAGGCTGGGGGTGGGGCTCAGGGCAGCCTGGGTTGCTTCCTTTATGGTCTCAGAGCCTCGGAGGACTCAGCCTTTTCTTGGAAAGGGTCTTCACGTGGATTTTAAGTTCTGGGTCTGGGCAAACCGTCTTCTGGGAAAACAGCAGTCAGAGCTGATGTCAGACTGTGGCTCGAACGACCAGTTGGGCAGGAAGACGGAGAGCCTCACCCATCAGCTGTGACCGGGTAGGGGCTGGAGGAGGCTAGCCGCCGAGCAGGCAGCGCACGGGGAGCTGGCGGGAGCTCTAGCCATGGGACCCCATCCTAGGGGACTGGCAGGACAGGGCAGGTTATTGCCAGGGGATTGGTCATGGAATGTGGGGCACAGAACAGGACAGGACCTCCAAACTCGGCCTGAAGGGAGGGTGCTGCCCCCTCCCCCTGGCCTCTTCTCCCAGCAGGGGGGGCGGGGGGAAGGGGGCTGCTCCCACTCTGGTCCTTCAGCCACCAGCCCAGCAAGCGTTCGGGGGGCCACTTCAGCTCATGGCCACCGCCTGCCCCGGTTCTGGCTATTCAGCGAGATGCTCAGAGACCTTCAGCATACGTTTATTGGCCACTTAACTCGTGCTGGCCTGTGTACTGAGTTCTGGGGTAACAAGATAAAGTACGAGGCCTTCCCTGAAGGCCTTCCTGGTTGTGGGGGAGTGGGAGCAAATAGATGTGTGATGGTCCAGGCGTGACAGAGTGCACATCCGAGGCACAGGGGAGAGGCGCCCGGCCTCGGGGTGAGGGCGCAGAGCCCAGATGCTGGAAGGGCAGGCTGTGGGTCCCAAAGGGACCACCATCACCCAGCCCAGCCTCAGCGCATGGCTCCCAGGCCCTCCTCACTGTCCCCACCCCTTCCTGGGAACCGGTGGTGGCCAACAGCCAGCAAGAAAAAGAACGCCCTCCCTCTATGTGCTTTCCCCACGGGGCCTGTGTCTGGTCCAGAGGCACACACACCACCCCCTCCCCCAAGGAACCAGCTGATTGGCTGGCCTGGGGTGACTAAGCCTTTGCACCTCTAGAAACCCCAAGTGACTTAGCTTAGTTAAACAGACGTGGTAGTGACCAGATTATTCTGCAACATGACCGACAGTTGCTCACACTGGCCCGATTTTAGGTCACATGTATTCGGTTTTACTGAGTACCTACCACGTGGAAGGTATCCTGCTAGGTGATGCTTACAACTTCCTTTGAAGGTAGGCAGGGTGTTGGGTTATCATCTAATGCTACATAACTAACCACCCCAAAACTTAGTGGCTTAAAACAACGGCAACCTGTATTTTGCTTGTGAATGTGCAAAGTGAGCAGGGCTCAGCAAGGCCAGCTTGTCTCTGCTCCACTTGGCGTCAGCTGGGGCGGCTCCAGGGCTGCGGGGAACAGTCATCTGGAGCCGCTCACTCACCTGCCTGGCTTCCGGCCCGGGAATACCTGGTAGCTGGGGGCAGGGCAGCTGGGGCTCCTCCCTCCCACCCCAGAGTCAGGCCTCCTATCTCTCCAGCATGGCCACTTCTGGGCAGCCAGACTTCTGACGTGCGGGCTCAGGGCTCCTGGGGCGTGTATCCTGGGTGAGAGAAAGCCAGGCAGACGCTATACCCCCTTTTCAAACCTAGCATCTGGAGTTACACAGCCTCCTTCCTGCCTCTATTCATTAGAAGCATCTCGGCAAAGCCGGCCCATACTGAAGGGGAAGGCAGTTAAGATTCCACCTGTTGATGGGAAGCATGTCAAAGATGTGTGAACATGACTGTGGATGTGTTTTTAACTCACCACACAAGACAAAGGCTATTGTCCCATTTTAGAGAGGGCCTAGGATAAAGTGGCTCATCTAGTTCACGGAGTAATTTGGAACCAGGTGAGGATTCTAAGACACATCCCCTGGCTCCAAGCCCAAGCCCTTCTTCTATCCAACACCTGGCTCTGTGACAAAGGGCTCAGAGTACCTTGGAGCATCTGACGAAATCTATAGACACTTTTCCCAGAAAAAAAAAAAAATGCACATACATAAAAAAGTGTGTCTATAAAAATTTGTGGGGTCACCTCCTGTTTCCCATCCAGCACACAAGAATCTAAACAAGTTGCCACTTCATCCTAACAAGTGAAAAGCTGGACAAAGTGAAAAATCAACTCTTCTTAGATTTTTCAGAGCAGTGGGGTCACTGAACAAGCCACCTTCCCCAAAGTTGGAGAGACTGACAAGCAAATCCAGGAATCCCTGCAAATGTGGGAGCAGGCACCGGAAACCTCCCCAGGGCTGGAAGCAGTGCTGAGTAGGGAAATTGAACTGTAATTGACAAATTGCTAGAGGCTCAGTAGAAAATCTGCAGGGGGACCAGTCATGGGAGCAGGGCCACACTTTTGTGAGATTTATCTCCAAGAGCTCTCCAGTAAATAGCAGAGAAAAATTCCCCCTTGGGCTTCCGGCTGGAGGAGGGAAAAGGAACCTATTCTAAAGGTTCTTCTTGCCCTCAGGGGAAACTGGTTGACCAGAGCCGAACTTGCTGGGTTTTAAATCAGAACCTAACTGATCTGGGGGAAGGGAAACACCCATCTCCAGTCCGCTGTAGCCGTCCTGCCCCACTTAAGAGAGAAAAAGACTAAGAAACAGAGTCCAGAGGCCTAGGCTCTTTAAAAAACTGACACCTAGTCACAGGCTATAGAACACTTTCCCATCCCCACACCTCACTGCCACATCACTAAACACCTATTTACAGCAATACTTTTTGCCCAGTACATCATGCCTGGCTAGCAAGAAAAATTATAAAACATACTAAAGGGCAAAAAAACCCACCATTTGACGAGACACAGCAAGAGCATCAGAACCAGACACGGAGGGGATGTTGGAATTTTCAGAGCAGGCATTTAAAACAGCTAAGATTAAGATGCTAAGGCTCTAATGGATAAAGTAGACAACATTCAAGAACAGATGGGCAACGTAAGCAGAGAAATGGAAATTCTAAGAAAGAACCAAAAGAAATATGCTAGAGATCAAAAACACTAACAGAAATGAGGAATGCCTTTGATGGGCTTATGAATAGACTGGACACGGCTGAGGGAAGAATCTCCGAGCTTGAGTTTATCTCAGGAAATTTGTGGGGTTGCAGAACAGTGTCCAAAAATATAAGGCTGGGCAAAACAATTCTGACCTCAGCCTGCTTCCAGTACAGCCACCACACCCCGGGCGGCCAGCAAGCAGGAGCAGGTTTCTGTCCCTACACCTGTCTGGCAGACTGGAGGCCTCTCCCAGCACCCAGCCTTGGGGTCTGGAGAAGGCCTTGCTTGTGGTCGTGCCCTGAGGCTTGCTGTGCAAGTGCCGCTATGGTGCTGTGTCAGCCGAGACCTCCTTCGCCTATACACCTCATGGAGGAAAACCAGAAGTCCCTTCCTGCTCCTGATGTGGGTGTGTTAGGGGAACCACTGACTGAAACTGCCTCCCCTGGCCAGGCATGATAGTCACCACCTGCATGAGTTATCTTACAGCAGGAGGTCCTGGTAAGGAACACAGAACTGACAAGCTACCACCAACCGGAAGAATTCGAGAAAGGTCAAAAGGAGAGAGGAGGGGCTTCCCTGGTGGCGCAGTGGTTAAGAATCCACCTGCCAATTCAGGGGACACGGGTTCAATCCCTGGTCCTGGAAAATCCTACATGCCGCAGAGCAACTAAGCCTGTGTGCCACAATTACTGAGCCTGCGCTCTAGAGGCCACGAGCCACAACTACTGAGCCCTTGAGCCACAACTACTGAAGCCCGCACGCCTAGAGCCCGTGCTCCGCAACGAGAGGCCGCCGCAATGAGAAGCCCGCGCACCGCAACGAAGAGTAGCCCCCGCTCGCCGCAACTAGAGAAAGCCCGCGCGCAGCAACGAAGACCCAACGTAGCCAGAAATAAATAAAACTATTAAAAAAAATAAAAGGAGAGAGGAGATGCCAGTCCCTATGTCCTACCAACCTCCTAGAATCCTTCTTGCTAGAATCAATCTTGTCTGAGCAATGCACGTGCCACCGGGAAGGACCCTGAGCCAGAATGATTAGCCAGAGACAACCCGGAAACTAACTCTATTACCATAAAACCCAAGACTGCGAGCCACGTGGCAGAGCAGTTCTCCTGGGTTCCCTTACCCTGCTGCTGTCCACCCGGGCGCCCCCTCCCAATAAAGTCTCTTGCTTTGTCAGCGCGTGTGTCTCCTCAGAGAATTCATTTCCGAGTGTTAGACAAGAGCCCACTCTCGAGCCCCGAAGGAGTCCCCATTCCTGCAACAGGCGGACTCCAGCGGCCTGGAAGGAGGGAACCAGAGCCCAGACTCCCCTCGTGGCAGCCCCAGGGCAGCCACACAACAGAACAAGAGGCTGCCTAGGGGAGGTTTCAAGTTCTGCATTTGACACGAGGAGGGGTAGCGCAGTGGGTCCCCACCCTCCTTTCCTTCTGTTTACACCTGAAGGAGGAACAGGTGCATCAGCTCTGCAGGAGGGATGGGGGTTGAAAAGTCCTTTGGGTGATTGGCATAAATGACGCCCACCCATCCTGAGGTAGAGAGAGCGTGTGAGAGGAAGACGTAGAGGCTTTATACGTGGAAAAGTGGGGTACGCTCCCTGGCACTGACCGATGACTTTCAACAAGTCCCCCTCTGGCAATGTTCCCCTGATCTGTACTTAGAGTTGGAGTGACATGGGATCCACACGTGCAGGATGGGGAAGGGGAGGGCCCACCTAAGCAGACGTGCTGGTCGGATTGACAAGGAGTTTCCTGGGTATCCTTTTAGGCAAGTGGAGGGGGTGGTGATGAAAAAGAAAGGAAATCTCAGGTGCAAGAGACGTTTGTCTAAAGGGGGGGGCGGGGGAGCATGTGTGACTGAGCAGGACCTATGGGGCCTTCTGGGGACAGACTCCTCCCCCATATCCTCTGCTGTAGCTCCTCTCTGAAGTTCCCAGATAATAGTATCTCATGCATATTTCCTGAGTTTTTCAGATGCTAAAAACCACCACCAAATGGAAGAAATTAACTACTTGATGATCATGAGCCGTATCCCCCAGACCTACTGGCGCCTAAGGATTGATAACGTTAACTAACCACCCTGTTACCTCACCATCAACCAATCAGAAAGAATTGTGCACGAGCTGATCACACACCATGGGACACCCCTCCCTCACCTGGCCTTTAAAACTCCTTCACTGAAACCCTTCGAGGAGTTCGGGGTTCTTTGAGCATAAGCCACCCGTTTTCCTTGCATAGCCCTGCAGTAAACCTTTCCCTGCTCCAAACGCTGATGTTTCCGTTTGTTTGGCCTCACTGTGTCGTGCACACAAACTTGTGTTCGATAACACACAGGACCATGGAGGGATGTGACCACATCCGGTCCCCTGCCCGCCCCTTGGGCTAGTTTTTGAGGCTGTATGGAGAGAGGGGTTATAGACAAAAACTGAAAATAGTTTTGTTTCCTTTCATTTTCTTGAAATAAAGAGCTTTCTGAGAGCCTGGACATCAGCAACTTACTACCTTAAGGCCCAGGTGACAAAATGTGACACAGTTTGGAAGGAGAGCAGACCTGGAGGTGTGGCCCCTCCCAAGGGGGCCCGAAGGGACCGCTGCCCTGGGTTGGTGGCTCAAGCATTTGATACTTTGGAAGAGGAGCGGCTAAAGTGGAAGGAGCCGGTGACAAAGGTTTCAGGGGGCAGGTAAATGCTCCCAGGCCTGCTGGGAGAGAAAGCTGCAGCGCCCAGCAGGTGTGGCTCGTTCTTGAACAGACCTGAGCCGTAGTGGGGTGGGGTGACTCCGCACTGGCCTGCAGCCCTACAGTGGAAGGGGGAGCCGTGCTCACGTGGCCTCCTTTGTGCCCACAGGATGGTGGGAGCTGAGAAGTTTCATCTCACTGGGGTCCTTGACAGAAGTTTAATAGAGGGATATACAGGGAGCAAGTGAAGTTGGGAAGATCGAGGTAGTAAAACATCACATTCAGTTGGGAAAGTAACATTGAACTTGGCCTTGAAGGACCAGAAGGCCTGAGGCACACAGAGATAGAAGTCAGGTCATCCCAGGAGAAGGAAACACCTGATTTGGGGAAATGAAAATGCACCATCCTGAGTGTGGTCATGGTAAAAGTTCCTACAGGAAGGGTACAGATCTCTGAAAGGAGGTTTTGTAGGGCTTTTCTGGGGTTGCTGTGGTGTCACTGTCAGGTTGAGGTGCTGGATTACTGTTGGCCTTCTTCTGAGCATAGGAAATGCACCTAAACATTTCCTGGCTGACGTGGACATCCTCCAAAGTGTGACTTTATTCCTGGTGTCAGAAATGGGGACGTTTGTCCTTGGATCCAACGTAGCCCAGAGAGGTTCAAGTGGACAGAAAGCGAGTCAGCCTCAGCCTGAGCTGAGGGGCTATCAAAGGCCCATGGAAGAGAGGCCGGGGCTTGGGAGGGCATGCAGCCCTCTGAGGGAGACAGTGGGTCCATGTCAGACCGGGTATGGCCTGGGCTGACCCGGGAGCCCTGGGCACCGGTTCAAGCAGTGAGAGCTCACCTGTGCATACCTGTGCACCTGTCTTCAATGTACTGTGTCCCTGGGGTTCTCCCTTGGGGCTCGAAGAGGGCCTGGGAGGCTCAGCCTGACACTGCTACTAAGAAGAGCCCGAGGAAAGCCTACCTCGACTTCCTCATGACACTAAAGAATTGGTGGAGCGCCAAGGCGCTGCTGCCAGACAATCCCACGTGTGCACAACATTGCTGGAAGCACCAGAACCGTAGCTCTGCCTCCCCTCTGCTTTCCAGATCTTTCGTGAGTGCATCTATATGGGGGAACCAACGCATCCCCAGAACCCTAGCTGCAAGGGAATGTTTAATTGTAGTTTGATCTTTCTCACCTCTAGTGAATGGGAAGGCACATTAGGAAGCGAAAATGGATGCCGACAGTCCATCAAGCCGTTGGCATGTTTGACATGTTAAATTTCCATTTTACAGATGGTGACACCGGGGCTTAGAGAGGAGAAGCATTTGAATTAGTCGCCCTGCTAGCAACTGGCAAAACCGGGACTTAAAGGACTTAAGCCAGTAGAGAGCTGGCAAAGTTTGGAAAACCAGTTCTCCACGTGTTATTCCAACAGGAATGTTGGTTGGTATTTTTCTTTCTGGTAATGAATACAACAGAAGTGAAACAACAAAGACATATATTGGAGCTTCACTCTTTCATCACTGACGCAAGTGCCTTCTTTGCTGAATTGGATAGTTCCGTAGTTTCTTATGCTATCCACAGTGTAATAACTACAGACACGACACACATTTTACCTGCATTATTAACATTTTCTCCAGTGCTTTCTTACATCTAGACAACCAACTAAACAATAAATCAAGCCATGATTTATAGTTTTTGCCACTTTCCACGGTGTAAATATTCTCACTGTGGCTGATGTCAAGCTACCAAGGTGACAGTATGGGAAAAGAGTTGGTAGGAGATGTAAAGCGGGATGCTGGCTGTTATGTAGGATTTCCATCTGCAGACACAGTAGTTGTAGATGACCTCAGAGTGTAGACAATAGTAAAATAATTGGGGAGTGGTGAGTTTTGAGTGTTTGTTATCTTTGTTTTTCATATGATTTATTCAAGTTTAAGTTAATTATTAACAATGGCCACGTTTATTAACTGGCTTGCAAAATCTCCAAAAATTTCACGATCATTCTCGTGAAGTGTCCAAGCCGGGTACAGCACACACTGATTTAAACCCAGGACCTCTGACACAGAAGCCCACGCTCTTAATACTACTCGACACAGCTAAACGTACCAGAGGTCCACAGGTAGTAAGCAGCGGAGTTGAGATTTGAAACCAGTCTGGCTCCAAAGCCACGTTCTTAACCACTACCACTGGGATGATTGTCTCCAATATTTTTCTTTGGCTCTGGAAAGCCATTCCATTAGCCACTGGTGGGCCTGATGGGGAAGAGGAGGAGAAACAAGGAAGGATGTCTAGCTGAACTGTACCTCTCTGGACCCCAGGCCACGGGAGAGCCATGGAACTCAGGCACCGTCAAGCCCTGTTCTGCCACGGTGGAAAGGCAGAGAATCCCAGGGTACCACAAAGTCTGCAGTGAGTTGGGACCAGAACTCAGGTCTCCTCCATCATCCCCAGGCCGAGACACGTCCACAGCCCCTGCGACCTGGGCCCCGTGGGGACTGGGCAACAGGAACCACCACTGCAGACAGGCATGAACTGGGAAGAAGCTGCCTGAGACACACAGAGGAGAGTCAGCCTGAGGCCTGCGGTGTGCCCAGGCCTGTGCCAGTCCCTCTGTGTAGACAGCACGTGGGAGGAGAGCAGCCATGGCCAAAGGAGGCCCTGCTCACGGTGGCACCATCCAGTTCCACTGTCACTAGCCACGTTTCACAAGTTATATTTAAATTAATTAAAATTACGTAAAACTTAAAATTCAGTTCCTTAGGTCCAAGAGCCACATTTGGTTAGAGGTTATTGGATTGGATAGTCAGATATAGCACATTTCCACTGTCACAGAAAATTCTGGGCTTCCCTGGTGACGTAGTGGTTAAGAATCCACCTGCCAATGCAGGGGACATGGGTTCGATCCCTGGCCCGAGAAGATCCCACATGCCGCGGAGCAACTAGGCCCATGTGCCACAACTACTGAGCCTGTGCTCTAGAGCCTGCGAGCCACAACTACTGAGCCCGCGTGCCACAACTACTGAAGCCCACGCGCCTAGAGCCCATGCTCTGCAACAAGAGAAGCCCGCACACCGCAACGAAGAATAGCCCCCGCTCGCCACAACTAGAGAAAGCCCGCGCACAGTAACGATGACCCAACGCAGCCATAAATAAATAAATAAAAGAAATTTATTTAAAAAAAAAAAAAGATAATTCTACTGACAGCTCTGGCCCTAGAAGAAAGCCAGGTGAAATGAAAAACGCTGGAATTGAGCCAGATGCGGAGGTGTGTTTCTTGGAGGGAGAAGACCTTGAAGGACCAGCTAGCTGGGGAAGGGCCCCACCCAGGGCCCAGGCCTCAGCCCCTCTCTTGGGCTGCCTAACCTGACCGGACGCCTGTCTGCTGCTCCCCACACCCACCCAGGGGCGAGGAATGCGGCTTGTGGGAACCTGCAGGCAGCTGACCAGGAGGCAGCAGTCATGGGAGCAGCTGAGCCTCCTGCGACCCAGGGGGCTGGGGCCTGCGAGGGCCGCTGCCCACCTGCCTGCATCCCAAGCTCTGGCATCCGGAAACCCAGCACTGGGAAGAGAGCTGATTCTGTGGGCCTTTTGGAAGCTGCTCGCCTTGGTCCTAACGGGGGTCCCAGGAGGGGGCGGGTACTGAGTGTTTATTTTGCGGCATCTTTGATGCTCCTGGGAGCCTTTGATGTCGGAGGATGTCCCTAGCCAAGCCAGCCATGTGCTGTTTGCTCTGGGGTTTTCCTTTTATTCGTTTATAAACTCATCTTGATTGGTTCTGTAAAGGGCAAAAGAAGGAACCCAGCGGAAAAGAAACGCTATATAATTTATAGGGAAAGGGGAGGTGGGAGGCCATTTGTGGTGGGCAGGGTGCAGCCGAAAGCAGAGACTGTTCATCCAGCTCACACTTCAGGGCTTCAATGCTCGACCCAGTGAAATCTCTTAGAATCTTTACAGAATCCATATAGACTTCTTGTGGATGAACCTAAAATCCTTATGAGATCTTAATGGAGTCCACGTAGAAGATTCATAAAATCCTTTTAGAAGCCACATAAAATTCACATAAAATTCACCAGACTGTTTCTAGTAGCCTAAATCCCCACTGCCCCCCCACCACACACACACTCCTGTCCTCGCCAAGGGAAAGAGCAAGTCACCTTGAACTGCACATTCTTTCCTTAGAGAGAGGCCACTTGACAGATCTATCTCTTATGTAAAGGTAGGGGCTGGAGTCCCCCAGTGTCCATGGTAAGGGGGTAATGCGACCTTTTGTGTCCTGACCAGGGTAGGCCTCTCTTCAGGGCCTTTGACCTGCAAACCTGGTCCCTCGGGAAGAGGGGAATCATTTGCATAAGAATCCCAGGGCTTCCAAAAAAAGAAGGGACCCCAACCCCTGTATGAAAACTCATCATGGTGACCTGGGTGCAAATGGCCCCTGGAATAAGAGCCCCACAATGCAGGTTTGGTTTGTATTGCTTCAATGTGTTCTAGCACCTAGTCCTGTGCCTGGCACGTGGTAGGTCCTCAGTATTTGTTTCATGAATAAATGAATGAAGCTGTGCTGGCAGGAAAGGACTCTAAGGGCCCAGAAGGGTACCCACCAGGAAGACAGGGCAAACATGAGGCCAACTCAAGGCCTGGGCCAGGCACTGGGTACTAGAGTGGACTGGCTAGAGATCTGGACAGACGAGGCCTCCCTACTGGGCAGGTAGAGGGAGACCTGTCTAGGGTGGGTAAAGCCAAGGAATGGGGTTCTGCAAGCACCAGGGCAAGGTCTGTCTTGATGGCATCCTGGTGGTAGGTGGCCAGGACCTGAACAGGCCAGTCTCCAGCCTGTTCTGGGCAGCATGTGGGGTGAGACAGAGCCGAGGAGTATGGCCTTGTGGGATCTGGGACAATTTTCTGGTTATTTTTAAAATTTCATCTCAGGCAGTATGGCTTGCTTTCATTCTTCAGAGTAGTGGCTTGGCGAGAAGGCCCCCAGATCAGGAGGTTGGTAGAGACGTGCAGAGATAGAAGCTCCCCCAGCAAGCCTAGCTGTGTGGAGCTGGGGTTGCCAGGGAGGAAAGAAATTCTGCCTTTTCCAGACAGAGAGGGCAAGACTCCTTTACTGGGAGCCCTGGGCTCTGAGGAGACCCTCCTGGGAAGCAGCAGTACTGACTCTGGACAAACAAGTTGAAATCTGTGTATGTCTGTCTGTCCATCTGTGCGGGGGGGATGGCACCTCCACTGTTGGCAGCTCTGGCTACACACCTCGGCCGAGCCCCAGCTCTGCACCCTTCCCCGGGCATGGCTGAGGATGGGTGAGAGCCTGCATTTGGGAGTAAGTTTTTTCAGTCCTGCAAAAGCAAGGTAGGTCCTGGATATGTGTTTGAAAAAAGAAAAAGAAAGGAGGGAAGAAAACAAAATTTTTTAATAAATAAGATAAAATAAAAAATAAAATAAAATGGGAATTCCCTGGCAGTGCAGTGGTTAGGACTTGGTGCTTTCAGTGCCCGGGCCCAGGTTCCATCCCTGGTTGGGGAGCTAAGATCCCGCAAGCCGAGCAGCGTGGCCAAAAATTTGAAAAAAAAAAAAAAAAAAGAAAAGAAAAGAAAGAAAGAAACAAGGGAGGGAGGAAAGGGACAAAAAAAACTTCAGACCAGGCTGAGCCCACGCTATCCCAGAACAGGTCTTTTACAGCAAACACCAAACTTCCTACTTCCGCCAGCAGTCAAATTCCTGTGCCTGGAAGGGAGAGCTAGAACTTAAGTGAATGAAGAAACCACGTCCAGGGCACTCCCAGTGCCTCGCTGCACGCGCACACCCCCTACCCCACGGGCCAGCATCGTCTTTGGGCAGCAGGAAGCAGGCGGATGGCCTCCTTGGGAGATTTGGTCACCAGATGTAACCTCAGCAGCGGCAGGAGAGGATAAGGCAGAAGCAAGTGGAGCCACATCATGGGGGGCCTTGAGGGTCAGCTTGAGTCGGGATTTTGTGTTTTGGCACCGGGGAGCCTTTGGAGGTTTTTGAGCTGGGGAACGACCCTTAGGACATGCGCATTAGGAGGGTTCTGTTTAGGGAAACCAAATGTTCCAGGGTGCCTGGCTCAGTCCTGGTTCTCCTGGACAGTCTTTATTTTTTGCGGTACGCGGGCCTCTCACTGTCGCGGCCTCTCCCGTTGCGGAGCACAGGCTCCGGACGCGCAGGCTCAGCGGCCACGGCTCACGGGCCCAGCCGCTCCGCGGCATGTGGGATCCTCCCGGACCGGGGCACGAACCGGCGTCCCCCACATCGGCAGGAGGACTCCCAACCACTGCACCACCAGGGACGTCCCCTCCTGGACAGTCTTGATTTATATGCCCGCCATCCCCGTCCACTCCCCGTGACACTCTCAAAAGTATCCTGGTCTTACTTACTGGATATTTTATGATATTAAGGAGTTAGTTTTAATTTTTTAAGATAGGGTAAGAGCCTTGTGGTTATGTTTAAAAAAAGAGTTCTTGTCTTTCAGAGATATATATACCTCAATATTTATAGATGAATGCTGTCTGAGATTTGCTTCCAAAAAATCTGAGGGTAGGGCTGGTGGGAGGGAATGGGTGGGAGCAGAGACAAAACTGGCTGAGTTCATCATTGCTGGGGTTTGCTGTGGACACGTGGGTGCTCGTTAACTCCTCTCTATTTTTATATTTGTCGGAAATTTTCTGATATAAAAAGTTGTCAGACGCTCTGAGGCACGTGGGATCCTCCCGGACTGGGGCGCGAACCCGGTTCCCCTGCATCTGCAGGCGGACGCGCAACCACTGCGCCACCAGGAAAGCCCTATAAAAAGTTTTAAAAAAGTGTCCCAGATTGAACAGAAACACGGTCACTCTAGTTCACTCATCCGAAGGGATTTTGCCCCCAGGGGACAGTTGGCAGCGTCTGGAGACGTTCTGGGTCATTCTGTCCCAGCTGGGGTGGGTGTGACTGTCATGTCGTGGTACAGGCCAGGGATGCTGCTAGGTGCTCAGGCAGCCCCACAGCAAAGCATCACTCGGCCCGAAGCATCCGTCGCGCTGAGGCTGAGGAACCTAGGCACGTGGAATTGCCTGCAATTTACCTTAAAGCACTGCTGTATGAACAGGAGGAATGTGTATCCATGCGTGAGTTCACGGTAATTTATGCTCTAGGGATGACTCATTAACACTGAAAGGAATTCACACTCTAGAAGTGGCTAGCCAGGGCTTCCAATACAGTCATCTAAATCTGCTCCCCAGAATTCATTAGTTAGCATAAAAGGTGTTCTAGGGAATTCCCTGGCGGTCCAGTGGTTAGGACTCTGCGCTTCCACTGCTGGGGGCTTGGCCGGGGAAATAAGATCCCGCAAGCCACACAGCACGGCCAAAACAAAACCAAAACCAAAACCAAAAGGTGTTCTAGATAATTTGTTATTGAAGAAATAAGTGATGTTCAAGAAACATGTCTGGGGACTTCCCTGGCGGTCCAGTGGTTAAAACTCCATGCTTCCAAGGCAGGGGGCACGGGTTCGATCCCTGGTCGAGGAACTAGGATCCCACATGCCACACGGCGCGGGCAGAAAGGAAAAAAAAAAGAAAAGAAATGCGTTTGGCTGGAATGATTGTGCGAGCAACTTTGTCTTTGCTTAAACAAGACAGAAGGATCCAGCAAACCCGTTGCCTCACGCCCCTGGACCAGTGCTCCGGGTCTATTCCCACGTGGTTCTGGGCTCTCCTCTGGGCCCAACCATCCCCAGTTCTGCTAGACGTCTCTGTCTCCTGGTCCAGCTAGAAGGTGGGTTGGTCCTGATGACAGAACATAGGCTTATTTGGGGGGGCACTGAACTTTTCATGCAAGCGCTTGACAAAGAGAGGGGACGCCCCCAAGCTTAGTGAGGGGGTCAAATGACTGTTTCGGTGCTTACTTGCTATTAAAAATATGTCACTGTGGCAGCATCTGGTCTGAAATGTGCTTTTATGTAACATATGCTCCTTTAGGGCATCGCCTAAAGACTCAGAGTCCCAGCCTAATCCTTGGGGACACCAGTGTTTACCTAAGCCCCTGATAGCCATTGAACAGCCAGATTGGCTGAGATCAGGAGGATAATGGTGGTGGTGTGTGGAGGGGGTAGATTAGAGGGGGAGATTAGACCCCTGTCACTTCCTTCAGGAATTTTCTGACATCTTTCACGTACCTCCTTGGCACCAGTACCACGTATCACACCTCTTCCCACCCCGCCAGGGTCTCACCCATGCTCCCAACATCTACGTCTGTGGCTTCAGCCATGGCCGGGAAAGGTCTCTGTGCTCAAGGCCTCCGAGGCACGACAGTAAACGTGCAGAAGAGCTCCGTGGCCAGAATCTGGCCTCTGGGCCTGGGATTCATCATGGTGGCCAAAACTGGTTTTCGGCTTCCTTTCACCTGCTTCCAGCTGTAGCCAGGCAGGAACAGCCTGCCTCACTGTCCTGTGAAACCAGGGGCCTGGCTGCTCAGAGCCGCACTCCCTGGGCTCCCTCGTCACAGGTAGTAGCCACGCATTTAGAGGCAGGGCGACAGTCGTAGAGGGCGAGAGGGGCTGGGAGGGGCCGATCAGGAAGCCTTATTCTCAGCCATCAACAGCTCAGGGGAAGCGAGTTTACCAGAGCATATTCTGAGGGCCTGCTTGGCTGGAGAGAGGTGCCGTGGGTTGAGGGCACTGAGTGTTTGAAGGGGGTGGGGGAGGGAGGAAAGGGGTGGGCGTCCATGCCAACACATGGACGCAGGGAGGGTGGCAGGAGGATCCAGAGGGAGCTTTCTAGAGCTGTCATGAAATGAACTGCAGCATTCTGGAGGAGCACTGACGCCCTAGCCAGCTCTCAACACAGGCGCGCACCCACCCCCACACACACCCCTGAGGTCTACGGGCTGCGTTAGTTGCCCTCATGGCCCTTTCTTTCCCAAGGTCTCAGATCACATGTCGGACAGGGATTTTCCTAGCTGCTAATCCCTCGGTGTGTGCTGGCTCCCATGGGGCCCCCAAATGCTCCCCCTGGCCCAGGGGCAGGCTACCCGAGTCCCAGGACTCTCCCTCAAGGTATGCCTCTGAAATAGCAGAGGAGCCCCTGCAGGGGGCAGAGTCCCTCCCTGAAGATGTGTGCTCCTCTGCTGGGGTCATTCAGCTGGAATCTCTGGCACAATCCCTCTGCGACTGTCTTTGCCTCCTGCTGCACCATGGGGAGGCTTGGGGTGGGCTGGAGAAGGGGTTCTAGGCCTCTCACGGCTCCCCTTCCCCAAGCCGTGCCACGTCAACACAGACTGCCGAAACGCCCCAGCGTGCCTCAAGGCCCTTGTCCCTCCCGCTACGACCCAAGCCCTGCCTGTCTTGGGGTCCTGGGGCCCCCAGATCCCAGCCCACAGTGGCGCTGGGGTTCTGCAGACCTGTGCACGGCTCTTCCAGTCTCCTCGTCTGTCTGGGGTTCTCTGAGCATACGAACTGGGCTGGGCCTTTTTCATCTCTGTCCTTCTCACGGCAGAACCCGGCCCGGAACCCCTCTCCCCATTCCCACCCCCGCCCCCATGCTCCAAGGACGTCAGTGAGTGCGGGCAGAATTTAGCGCCTGACAACGTCAGATTCACATCTTTGATCTGCAAACTTGGCAGCGCTGGGTACCGGAGAGAACTCGGGATTCGGGCACAGACGCACCTGGGCTTGAATCCCGGCTTTGTCACTTACACCATGTGACCATGGGCAGTCACTTCACTCCCAGAGCTGGGTGTCCTCATCGGGGAAATGGGGACAGTTGTACCTGACCCACAACGAGCCGCATGAAGGGTGATTACACAACGTGCACCAACAGCCCAGCCCAGCCCAGCACCTTGGCTTCCTCTTGGGAGTTAGCAGAGCCCAGTGATGAGTTGTTTTAGGCCTGGTTCTGGGCACTGGGGTTTCTGTGTTGTTGACACAGTAAAAGCACTTTGCATATATATATTGTAATCCTCACAATGGTCCTTTGAGGAAAGTAGCAGCAGCAGTAGCAACAGCTTTTTATAGCCCAGGAAACTGAAGCACAGAGAGACTATGATTCTTGGCCAACGTCACACAGCTGGTAAGTGCAGAGCTGTGGTTTGAACCAAAGCCTCTTGGCTTTGGGGCCGCCCTCCTAGCCCTGCCACTGAACTGCTCTGAGTTTACCCTAAGAGAGGAAACTGACAAAGGGACGCTCTTTGATGGGATCGAAGATGTTTGCCAAGTTCCTACGAAAGAATTAGGAGAGGTGGTCCCAGCCCCACTGTAGGACGTGGGGTCCTGGGGAGTGGCGCGAGCTTTGCTGAGAGCTGGCCGGGGGGGCCCCGCCGTTCCTCCGCAGCCCGCTCGCCTGCCAGGGTGTTTGAACAATGATTAACTGCAGCGGGCGGGCCGGTGCAGGCCAGGGCGGGCACAGCGGGTGAGCTCACCCCTTGCACAACGGCTGCCGCACCCGCCTGCCCAGCTCGGGGGTGACCCAGGGGGCAGGGCCGGGCAGGCTCCCAGAAGCTGGGGAAACGGCCCTGGGAAGGACAAGGGACACCCTGGCTGGACCTGCAGACATGATCACCACCACATTCTGCCCCTCCCAAGCCCCCAAGCTCGTGGAGCCTCTTCTGGGGGTTCCTGTGCATCACGGGAGCAGACTCCAGCCCCAGTGCTCATGGGGTCCGCCTTGATGAAGACGTTCCTCAAACAATGTCACCTGAAAAGGCCCCCTTGGCTCCAGGGACAGAGCAGCACACACGCCAGATTGGACCGGAGGAGGCAGGAGCTCACCCTGGGCCCCCCACCCCGGCTCCAGGCCCGGGACAGCGAGGGAGCCCCGCACATTGCTCCTCTGCACCTCCCTCCCTGCTCCTTGCTAGTCGAAGAACACAGGTGCGTGCGCGTCCCAGGCCTGGTGCACCCACACACACGCACCAGCCCCCTGGGCCCCCTCCCCGGCAGCACCTTGTTCCCAGGGTGCTGGTGGGAGTGCACTCACACTCAGACTGGGCCAAATCTGCCTGGAGACTCACTGCCACACCCGTACCCTCGCACCCCAGCCTCTCCTGAAGCTGGGCCTCTGTTTGTTTGTTGAACGAAGCACTGATGTCCTTTGTCCTCAATAAACTCTGTGCCCGTTTCAGGTCCAGCTTCGCCACTCCAGAGCCTGGAAAAGGTTGGGATGTGTGGGTAGGTGGGCGGGGAGTGGGCAGTGAGGGAGAATTTTCTCTGAAGGTGGGAGGGGGTGGAGGCCGCCCCGGACGAGGTTGCCCCTCTCCCCAGTCCCACTTGGGTTCCTCGATATTCCGGAAAGAGCCCTCAGCAGACCATCCCCCAGGCCCAATGGTGCCCAGGAGTCCGGGCCTGACTGGGCTGCCTGGCCCTTCCTCACAACCCAGGGATGTTGTGACCTCGAGGATTTCCAAAACCTTTGCAGCAACACAGGGTGGGCTCCTCCTGGCCGACAGGTTGGGCCCTGTTTTGCCCCAGATTCACCTGCCCAGCCTCCTGGACCCCAAGTTCTGGGCTATGTACTCAGCGGTACCATACGCTGTTTATTCCCTCATAGGAGGACCCCCTCTCCAACCTGGACGGGGAAGACCTGGGTCTCAACTTCTCAGGGCCATGGGAGACCCCTGCCCTGACCCCTCCCACCTGCCTCCTTACGGGAAATCTGTGTGTTTACTGAACACCTGCTCTGGTGAAGAGACTAGAATATGCTGACTGCCCTCGGGGCACTTGAACAAATGGCAGAGAACGAGTGAGAAGTTCCATGACGGAGGCCAGTCCGGCTGATGTGACAATTGATGAGCCGCGACTCCTAAGCAGCACCTTCTGTATACCAGGCCCTGTTCTAAGCAGGTCACAGGTATTTACTTGTTTTCATCACATGAGCTTCACGGCAAGATATGAAGGCGATAAATTCATGACCCTCATTGCAGGATAAGGGAAAACCCAAGGTACAAAGAAGTTGAGTACCTTGCCCAAGGACGTAAGTAGCAGGACCAGGATTCAAACCCGGGTGCCTGTGCTCTTAGCCACCATGCTACGCTGCCTACCAAGCAAGGTAGATAAGAAAGGGAGGGCCAGGGAAGCTTCCCAGACGGGATGGCAGCAGAGCTAGGCCTGGATTACAGGTGCAAGGTAAACTCACACGCAAACACAATGAAGACAGTAGCACATCGAAAAGCGACACTCTGAAGCAGGAGTTGGCAAACTTTTCCCGTAAAGGGCCAGATGGTAAATAGTTGAGGCAGGTCGTGCCTTTCCTGTCACAACTACTCAGCTCAGCCCACGGAGCCCCAGAGCAGTCCCAGATAGTATATGAACAAATGGGCCTGGCCATATGCCAATAAAACTTTATTAACAGACATTGGATGTCACGTGATTCTCACATGCCACAAAATATTTTTCTGGTACATTTCTGCATCGTTTAAAACGTAGAAAGTGTTTTTAGGTCTCAGACTATACAAAAGCAGGCCCGGAGGAGTGACTGGGCCACGGGCCACAGTTTGCCGACCCCCGTCCTACAGGCTCGGAGAAGTGAGAGTGTCTGGAGGCTTCAGAGGACTAGTTATGCAGATTGACCAGAGCCCAGGAGCCCCAGGAAGGAGGAGCGGGGCTGGCCAAGATGCGAGGGGGCCTTGAGGACCCAGAGAGGAGGTGTCATCACAGCAGGGTCAGCCCAGCCTCAGGCTCCAGTGTCACCAGGCCCCGGCTGTGAGACCCAGGCGTTTGTTTCTCTGAGCTTCCGCTGTAACATGGGAACCTGGCATTGACCTTGAAAGTCCTGTGAAAGGGGCCACCGAGGGTGAGAGGGTGACTGTTATTAATTCATATGCTTCATAGGCAGGAACCTACTCAGGTATGGGTTTTGGCAGCACTGCCCTGGTGGCTACGTGGAGAAGGGTTGGGCATCTGTGTGAACACCTGCTTGCCCTCCAGATCCTTCCTCCACCATCCTCCCCGTTGCCCTGTGCTGAGAAGACCAACCTGTGCGGACAGAGTCATGGGCTCCTCCGCTCTCCTACTGCTAGATGGGCTCAGGCAATGGGGAGCCCAGCAGCAAGTGGGAGAGAGAGGGGAGTGAGGCTAACTCCCCAACCCCTCCCTGCTGGCTGTCTGCCTCCCTTAGGGAAAGCCACAGCCTGAGGCCTGACTTACCTCACCAGTGCTAGGGCTCTCACTACCCTTGCCCACATCTTTGCCAACTCTTCTCAGTTTATCCTGAGTGCAGCTTGGCTGATTGATTCAAAGAGAGTGAGACCAGAGAGAGACACCAGTTAGGAGACCATTGCTGCGATTTTGATAAAGGAAGATGAAACAGCAAAATGGGACAGTGGTGGTGAGGGGAAGGAAGAGCTGGAACGGAGACATATTTAGAAGCTAAACAGGCCGAAGGAGGGACGTGAGGGAGCGGGAAGAGGCTCCAGGGTGCGTGGCATTGCTGGCGGGGGTAGCTGGAGGACAGAGATGCTGAGAGAGGATCCCCGGGGAGAGAGTCAGGGATTTGGAATGGAAACGATGAGTTTGTGGTGGTGCCTGAAGGATATCCAGGTGGCTAAACGCACTGGTGTGCCCCGCCTTCCTGCAGCCCTGATTCTCTTCCCGGCCTTTAGCCATGACCCGTTCAGTTCTCCCAGATGAGCCACCCCACTGGGAATGACCTGGGAGCCTTGGAGAACAGTCCGTGAATAAATATTTGCTGGACTTTTCCTTCTCTTTCTGATGCAGGGAAAAGGCCCTCAGATGTGTGAACTTAGCTGGCAGGAGTGATGGGAGGGTGCTGGGGTCTCCAGGAGAGGTCTAAGGGGACTCCATCCCCAGAGGGGCTGAGGGTTAGATAAAGCCAGAGCAGCCAGCTGACGGGAGATGCTCTTACCCACCAGCCAGGGATGCGTAACACCATGAGGCACCTCCGTTTGGGGGATGTTTGGTTTACATCTTCCCTTTAACCACTCATCTTTTGCGGCTTGCAGGAGGCAGGAGGTCAGGTCCAGGCTTTCCTCCAGGGTGGGTCCTTGTGTTAGGACAATACTACATGGGGTGAAGGGGGCGTGGGGATGTAACTCTATCAGACCTCTCCAGGGCTTCACCCCCTTCATAGCTGGACTGCCTTCTGATTACATCGTCCTTCCAAAAACAAACACTTGATTGAATATTTCTCAACTGAGTCACTGTTCAGTTTGCCTTCTCCCAGGAAATCAAACACACTCTGGTTCTGGCTCTCCAGCGAGCTGACCACACTCATGCTTCACCCTCTCCTGGGACCGCTTCCAGGCTTCTCTGCTGGCTCTCAGCCACGGAGCACCAGGCAGTTAAGAGTCTTTATCTTACACTCAATGCCTCTGAGGGGGCAGTAGTTTGCACAACGTTTCTCTCCCTTTGCCCACGGTGAATTACCACATTGCCCTCTCCTGAGAGGCGCCCTCCAGCCCCCGCCGCCACGGCTTTGAGCCCCAGTCCTTTAATGTCTAGTCAAGGCCTGATTCAGACGCATTGCTTCACAGGCAGCCCAGTGAGCAGACAGCTGATGCTGCGGGTAACCCAGGTCTGACTGACTGCTGGTCTACGCAGCTCACAGGAACAGCCGGGTGAACTTCAGCCTTGGGAGGCTAAGACAGGGCCCACGGAACGGCCCCTTGCCCTGACTCACCAGGTGATGCCTTGAAACCTTGAAAAACTCAGGAAGGGCTTTTTTCCTGGAGAGCCTTCCCGGCTCTGCCATCAGGCCCGGGACCTCTCCTTAGTGTAGCCCAGCAGTCGCTCCTGGTCAGTGCAGTGTAGGGTGTGCTGGTCGGCTGAGCACTGCTATCTGGATCTTTCT
Source organism: Physeter macrocephalus (assembly GCF_002837175.3). Lineage (NCBI taxonomy): Eukaryota > Metazoa > Chordata > Mammalia > Artiodactyla > Physeteridae > Physeter > Physeter macrocephalus. The sequence continues at coordinate 40,184,324 of NC_041225.1, forward strand.
TCTCTGACATCCCAGAGCCTGCTGAGGACTCGGGCTTTCCAAAAGACCCATCAGGTGATCAGCTAGTGAACCTACACCGTATTGGGCACGAAGGAATTAGACTGTAACTCTAGGGTTCCAGTTGTGAGGGTAGAGGATGGAATGTGATGACGTCCTCTTCCTCCTGGGATTCCCCTGGTGACTTTCTGGGCCTCCAGACCTCTGTGGCAGCAGCTCAGATGAGCCTGTGGGGATAGAGGAGCCTGGATTCCGCGGCCCAGGGCGGGCCCCGCCTGTAAGCATCTCTGCTTAGAGAAGCGTGACTCTCAGGGCTCGTTCTAACTACACGGGACACTTTCTGAGGTCAGGAGCCCCAGGGGTCATTTGAACAGGAAGTTCTCAGGTCCCATCAGATGTTCCGTGTCACAAACCCCCTCCATTTAACCCTTTTTCAGGAAGTCATCAGTCTCCCTGGCGGGGTGGAGGAGGGGCATGGCATTGTAACCGTCACGAGTCCAGCGTCCAGCCACCGTCAGGGCACCTGGCTGAAGCACGGGCTCTCTGCACTGGGCACCCAGGCTGGATTCCACAGCAATCAGCACAACAGCACAGCACGGGGAGAAGGGACCCTCTGGGGACGGGCGCCACGGAACCATCCTAAAATCACCAAGGGGCTCCAGGGGAAAGCCGAGGAGGGGCTGCCTGGCAACAGAGATGCCAGGACGCTGATGTGAGAGCCAGGAGTGCTCCTGTGTTCAGGATGCAGGGGCACTGAGAAGAGACAGCCTCGCCCGCTTCCCTCTCTCTCTGGGCTCTGAGTCCTGCTGTGTCCCCAGGCAGCCCTGGACCCGGAGACCCCACCAGACAGACACAGTTCTTCGCCCCGCAGCCTGAGAACCCCTCAGTCTAGTCCCACCTTCTTCCCGCTGCTCAACCTCCCGCTCCCCCTTGTGCCGGAAGAGGACGTGTCGGTCAGAGTGAGGGTGGGGCATGAGGGGCCTGGCTGCTTCCCCTCACAGTCTCGGCCCTCCCCTGGAAGCTCCTAGAAACCCCCAGAAGTTTCTAAAGTCACAGACAGATTGTCCTTGGGCTCAAGGACCCAGCTGAGTGAACACTCCCTCCTGGAAGTCCTCCCTGTGAGTGCGGATGGCCTTAGAATGAGGGCAGCTGCTGAGAAAGTAATAAGGAGAAGAAGAGGCCAGGGGAGTACACTGGGTGGGAGAGGTGGGGAGGAGGGAGGAGGAG
>NC_041225.1:40185587-40187017 GCF_002837175.3 Physeter macrocephalus
GGAGGGAGGAGGAGGGGGAGGAGGAGGAGGAGGAGGGGGAGGAGGGGGAGGGGAGGAGGGGGAGGAGGGGGAGGAGGCGGAAGAAGGAGGAAGGAGAGGGGGAAGAAGCCACACAGTGCATCCTGGGCTCTTGCTTCCCGGGAGGCTGGCTCTGTGCGTCTGGGGACCCAGCTCCTGAAGACCTCTCCTCCAGGTGGCCGCCCATGACACAAGGGGAGCTAGGCGGAGAGGCAGCAGCGAGAGGGAGCTCTCTGGACAGGACCGAGGGAGCGTCCAGGAGGCCCAAGAGGAGCCCCTCCCCCCACCAAGACGAGGCGCTGGGCGGATGGGGGACACACGTATGAACTGTGCTGTCTGAGCTCCCCTCCTGGGGGCACCCACAGAGCTGACTAACCGGCACAGGAAGTGGTCCTCGAGCAGTGAGGGAGTGCTGGGAATCTGGGGTCGGAGTGGCCCCTGACTCACTGGAGCCCATGTCATCACAGTTCCACGAGACATCCTGCCCCTCGGGGGTGGCCTGCTCTGACCACTGCTGTGGCTGCGGCAGGGCGCTGCTCCCGGCGCGCCAGTGCCCTCACCAGCACCACCCAGAGAGGCTGGGGTCCAGGCCAACTTACCTCCCCAGCCTGGACTTTAGTTTCCGATTTTTTCGTATCTCTAGACTTTTCCCATGGGGAACTGCTACCCATCTTTGCAGGCCAGGCCGAGGACCCCTCGCTGACAACCCCCCTCCCCGACAACCGCCCTCCCCGCTCTCCCACCCTCAGCAGGCTTCTCCCTCCTTCCTGCACTTCTGCAGGACTTAGGGTCCAGCTCACAGTTTGCCAAGTCCCCGGCTGTGTGTTTTCCCCGGCAGGATCATGGGGTCCCCGGGAGCAGGGTACCTATCCCAGAGGGGAGCCCGGGCTGGGCCTCTGTGCTCAGTGGGGACTCTGATAGACTGATTCCCCAGCTCCAGCCCCTTCTGGTCTACACCCTCTCGCCACTCTCCGAGGCCAGCGCTGGCCCGCCTGTAAGAGCCACCGGAATCCCTGCCTGCAGGCTCAGCCCTGCTCCAGGAATGCGGGCAGCAGCCCAGCTTCTTGCAGCCTGCACAGACCTGGGGCCTGGTCTTAGCAACTGACGGCCCAGGGAGCTCTCAACGACTTCTTTCCGCCGGTCACTGGCCCCTGCTCCTCTCCCTTCGAGGAACTAAGTGCCGTCTGTGAGTCAGCAACTGGAGGCAAAGGCAGAGGGTGGTCTCATGTGACAGCTACAGTCACAGAGGGAGGCACATCACTTCTGCTTCTCCCGGGGGACGGCTCCTCCCGTTGGAAGGAGGCCCCCAGGCCCAACATGGGCTCGATGTACCTGCAGCCTCACCAGCACGGGTTTCTAGAGCCCACCCGAGCAGCGCAAAGAGAACCGGGCTGGGAGCAAGGAGACCCAGG
>NC_041225.1:40187517-40195555 GCF_002837175.3 Physeter macrocephalus
CCTCTCACTGGACCTGGTTCCCGCCTGGACAACACAAGGGGCTTGGCTGAAGAGCCCTAAACCCTCTCAGGGTTCTGACAGGCTAGGCTGGGCCCTGCGGCCCCAATTCCTTACCAGTGAGGCCAGAGTGGCGTGGGGGTGATAAACTGGCCACGGACGGCCATGGCGGGGTGGGTGGGAGGGCAGGACCGCAGCCCAGGGCCCAGGAAGACGCTGGGCTCCCCCTAGCCCTGGACATCACGGTGGTGGCGGAGAAATCACTTCCTCTCTGAACGCTGCTTTCCTCACTTGGGAGCTGCCAGGGAGGCCTGCAGAGGCCACTGAGGAGGCCCGGATCTCCCGGCTTTGGCCTCGAGACCCTGAAATCTTCCCCCCACCCCCTCTACTTCCAGGAGGGAGGGGCCCCACCGGTGCCTCGGGCCAGCATCAGCATTTCCTGGCCTGACAGCCATGGTGATTTATCAGCTCACCAAGAACTAAGTCAGGCTGGGACCTGCAGAGGGGTGATGGGTACAGCTCAAGGCGGGAGGGGCCCGGGAACAGACAGGCAGGGAAGAGGGGCCTTCTTCTGCCCTCCCCTGAGAACGTGCATGGGTGAGGGCACCCGCAGGGCCCACTGAGAAGGAGGACCTTTCAGGGGACCTCCTGGGCATGCACCCTTCCCCCCCATGAACACACACAACCCCACCTCAGCTGTTCCCACCCTGCCCCTTGGAGACAGACTTCACTGCTCTGGGGTATTCCAGGGCAGGGCCGGGGTGCAGGGCGCCATCCACACTTGGCTTAAAGATCCTTTGCAGTAGCATTTCCCAGGGCACTGCACGTCAGGGCTTTCACAAAGGAAACCCGAGGTCAAGGTCATAGAGCCTTTCTCCCTTGGAGTACCCCAGGGGTCAGGCTTGTGTTGAAGGAGGGGGGATCCTGGCAGCCAGCTCCAGCCCCGATGCCCGAGCCAGGTCAGAGCTGCCACCAGCACCCCGGTACCCACCCCTCCGGAGAGCTGGCGCCTGCCTCACTGCCCGCGTGCCGAGGCTCGTCTTAGAACAGGCCCAGCTGAGGGCTGGGTGTGAGGCCAGGAGCTGGAAGACCAGTTCCTCTGCTTTTCCCCACCTGCCAGAACCTGGGCCAGGCAGGGTAGGATTCCACTTGGGCGTTGAGCAAGGCCTCCTGGCCCGGCCCAGCCAGTCTCTGTGCCCAGCACTGTCCTGGGAGCCAGACAAGGGCTGGACAGGGGAGAGTGACCAGACCTGGTACTGGAAAACCTGGGCTCTATTTCCAGCTTACTGGATGACCTTGAAGAGACCTCAGGCTGCCCTTCTGCACGACAGGGGCTTGGCCAAGAGGTCACAAAGGGGCTCCGAGTCCCAAGTCTGTGGGTGGCGACTCAAGGCCCGCCCTGGAGGGGCAGCCAACCACCAACATGGCACTCAGCAGGGGGAGGACCCGCAGTGGCAAGTGGGGGGAGGGGTACTTGATCACAGTGACTCAGGGTCACCGCTCTCCGCTTCCCAAGGGCATGATGGCCTAGGCAGGATGCTGGAGAGGTCCCACATCAAAGTGACTCTGGAGATGGCAACTGTCAACCCACGGGGACAGAACGAGCAGCCAAAGCCCCCAGAGCCTCTCCCCCCACCCCCAGCCCTGGCTGTCCCAACGAGACAGCTAAGGCCAGAAGCTCATGGCAGGATCCCCGAGTCGGACCCCATGAGGGCCCCTGGAGCTGCTCTCTAGCTGATTAATCCCCAAACTCCGTCTGGCATATGGGCTTCTAGAAACATCCTCCCCCTGATCTGGCTAAATAAAGTGTCTTCAAGTTTCAAGGAGGCAGAAACTTGCAGCTTTTGACACACCTGCAGCCTCCGGTCAGGGCACCAGCTGTGTGTATGTGGGGGGAGGGGGAGCACTTTATCCTCCAAATCTCCCCAGCAGTGTCCGCGCAGTTACAGAGTATCCCTTTTAAGATGAAAATGCCTCTGGGAGGGCTAAGGGGTGCTCAGTCACTCACACTAGAGCAGAAACTAGCTCTATGGGGGAAGGGTAGTTTTGGAAATGGGGCACTGGGGATGGGCAGGGGCTTTGGAAGATGGGAAAGGATTGCAAAAAGGAGGCTGAAAGATGCCAAGAGCAAATTTTTTAACCTGTGTCAGAATGTGGCTGCCAGCCAACCCCATACCCAAGGAAGAACCATGAAATTCCCTTTGCTCCTGCTTAAGCCACAGGTGTACATGGCTTCTCCCACATCCAGAAGAATAATGGGCTAGTCTGGGAACCTGCCTCTGGGATAAAGTACGATTCAGACCAAGTAGGCACCGAGGCTGCTGGAGCCCCGACAAAGACAAAGGAAGGTCAGAGTGTCCTTGAAGGGGTCCGGCGGCAGAGCAGAGCTGGTACTTCCCGGCCTGAGTAATGGAAGGCAGAATTTCCTGTGAAGGCCAGATCTGAATAGGCTGGGCCTGTTCCCCAGATTACTGGTGGGACCCCCGCCAATAAGAAGCAAAGCAGCCTGGGCCCCTTCACTGTCAGGCTGCCCTCCTCCAGTGGCTTCCCGAGGGCTAGAAGATTCGCACAGCTTCAAATGCCCAGCACTGAGTTCCCAGGCCCTGGCAGCCTCTGCACACAGTAGGTGCTAAGGCAGTTAAAAGGAGGACTGCGGAGGCAGCCCCAGTCTTATGAACTCAGAGAAACCCCAGAAAGGGGAAGAAGCCCTAACACCTGCCCAGGACTCAGGACAGTCATGGGGCGGAAGGAAGAACCCAAGGATCTGACCTGGGCTGGGTGGGGGGGTCACTTGAAAAACAGAAATACTGGAGTTAGGTCTTGGGGGGAAAAATAGTAATCACGGCTAATATGTCTTGAGTACTATGTGCCAGGTACTATAGTCTAGGCACTTTACCTGAATGAATTCATTTACACCTCATGATAACCTTAGATTCTAGTGCAAACCCATCTTACAGATGAGAAAATTGAGGCAAAGGGGACAAGTCATCTGTCCCAGGGCACACAGCCACTGAAGTGCTTAGAGAGGGGGTCTGGGGCCAGGCAGTCTTGCTCCAGCAGGCATGCAGTTAGCCACTCCATCACACGGAGGACTGCGGGCTCTCTGACACTCAGGGAGAAAACAGCCATCATTTCCACTGGAGGCGGCACAGGAGAAAGTGCAGAAGGAAGGAGGACCCAGGGGTGGGGACCCCTCCCCCTCTACCCTGCAGCCTAGCCCCACTCCCCCTCCAGGGCACCCCTCTGCAGTTCTGGGCACAGGCCATGGGTCCCCCACAGCCAGGGGGCCCTGCTCAGCTGGCCTGAGACCCCTCCCCCCAGGTGCCCCGGCATCTGGCTTCACAGGGCCTCTTCCCACTGCTTACCAGCCTAGCCCACACCTCCTCGGGGCAGGAGCCGGCCCCTGGCAAAGGCTCAGGCAGCGGCGAGCAAAGTCTGGCCTGACAGGGAAGGCTCATATTTCTGAGAAGGGGCAAAAGCCGTGTTTGTAGGTCCTGCTACATCAGCACCCTGGGGTAAGACCAGCTGGCCATTTGCACCGAGTGATGACTACGCAGGTCAGGTCAGACTGTGCCCCTCCCCCCAGTCACAGCCACAGGGGGCTCTCCCCAGGGGACTCCCTAAACAGCGTCAGCCCCAAAGCTCTCCCAGACTTGCTCCTCTAACCCCAGACAAGGAAGAGGCTCCCAATCACACCACACAGGTTATTTCACAGGATCTTTTCAAAAGCCCTCCGAACCAGGACTTAAAAAATCCCATTTTACGTGTAAAGAAACTGAAGCTTCAAGGCAGGTGACGAAACCTGCCCAGGATGCTCCGGGGAGGAAGCGGTGGAGCCTGGTAATGGTGTGGGTTGGCCAGACTCCACGGCCGGTGCTCTTTCGGCCTCCGCACAACACCTCTCTCTGCGCCAGCCCCAGGTGGGACTAACCAAGGCAGACTGACCAGCCAGTTCTGGGTCCCACCTCGCCTGCCCAGGCCCGAGGTTTCAGGACCCCAGACGGGGCCCCAAATCCACTCCACAGGCAGGCAGACTCAGACATTCAGGCTCAGGTTGCCGCCACTACCCTGGGAGGAGAGCTGGACCAGGGCATCCACTGGACGCCCAGCCCCTAGGTGAGGCTCTGGAAGGATGATCTTGTTCCACAGAGGGGTGGAAGGGAGAGGGGGTTAGGTTGGGGGCTTTCTGCTATTCACACAATTCCCAGAACCCAGGTGGCCTCAGCCACTCCTCCAGAGTCACCGTGAAGACCTCAGGGCCGACTTCCTGGCCTGAGCCCTCCCGGGACTTTACAACAACCAGGCCTGCCCCAGGGAAACTCTGCACCTATGCTCACCCTCCGACCCCTGTCCCCTGCTCCCCAGTGCCTGTGGGGGTCAGGGAGCAGAGGCAGGGGCAGCACCCGAGGACCTCAGCTCAGCCCCAGCGGGCCCATTCTCCCCGCCCGGCAGGCCCTGGCCAGCCTGGAGGTCGTGCTGCCCAGGCCCTCCCCCCATGGCATCCTGGAGGAGTGTGGTCACCAGGGACAGCAGTATGGCCCCCAGCAGTTTTCTCCAGGAGAAGCTGGAGTCACCTCAGCCTCTACTATAGTCTCAGAGGTTCCTGAAACACCCTGCGAGCCCAAACCTGACCACATGTCCATCCGGGACACTCCCCAGAGATGGGACTCCAAGGCTCCGGACCGTGTTGTGGGCAGCAGGGATGGTGAGAAGCTACTGGAAAGAAGAGCCAATGCGCTCTGTGCCCCTGCCACGGGACTGACACAGTCAAGTCCCCAAACAGGTCAGACGCGGCCAGGGCATCAGCCGTGACGTGGGAACAGCAGTACAAGTCCTCAGGTCCTCCTGAGGCCTCCCAGGGCCCAGCACGTGCTAGGAGCTGGGGTGGACAAGCCACCTCGGCCCTCCAGAAGTTCCCCCCCACCTCCCCACGCCCCACCCACCCTGGGCCAGGCCCCAGAACCCCGTCTCCTAAGCCTGCTGGGGGCAGAAGGCACCCAACGAGGGCCAGCATGTCCACAGGAAGCGTCAGGTAGCCCAAGCGGGAAAGGTTGTGAATTCAACATCCCGCGGTGGGACAAGTCTCTGCACTGCTCCGGAGACGAAGGGAGCCCAAGAGGGGTCCCAGAGCAGGACTGGCAGTCTCCGCCACTCCTGCTGCCTCCATCGGGGGGCCCCCTGCCCTCACACAGAAAATGCCCTGCCTTACAGCCTGGGTTCCTGATTTGAGGGGCTCTGGGATGAACCCTTTCTCAGGCTGAATGACCTTTGGTTGTCACTGCCCCCCTGGCCTGTCTGCACAGACCGACCCTGCTGTCTGGTCCCAGTAACGGCCACCCTCTCTTACAGGCGGCCCCGGACCAGGCGTGGACCCTTCCCCACCTGCTCAGGGCTGTGCGCACGGCAGGCAGGCAGCCAGCCAGGCTCTGGGCTTTAGATCTGGTCAAGCCAGGTAGGCTTCCCAACCCCCCACGCTTGCGGCAGAACTCTCCTGAGGCAGCAGGAGCACAGGCGGGTCCCACCCAGACGCCACCAGCCCTGTGACACAGCCACGAGTCGTCACCAACATCCAAACGCGTGACCTCGCCTCTGCCTCTCAGCCGCACTCCCATTTCACACGTGGACTCACTGAGCCCAAGAGAGGCCCGTGCCCAGAGTCACTCAGCAGTAAAAAGGGCCGGGCCGGAAGCCAGGCTCCCGAGCCCTAGTCTTGCCTCACACACAGTGGGCTCAGGGACAAGCTGGTTGGATGAGTCTCAGGGGAGGATGTGTGGGCCTGGCACCATGACTCAGCCGATGAGCGGAGCGATAAGCACACCTGCCCGCCCCAGTGCCGCAACCTGCCCGCCACGGCTTCCGTTCCTGCGGCTGAGCGGACCTGGGGCAGGTGGCCAGGAGGCCTGGGCGTGTGCAGAGAACATCACCCGGCCCTCACTCCCAGCCTGACCTTGCCCAGGGCCCTCCATCCACCTCTGCTTCCCACACTGGGCCCAAAGTCCACCTCTTCCAAGAGCAGCCTGCCGCGACTTGCACCCCACAGATGAGCACTCAGGCAGGCAGTGTTCCCTCGAGTCCCCAGAGGAATAATGTTGGAGGATTCTGAGCCCCCGCTAGGTGCCCCAGTGCCACCTTCACTCTCCAGGAGAAGCTGGAGTCACCTCAGCCTCTACTATAGTCTCAGAGGTTCCTGAAACACCCTGCGAGCCCAAACCTGACCACATGTCCATCCGGGACACTCCCCAGAGATGGGACTCCAAGGCTCCGGACCGTGTTGTGGGCAGCAGGGATGGTGAGAAGCTACTGGAAAGAAGAGCCAATGCGCTCTGTGCCCCTGCCACGGGACTGACACAGTCAAGTCCCCAAACAGGTCAGACGCGGCCAGGGCATCAGCCGTGACGTGGGAACAGCAGTACAAGTCCTCAGGTCCTCCTGAGGCCTCCCAGGGCCCAGCACGTGCTAGGAGCTGGGGTGGACAAGCCACCTCGGCCCTCCAGAAGTTCCCCCCCACCTCCCCACGCCCCACCCACCCTGGGCCAGGCCCCAGAACCCCGTCTCCTAAGCCTGCTGGGGGCAGAAGGCACCCAACGAGGGCCAGCATGTCCACAGGAAGCGTCAGGTAGCCCAAGCGGGAAAGGTTGTGAATTCAACATCCCGCGGTGGGACAAGTCTCTGCACTGCTCCGGAGACGAAGGGAGCCCAAGAGGGGTCCCAGAGCAGGACTGGCAGTCTCCGCCACTCCTGCTGCCTCCATCGGGGGGCCCCCTGCCCTCACACAGAAAATGCCCTGCCTTACAGCCTGGGTTCCTGATTTGAGGGGCTCTGGGATGAACCCTTTCTCAGGCTGAATGACCTTTGGTTGTCACTGCCCCCCTGGCCTGTCTGCACAGACCGACCCTGCTGTCTGGTCCCAGTAACGGCCACCCTCTCTTACAGGCGGCCCCGGACCAGGCGTGGACCCTTCCCCACCTGCTCAGGGCTGTGCGCACGGCAGGCAGGCAGCCAGCCAGGCTCTGGGCTTTAGATCTGGTCAAGCCAGGTAGGCTTCCCAACCCCCCACGCTTGCGGCAGAACTCTCCTGAGGCAGCAGGAGCACAGGCGGGTCCCACCCAGACGCCACCAGCCCTGTGACACAGCCACGAGTCGTCACCAACATCCAAACGCGTGACCTCGCCTCTGCCTCTCAGCCGCACTCCCATTTCACACGTGGACTCACTGAGCCCAAGAGAGGCCCGTGCCCAGAGTCACTCAGCAGTAAAAAGGGCCGGGCCGGAAGCCAGGCTCCCGAGCCCTAGTCTTGCCTCACACACAGTGGGCTCAGGGACAAGCTGGTTGGATGAGTCTCAGGGGAGGATGTGTGGGCCTGGCACCATGACTCAGCCGATGAGCGGAGCGATAAGCACACCTGCCCGCCCCAGTGCCGCAACCTGCCCGCCACGGCTTCCGTTCCTGCGGCTGAGCGGACCTGGGGCAGGTGGCCAGGAGGCCTGGGCGTGTGCAGAGAACATCACCCGGCCCTCACTCCCAGCCTGACCTTGCCCAGGGCCCTCCATCCACCTCTGCTTCCCACACTGGGCCCAAAGTCCACCTCTTCCAAGAGCAGCCTGCCGCGACTTGCACCCCACAGATGAGCACTCAGGCAGGCAGTGTTCCCTCGAGTCCCCAGAGGAATAATGTTGGAGGATTCTGAGCCCCCGCTAGGTGCCCCAGTGCCACCTTCACCCTCCCCAGGACAAGGTCTCTTTGCAACCACATGGCTGTTAGAGCTGAAGCAGGTAAGAGGGGCCCCTTGGGTGCATAGGGGAACTGAGACGCAGAGGGGCGCGGACCTGCCCAAGTCATACCATGGAGGATTAAACTGAGACTAGGCGGGACAGGGATCCTGGCCACCCTTGTCTGTAGGAATAACTTCTGCAGACTCTTCTAAAGCCAGGGATAGAGGAAGAGCTGCAGTTAAAAAGGGAGGGAGGGGGCTTCCCTGGTGGCGCAGTGGTTGAGAGTCCGCCTGCCGATGCAGGGGACGCGGGTTCGCGCCCCGGTCCGC
>NC_041225.1:40195755-40248372 GCF_002837175.3 Physeter macrocephalus
AGTGGTGGAGAGTCCGCCTGCCGAGGCAGGGGACGCGGGTCCGCGCCCCGGTCCGCAAAAAAAAAAAAAAAAAAAAAGGGAGGGAGGGAGGAAGACAGCTTCCTGGTTTCTGAGGAGGAAGGTGCAGACAGGTGGTGACCAGGTTTCCCAAAATCTCAGACTGCAGCCTAACCTGCGGCGAAGCCCAGTGGGGAAATCGACGAGCCAAGCCCAGCCATAGCTGCAACCCATGCGGTGTGCGCACGCACACACGGCCCCTCGTGGGGCTGCAACCCTCAGGTGAGTCACTGGGCAGAGGAGTTTCTTCCCAGGGCTGAAAGCCAGAGGAAGAGCGGCCTCTCCATATAATTAGGCAGCACCACAGAGCCATAAACGCGCGCGAGAGAGACCCTCAAGCCTTCCCCCTCCCGATCCGACGGCCCCGAGCCCCACGACTGCCCAGTGCCTCCACAGCCTTGAGGCCCTGCCAGACCCCCTGGCTCCCCAAACCCACAACGGCATGACAGGCAGCAGGACCCTTTCCAGAAAAAGCTTAGACCACCCTGGCCCGTGCCACCCCTCCTCTGCACCGCTCCCCCGCAGGGTACCAAGCCCCAGGGAGCTGACCAGGTGCCCCTGCCTTGGGCCTGGAAATGCAGGGGACTTTCTAGTGCTGACTCCCCACCCAATGTTAGCATCCCAAGGACAGGCAGAGGTGGTAACACCACACAGATAAAGCTAGCCCTTCTGGGGGCCAGTGGAGGGGGCTCCCCACATCCAACCTGGAACTGGAAGTTGCACAGTTGCTGAAGTGACCCCGAGCGCAGGGTCGTGCCTCCGTGGGTGAGGGGGTGCCCACACGCCAGCCCTCTCTCCGCACCGCCAGGGCACTCACGGCCGCTCAGAGGGAGGTTCCAGAATGCATGCCCAACCTCTGCCGGAACAGCTGAGAGGGAAATGACACCGCACTGAATCTGTTCCAGGGTGCAGGATCCTGGCGCCAAAAGCCCTCTTTCCACAGACTCCGTTAATCCCCTTCCCTCTCTCTAGACACACTTACGCAGGCCCTCAAGGGGCGGCTTTCAACCCAAGACTCCAAAATTCGTAGTTGAAAAGGAGGAAATCAGGAAATCGTTTGTTCTGTAAAAATCCCAGGGTTCCAGGACTAGAAATCATTTAATGACAATTCCTCATGTGGCTGCTCTTGCAGCGGCGGCGGGACCTGGCACTGAAGGAGCCGGGAGGTGAGCCCAGCACAGGAGCCACGAGCCCTGGGTTCTGGTCGCCCCACTGGGGCCACGGTGCCCGGCTTCGAGGCTTAAAAAAAGATCTATTAATTCCACAAATGTCTCCCCAGTGTCCACGATGAAAGTCAGTGCAGGCTGGTTGTTGCCCTGGGGACAAGCACAAGGGCAAACCTTGCTGGTTTCAGCCAGTCTCCTATGCCAAGTTTGTGGGGGAGACTTGCCAGTCCTTCAGTTTCCTCACGCCATACACATATGCACACACGTATGTACAAATCCTGTTTCTCCCACGTCAGCCCCTTGTAGGGGCTCACCTCTGCAGGCCTCATCCACAAAATGGGGACAATGACATACACGGTAAAGGTTTGGGGTAAATATGAAATAGGGATGCAGGAAAAGCATCGAGCATCCAATAGCAGGTACTCAGTTAAAGGTGATCCTAATTCTATCGACAGCTAACTTTCCTCTGGCGTTTTCATTACCAAACACTTTCACACCTTCATTATGAAATGAATACGCAAATGACAGAATGAGGACAAGGAGAACAGGCATGATGTTCTCTTTACACAGGACATCAAGACTTGGCTGTGAAGTGACTCGCCTGAGACTACGTGGTAAATTAGTGGCGGAGCAAAGACCCAATACTGGGGGCTCTACCTCACCCAAAGCTGCTTCTGGCCTGCCAAACAGTATGGGTGCATTGCCACCCAAATAAAACACAGTGTGAAAAATAGAGACAGGACCCAAGCTAAGAATGAGGGCCCTTCGCAGTGGTTGAGAATCCGCCTGCCAATGCAGGGGACACGGGTTCGAGCCCTGGTCCGGGAAGATCCCACATGCCGTGGAGCAACTAAGCCCGTGTGCCACAACTACTGAGCCTGCGCTCTAAAGCCCACGAGCCACAACTACTGAGCCCACATGCCACAACTACTGAAGCCTGCGTGCCTAGAGCCCGTGTTCCGCAACAAGAGAAGCCACTGCAATGAGAAGCCTGTGCACCGCAACGAAGAGTAGCCCCCGCTCGCTACAACTAGAGAAAGCCCGCGCACAGCAACAAAGACCCAACGCAGCCAAAAATAAATAAATTAAATAAATAAATTTTTAAAAAAAGGAATGAGGGCCCTTGCCAGCCAGGATTTAGACGGAGTTAGCCTTACTGGGTCCAGGCTACCCATGACTGGCAAGTCATTTACAACTTCAGCCAGGTGGAAGAACTTGGAACATGGGGTCATCATCAGGTGCTTACTCCAGAGGTCACTGACATCTGTTCCCTTAGGGAGCCCATAAGCACCTCCTTTGACAGCCTCTTTGTTATTCTAGGTACTATCAGGAAACCACAGAGGTCATTGCTCACAGGTGAGACCCTTACTCAGCGCTGAAAACTCTTGTCTTAGAAATAGTTCTAACAAATCTGACTAGTTTCTTAGTACTGCTGGAGAAAAGTGCCAGTTAGAACTGAACTGAAAAGCCGCTTGCTATACTTAGGCCCACAAATGTCATTTTTGGCTGCTATCAGACAGGGATGGAAGAGGAAAAAGAGCAAACCAGAATTCCAAGTGCACCAACAGAAGGGCACCAGGCCCAGGGGCAAAGTGCTCTTCAGAGCTCAATAAACCAGGGAGACAAACGCCCTAACCTAACATGGTGACACCTATGAGGACCCTGGCATCCAGAGATTAAACTATGCTTAGTACTCTTTTGTTAATAAAGGAAGGGAAATAAATATTTCAGAGTCCCGCCCAAAGTAAGAATATTTTTGAGGGTAATAAGGATTCTTAGCTTCCTGAAGAAACCTGGATACCAAGGATACCTCATTCTCAAAAGACTTCAGAATCCAAAATTCTGCGGCAATAAAAAAGATTCCTCTATAAACTACTCCAAAATTCAAGCTTTTCATTAATTCTTTCCAGGCTCCTCTCCCTCCCTTTCTTATCCCTCTCCCCACGAATCTGGGTTAATGAGGTTTTATTGGAACCCACTATGAGCCACAGGTAGAGACTTAAACCAGCCCCACCCTCCCTGTGGCGCTCAAGCCAGGAGTGACATCACCTCCAGAAGGCTCTGAGCCCAGGCGGAGGAAGTTAATGCCTCCCCCAGCCCCACCCACTCCGCCAGGCCGTCGGGAAATGTCTCTACTAGCCCCCATAATTAAGGCAAAAAGGGATTTTCTGCCTTTCAAGAAAGAGACGAGAGAAAGAGAGGAAACAGCAAATAACTTTCCAGAACAAGCAATTTTTCTTGCATGGCAGAAACAAAAGACCATGGCAATCTCACACACACACAACCACACGGAAACCTTTTTAGACAAACCTGTTCTCGTCTCTTGGGAGTGGTTTTGAGCAACCTCCTGCCCTAGCAGCCTTCCCTTGTCCAAAGTCAGGCGCCCAGGATCATACCCTACCTCACTGATCCCCACGGGATTCTGACCTGCTTCCCACTGGGGCCAAAGTGAACCCTGGGAGAAGCCAGATCTCTGCAACCAATGGACACCTTCTCCTATTTCAGCAAATCCCACTGCCTTATTTCTTTTAGTAAGAGGGTAGAAGAGGGCTCTGGGAAGGTACTTTATGCCCCCACTTTGAACTAAATATGAACAGCCACTATAAAAGGGAGAGGACAGGGCTGGGAAAGAGAAAACAAACTAAGCTTAATAAACAAACAATCAAACAAACAAAAACCTAAGTTCTGAGCCAGTGTCTGACCCCAAAGCTTAGTGCTTTCAGGCTCAGCTCAAACACCCCCTCCAGGAAGCCCTCTCACCACTGCAGCTCTAACGAGCCTCCCTCCCTTCCTCGTTTCCCCCTTGAAACTCATCTGCCCTGCCTTTCCATAATGTATCACATTTTCTAGGGTAGAAAAAAAAATGCAGCATCTGCTCCTTCCCAGCACACAGAAAAAGTCTGGGAAACGTGGCCCACAGAGAATTTGTAATCCCATCTGCCTCCCCGTGTTAAAAGGCGCTCTGGGATCCCCGCTCAGGAATGTCATCCTCACCTAAGGCAAGCAAGGGAACCACCACCAGCACTCCTGATTCTGGCTGGAAATAGATGGAGTACTGCTGAGGCCCCATCTTGTGCCTGGAGAGTGGGGCAGCCAGGAAAGGCCAGGTGGGCCAGGGAGGTAAGCCAAACACCTTCACCCTCTTCTCCAGAGTATTAACTATTGGTTCAAGGTGCAGTCTGAATCCCACAGAAACCATGCTCTTCAAGAGTGAAGGAGAAGCCAGATGCCAACTTCTTGGACCTAAAAGCCAGGCGTGCTATGGAGACCCAGCTCAGAAATCCTGTCCTTCCCCATGGCTCCCCCAGACAGGGCACCCCACATGAACACTCCAACTCATCAGCAATTCAAGCGGCATTAGGGACCCTTTCCTGGACTCCAAAATGTTTCCAAGCATAACAGTCACCTGGGAAGCAAGGAGGGCACTTCACAGATCAGCCTGAAAAGCACCTCACCTGAGCCAGACCCTGCAAAATACCGCAGGGCTCTCAATAACTGGGAGCTACTATTATTATGGAGGCACCCGCTTTCAGAGGGCTGGCGTTGCTGAGGGACTTGTCCAGATAATACATTATAAGTGGAGGACCGGAGTACCCACTCCCGGCGGCCGCTCCTTCCCCTCCCACGTGCCTCCTTTTGCCAGAGCTAGGGAAGTCGAGCCGTCCAGATGTGGTGGCCAGAGACTGCCACTTCCGGCACGGGAAGAGCCCCTCGGTCCGCACCTCCCCTCTCCATCCCGGGGGATGGCCGCCCGGCCCGCGGAGAGGACCCCGGGACTCTAGCAATGGGTGTGGGGACTGGGGGGTGGACATGACCACCCGGCGGCCAGGGCTGACACCTGGCGGCAGCCCAGGTCCCAGCCCATATTAGGGACGGCGCTGCGGGGCGGTTCCCAGGAAAGGGTTACAGGGGCCGAGAACAAAGCGCCCCCTTTGGGGAAGGCGGGCCAGCGGACTGCGGCTGAGGCGGGAGATCACTTTCTGGGGACCCTCGGGATGCTCTTTGTCGGCCAGGTCCCTCTTCAGAGGGGACTCACCCCCCGCCAAAGGTGGATGCTGGAGTCCTACCCAAAGGCCTCCCCCCCAGCCTCGGGCTCCACATTTGTCCCCCTTTTCCTCCAGCTCCACTGGGCGGGCCAAGGGACCCGCCTTCCCTCGGCACGGCTCCAGCACAAAGCCAGGCCGGGGGAGGGGAAGAGCCATTCGCGGGTCCACTCTCGCGGAAGCAGCCCGCGCGTCGCGGCGGTGCCCAGCGCCGGCTCGCGTCCCTCCCCGGGCAGCACAACTTCAGCAGCCCAGAAGTTGGGTTTTTGCGGGTCTCTAGCATTCCGGGGCCAACTTCCCGGAACCTTCCTCTACCAGCTCGGCCCGGCTTTTCTCGGGCAGCCAACGGACAGCCGAGGACCCCGCCTCCGCCCGCCCGCCCGCCCGCCCCAGTCCCCCTCGCAGCCCTGGCTGGGGCTCCTTAGCGAACACGCCCGCCTGCTCCCGCGCCGACACCGCTGCGCCCAAACTTGCCTCCGCCCGAGGGGCCAGAAGCCGGGGCTCGGCGAGTCTGGTTTGAATTAGGGTCCGCGGACGGGGCGTAGTTGCCGCGATCACCGCATCCTCCCGGGTCACAGGCGGGGGAGCCGGCCGCCGCGGCGCCCGGGGTGACCGGGTGGGAGCCGGCGACCCCAGGCGCCGCCGCAGGCTGGCGGGCTCCTTCGCCTGTGGAACCGTTTTCCCTAATTGAGCGCGGAGCCCCGGCGCAGGTTCCGCTCCGCTGGGCGCCGCGGGCCCCGGGTCCCCGCCCCGAGCGGCGGAACCCATGCGGCGCCCCCCGACGGCGGAGGTAATTGGGGCGGGAGCCCTGATTTCGGGGCTCCGGGTACCGGGGCCCGCCGGGCTAGCGCGGGAAGAAGGGAAGTCCCCGCTTCCCCTCCCCCTCCACGTGCAGCCGCCGACATCGGCGGCTCTGCCAACCCCGGCTTCCCGCCGCCTCCCAGCCCGGCTCCGGGCCGCACTCACCGGGAGGGCCGGCTGCAGGCGCAGCGCCAGCGCGCAGAGCCAGAGCCAGAGCGCCGGGCGCCTCATGCTGCCCGGACCGGCGACTGGAGCGCGGCGAGCTGCGCGGGTCAGGGCTGCGCTGCGCTGCCCGGACTGCACGGGGCTCCGGGTCGGCTCCGCGGGTTGCGCTGCGCGCAGCTCCTTCGAGCGATGTCCAGCGCGCGGCTGGCTGTCCTAGGCGAGGGCTGCGGGGTCCGCCGGCTGCAATCCGCTTTCTACGGCTGGATTCCTCCCCGCTCAGCTCGGCTCCCGCCTGCACCTCTCCCGCCGAGCTCCGCCTTATAATAAAGCCACAGGCCCTTAGCCGTTGCAAAAACTAGCCCCCCACCCCCAGCTCTCCAGGTCCTCGGGCCAGCCTCAGTCCCCACCCCCTAGGACCCCGCCCCCTGAGTGGCCCGGCCCCTCAGGAACGCCCCGCCCCCGGCCCGCGGTGCGTGGGCAGAGCCTCGCCTACCTCCGGAGCCACCTTCCCAGCTGGCCGTGGTTCCGGCGTTGCAGCTCAGCTGCTCCAAGGTTCCCGGGTGGTGGGGGGCCGAGCGCACTCCTTTGCGCCCCGGCCCAGGGTATTGAGGCTCTGCCCGAGAGAGTGGCGGGAGGGGCGGCAGTTGGTTGTCGACTGTGGGCGACGGTCTGCAGCGCCCTCTGGGAGTGGACACCGAGCGCCCTCCAGGTGCGTGGGACTCCCAGATCCGGGCAGGAACACTTCGAGGCTGTGTGGGGCCCCGAGGTGATGGGGCGTTAAACTGATGGACCCTTCCCTGGCTGCGGATGGGGCTGTCAGCGCCCCCCCTCCCCCCAGCACAGGTTCCCACATGCGCTCGCCTTCTGCCAGTATTGGGAACGCGGGGCCTTACTTTAAACAGCTGGACACGCTCAGGAGGGGCTGTTAAAAAATTAAAAAATTTAAGAATCTCCAGTCACCTCCGCCTGCCGAGGCGGGATGGGGAATTAAGAAAGGACTTTTCGGTGTCTCTGTAGAAAACAGTGCCCTGTCTCTTCATCCTCCGAGCTAAAAGGAAAAATAAACGGCTTTGTGTCCAGGTGATCTCAGGCCTGGAGGTCTGAGAAGCACCACTGAGGTTCCTGCTCCTTCATGATTCCCAGAGAGGCCCCAGACCTCAGTGTTTCCATCACCAATCTGGAACCTCGGTGCAAAAAGACTATGGAAAACTTGCGGGTGTAGTGCAAAAGGCCCCAAAAGAAAAGAGGGGGAGACTTCCCTGGCGGTCCAGTGGTTAAGACTCCATGCTTCCACTGCAGGGAAAGAAAAGGGGAAGAACCGGCGCAGCCCTGCCGGCAATCTGGTAGGCAGGAGAGATGGTGCCAAACGACCTTGGACCTGGAGACCAAAGATGGCGTCTTCCCCACCCGCCCTCCCCAGGCAGAGGACAAGGCCCGCCCGGCTGGCCGGAACTAGGAACCAAAAAGCCTCCTGAGGCGTCTTGGCCTCTTGGGCAGTCTCCCGTGTTTCTCTTTAAACGGATTAAACGTTCCTGGGTCCTGGGTTTTGCAAGTGGGGACAATTGGCTGCGGGCCCCTGGATTCTTCTCCGTGCACCCTGCAGGTTTGCGGTGAGCTAAGCAACCTCCTGCGTCCCCATCTTAGCCGCTCCTCCATCAGGCCACTAAAAAGTGATGCCCACCCCCACCCCCAAACAGCACTCAGCCCTGGTTTTGCTTCTGCTCCTGTATACTTGTTTGACCTCAGGCAGCTCTCCCTTCCGGGGTCTCAGTGTCCCCGGATCTATGAGGGACGACAGATCCTCATCCGGGTTCTTGAGGCCTGATGCAGGGTCTCTTAGTGCCTTGGTTTCAAGGATCGTCCAACAGCATGGCACCAGGCAGGGCTCCTCCAAGGAGCTCAGGGGGTCCTGGTGGGGTAAAATGCCCTTTTGGTAGAAGACCATGAAAAAAAAAAAGAAGACCATGAGTGTGTCTGCCAGGGGGTGGCTCATGGTCTGAAGTCAGCTCTCTAGCCCTTTCAACCCAATATGGAGGAAAGGTAGGTACGTTTGAAATCTTACCTTTCTCTAATGCACAAAATAAAGAAAATTGAGGTCAGGGAGCATTTGATGGAGTCTTTTTATATTATAAAAATGACCAGTTCACTGTTTCTTTCAAACTGAGTAAATTTGCCCCAGATCAATGTATATTTCTTTGGGCAGATTAGGAAGAGGAGGGGACTCAAGGAGGACACTGAAACAGAGAAAGGAAGTAGAGGGTCAGGGCTTGCGTTGACCCAGCTGATTCCTGGCCTGCTTGCTTCTCCTCCCAACCCAAATTCTGCAAGAAAATCTTCCTCCCAGAAGCTCTCTCAGAGTCCCATAGTACCCAACATGTGCCTCCTCAGGTCCCCTACGACCCCTTGGGATGCCACAGGGACGTCAGCCCATATGCACTGCTGTGGCCACCCTGTCTGCACTCTCATCAGCCCCTTCCTTGGGATTCCCCCAGACCTTCATAGATCTGACAACCAAAGGGTTAATGTCTGGCTGAGCAGAGGGCCTCTAGCCTCCCATCTGGAGGCACTAAGGCAAGGCCTCCTTCTGATCTGTGTTCCTAATACAGAGTATTAAATATTTTTAATATCATTCCTGTTGAGTCACTAACTGCCTTCAGTGTTGCTTCCTTCTCCCATGAGAGAAAAGAAGTTCCTGGAAGGCAGGGCCAGTGTCTCCTCCCCTCATTTCTGTTGTTCTTCCCACGTACACACAGGGCTTCCTTCTGGGAGAAAGGCTTGCTGTTGCCACGGGGGTGGCAGCTGGAGGAGAGAGGGTAGGAAGAGGCCAGCAGCTGTGTGTGTGGGCAGGGGGAGGGTGAACCTTGGGCACGGGGGCTGCCCCTTTGATGCATTAGGCACCTACATTGGCACAAGCATTCTCTGGGCAAGTTGACATCTATCAAAACTTAAAATGCACTTATCCATTAACTCAGGAATTCTGCTTCAGTGAATTCACTCTTCATAAGTATTTTCACCAGTGCCCAAAGAGGCATGTCTAAATGTTCACTGATAAAGGAACAGTGAAATAAATGTGGGTATTCCCACACCATGGAATACTATACAACACTTTTTTAAATTAATAAAATGGTATGGAACATTTTTCAAAACCTATTTTTAGGTAAAAAAAAAGCGATGTAAAGAATGATCTATATGTAGTATAGCCAACATTTTCTTAAAACAAAAACGTGTGTAAACATAGACTGCATATGTATATAGTAAAAAAGGTCTAGGGAAGGAAAATGGGATGGGGAAAGTGAAGGAGAACTTTAAATTTTTCTCAGTATTATTAAGTGTTTATAATTAGAATATATATATTACTTATCTAATTTTTAAATTAGAAGTTATTTACTCAGTCAGTGAAGATGCTTTCAACCTCAACTAATAGCTTCCACTCAAGTCGCTTGAATAATAGGACATTTATTGCATGTACCTATACCTGTATTACCCACTCAACAGCCAAAAACTCCACAACACTGGAACTTAAGCCCCTGCTACCCTTCGGCTCTGCCTTCTCCTCTGTGGCTCCACCTTCAAGACGGTGGTAGAATGGCAGCGTTACAGCCACGCCCAGAACCGAGGCCACCTTCTCCTAATGTCTTTCTTAGGAGTAAGGAAATAGTTCCTGCAGTTCACTCGCCACCACACACACACTTCTTTTCCCATCTCACTGACCTGAAGTGTGTCCCATGCCTTCATGAAGCCAGCACTAGCAAGGAGAGCTTGAATACCAGTGTGGGTGTAGCTTAACATTCTAGGGGCTTTGATTTGGGGGAGCCAATGCCACATCCACTAAATATTTCGAGTTCTTAAAGAGTATCAGACTCATGTAAGGGCATTCTTCCAGACGATGCGTTTTCAGAGTAACTTCTTCCCATGATGAAGCATTTTAAAATACCGTTAATCGTTTTACCATTTACCATTTACCATTTCAAACATATAATAAAAAAGAAGGTTCCCTTATATGTGGAATCTAAAAAAATGGTACAAATGAACTTATTTACAAAACAGAAATAGAGTCACAGATGCAAGAAAACAAACTTATGGTTGCCAAAGGGGGAGAGGGGTGAGGAGGGATAAACTGGGAGGTTGCGATTGACCTATACACACTACTATATATGGAATAGATAACTAATAAGGACCTACTGTATAACACAGGGAACTCTACTCAATACTCTGTAATGACCTATATGGGAAAAGTATCTAAAGAAGAGTGGATACATGTATATGTACAACTGATTCACTTTGCTGTACAGCAGAAACTAACACATTGTAAATCAACTATACTGCAATAAAAATTTTTTAAAAAGAAAAATAATAATGTTCCTCAGAAAATTAAAAATAGAATTACCATATGATCTAGAAATTCCACTTCCGGATATATACCCAAAAGAATTAAAAGCAGGGACTAGAACAGATATTTGTACACCCATGTTCATGGCAGCATTATTCCCAATAGCCAGAAGGTGGAAGCAACCCAAGTGCCCACTGATAGATGTATGGATAAATAAAAGGTGGTATATAAGTACAATGGAATATTATTCAGCCCTGAAAGGGAAGGAAATTCTGGTACATGCCGTAACACTGATGAACCTGGAAGATTTTCTGCTCAGTTAAATAAGCCAGTCACCAAAGGACAAATGCTGTCTGAGGCCACTTACATGAGCTTCCTAGGGTAGTCAGACTCAAAGAGACAGAAAGTAGAGTAGTGGTTGCCAGGGGTTGGAGAGAGGGGAGAATGAGGCATTATTGTTGTTGTATTTTGGTTTTTTTTCTTGGCTGTACTGTGTGGCATGTGGGATCTTAGTTCCCTGAAAAGGGATCAAACCCATGCCCCCTGCGGTGGAAGCACGGAGTCTTAACCACTGGACCGCCAGGGAAGTCCCCATTTTAACCATTTTAAGTGTACAGTTCAGTGGCATTAAGCACATTCACATTGTTGTGCAACCATCACCATCTATCTACAGTATAGATCTTTCATCTTCCCAAAATGAAACTCCATATCTATTAAACAGTAATGCCTTGGACTGCCTTGGCGGTCCAGTGGTTAAGAAGACTCTGAGCTTCCCTGGGATGAAGTGAGAAAGTGGCATGGACATATATACACTACCAAATGTAAAATAGATAGCTAGTGGGAAGCAGCCCAAGTTGACATCTATCAAAACTTAAAATGCACTTATCCATTAACTCAGGAATTCTGCTTCAGTGAATTCACTCTTCATAAGTATTTTCACCAGTGCCCAAAGAGGCATGTCTAAATGTTCACTGATAAAGGAACAGTGAAATAAATGTGGGTATTCCCACACCATGGAATACTATACAACACTTTTTTAAATTAATAAAATGGTATGGAACATTTTTCAAAACCTATTTTTAGGTAAAAAAAAAGCGATGTAAAGAATGATCTATATGTAGTATAGCCAACATTTTCTTAAAACAAAAACGTGTGTAAACATAGACTGCATATGTATATAGTAAAAAAGGTCTAGGGAAGGAAAATGGGATGGGGAAAGTGAAGGAGAACTTTAAATTTTTCTCAGTATTATTAAGTGTTTATAATTAGAATATATATATTACTTATCTAATTTTTAAATTAGAAGTTATTTACTCAGTCAGTGAAGATGCTTTCAACCTCAACTAATAGCTTCCACTCAAGTCGCTTGAATAATAGGACATTTATTGCATGTACCTATACCTGTATTACCCACTCAACAGCCAAAAACTCCACAACACTGGAACTTAAGCCCCTGCTACCCTTCGGCTCTGCCTTCTCCTCTGTGGCTCCACCTTCAAGACGGTGGTAGAATGGCAGCGTTACAGCCACGCCCAGAACCGAGGCCACCTTCTCCTAATGTCTTTCTTAGGAGTAAGGAAATAGTTCCTGCAGTTCACTCGCCACCACACACACACTTCTTTTCCCATCTCACTGACCTGAAGTGTGTCCCATGCCTTCATGAAGCCAGCACTAGCAAGGAGAGCTTGAATACCAGTGTGGGTGTAGCTTAACATTCTAGGGGCTTTGATTTGGGGGAGCCAATGCCACATCCACTAAATATTTCGAGTTCTTAAAGAGTATCAGACTCATGTAAGGGCATTCTTCCAGACGATGCGTTTTCAGAGTAACTTCTTCCCATGATGAAGCATTTTAAAATACCGTTAATCGTTTTACCATTTACCATTTACCATTTCAAACATATAATAAAAAAGAAGGTTCCCTTATATGTGGAATCTAAAAAAATGGTACAAATGAACTTATTTACAAAACAGAAATAGAGTCACAGATGCAAGAAAACAAACTTATGGTTGCCAAAGGGGGAGAGGGGTGAGGAGGGATAAACTGGGAGGTTGCGATTGACCTATACACACTACTATATATGGAATAGATAACTAATAAGGACCTACTGTATAACACAGGGAACTCTACTCAATACTCTGTAACGACCTATATGGGAAAAGTATCTAAAGAAGAGTGGATACATGTATATGTACAACTGATTCACTTTGCTGTACAGCAGAAACTAACACATTGTAAATCAACTATACTGCAATAAAAATTTTTTAAAAAGAAAAATAATAATGTTCCTCAGAAAATTAAAAATAGAATTACCATATGATCTAGAAATTCCACTTCCGGATATATACCCAAAAGAATTAAAAGCAGGGACTAGAACAGATATTTGTACACCCATGTTCATGGCAGCATTATTCCCAATAGCCAGAAGGTGGAAGCAACCCAAGTGCCCACTGATAGATGTATGGATAAATAAAAGGTGGTATATAAGTACAATGGAATATTATTCAGCCCTGAAAGGGAAGGAAATTCTGGTACATGCCGTAACACTGATGAACCTGGAAGATTTTCTGCTCAGTTAAATAAGCCAGTCACCAAAGGACAAATGCTGTCTGAGGCCACTTACATGAGCTTCCTAGGGTAGTCAGACTCAAAGAGACAGAAAGTAGAGTAGTGGTTGCCAGGGGTTGGAGAGAGGGGAGAATGAGGCATTATTGTTGTTGTATTTTGGTTTTTTTTCTTGGCTGTACTGTGTGGCATGTGGGATCTTAGTTCCCTGAAAAGGGATCAAACCCATGCCCCCTGCGGTGGAAGCACGGAGTCTTA
Source organism: Physeter macrocephalus (assembly GCF_002837175.3). Classification (NCBI taxonomy): domain Eukaryota; kingdom Metazoa; phylum Chordata; class Mammalia; order Artiodactyla; family Physeteridae; genus Physeter; species Physeter macrocephalus. The sequence goes on from NC_041225.1 coordinate 40,209,141, forward strand.
ACCACTGGACCGCCAGGGAAGTCCCCATTTTAACCATTTTAAGTGTACAGTTCAGTGGCATTAAGCACATTCACATTGTTGTGCAACCATCACCATCTATCTACAGTATAGATCTTTCATCTTCCCAAAATGAAACTCCATATCTATTAAACAGTAATGCCTTGGACTGCCTTGGCGGTCCAGTGGTTAAGAAGACTCTGAGCTTCCCTGGGATGAAGTGAGAAAGTGGCATGGACATATATACACTACCAAATGTAAAATAGATAGCTAGTGGGAAGCAGCCACATAGCACAGGGAGATCAGCTCCGTGCTTTGTGTCCACCCAGAGGGGTGGGATAGGGAGGTTGGGGGGAGACGCAAGAGGGAGGGGATATGGGGATATATGTATATGTACAGCTGATTCACTTTGTTATACAGCAGAAATTAACACAACATTGTAAAGCAATTATACTCCAATAAAGATGTTAAAAAAAAAAAAAGACTCCACACTTCCACTGCAGGGGGCACGGGGTTTCATCCCTTGTAGGGAACTGAAATCCCATAACGCCAAAAAAAAAAAAAAAAAAAAAAGTTAAAATGGTAAATTTGGGGGCTTCCCTGGTGGCGCAGTGGTTGAGAGTCTGCCTGCCAATGCGGGGGACGCGGGTTCGTGCCCCGGTCCGGGAAGATCCCACATGCTGCGGAGCAACTAGGCCCGTGTGCCACAACTACTGAGCCTGCGCATCTGGAGCCTGTGCTTCGCAACAGGAGAGGCCGCCACAGTGAGAGGCCGGCGCACCGCGATGAGGAGTGGCCCCCACTCGCCGCAGCTAGAGAAAGCCCACGCACAGAAACGAAGACCCAACACAGCCAAAAATAAAAATAAAATAATTTTTTTAAAAAGGTAAATTTTGTTATGTATATTTTACAGTAAAAAAGAATACAAAAAAGAACCTTCAATTGCAATCCTGAAAAAAGAATACTATGATGAACACCTGTACAATAATAATATGATGATGAACACCCAGTTTGTCAAATCTTCACATGATGTCTTCTTTTTCTTTTTTTATGAAACGAAACATCATAGATTCGACTGAGTCTTCTCAATTTATATTTTGAAATGTATCCATGTTGATACATGTGGTGCTGGGTCATTTATCTTAATTGCTGTATTATAATTCTTTGCATGCATATGCCACAATTTATTCATCCATGGACATGTGGTTGTTTCCAGTTTTTCAAAATTACACGCAGTGCTGCAGTCAATTCTTTTTTTTTTTTACATCTTTATTGGGGTATAACTGCTTTACAGTGGTGTGTTAGTTTCTGCTGTATAACAAAGTGAATCAGCTATAAGTATACATATATCCCCATATCCCCTCCCTCTTGCGTCTCCCTCCCACCCTCCCTATCCCACCCCTCTAGGTGGTCACAAACCACTGAGCTGATCTCCCTGTGCTATGCGGCTGCTTCCCACTAGCTAGCTATTTTACATTTGGTAGTGTATATATGTCCATGCCACTCTCTCACTTCGTCCCAGCTTACCCTTCCCCCTCCCCGTGTCCTCATGTCCATTCTCTATGTCTGCATCTTTATTCCTGTCTGCAGTCAATTCTTGTACCTTTCTCCTTGAGTGCATATGAGGTTTTCTCTAGAAGTAGGTAGAGCTCCTGGGCTATGGGCATAAATATCTTTGGTTTTCTTAGGAATTGCTCTAAGCAATTTCTCTAAACAAATCTCTAAAGCTCTCCAAAAGGCTTACAGCAATTTACACTCCCAGCAGCAATTAAGAGAGTTCCCATTTTTCTACATTCTACATGACTTGACACTTACTGGACCTTTTGTACTGTGCCAATCTGATGCATGTAAAATGATATCTCATCGCCATTTTGATTTTGAATGGCTCCCTTGTTATGAAACATTTTGCTGAGGCCTTTTGTTGCTGACTGGACAGACGCTACTGGTTGCTTCCCACATCTGTTTTACCCCGCTTTTTCAGTAAAAGAACCCCTAAATTTCAGCTGGGCTCACGGTCCCTTGTGATAAAAACTACCTTTCCCAGCATCTCTTACAACTAGGTGTAGCTACGTGATTAGTGTTTCGTTGATTAGACATGAACAGAAGTGGCGCACCTTCAGGGAAGTGTCAAAGGGAGGAGGCATGCCCTTCTCCTTCCCTTTTCCTTTTCCTTTTGGCTGGCATGCAGATATGATGGCTGCAGCTGGAGCAGTTATCTTGGACCACCAAGTGAACTTGGGAACCAAAGAATGCATGGCAGAAGAACAGGTTAGAAGGAGCATGGGTCCCCGACCCATGAAGCACCACGCCAACCCTGGACTGCCCACCCAAACATACTCATGATGGAGAAATAGACTTCTGCTTTGCTTCAGACACTGTTATCCTGTATTTTCTATCCCTCACCAGCTAATCCAATCTAACCATATACTGATCAATTCAGTCTTCTACACAGGACCGAAGGGAGTGTGGGAGGACAGTTGTCCCTGGGGAGGGCAGAGAGAGGAATGGCTCTGAGGATGCCACCCATATGCCCCTATAGGAGGAAAGCCAGCCCGTCTCCTGGTCCTGGACTGTGAGCTAAATTCTGGATGTGACTTGAGTCACCTAACAACATCCGTCCCCAAAAGAAGTACAGACGAGAAATATCTTGTTGGAGTGAGGGGGTTCTTTCAGAGTCTGAAGGGTGTGCAGACGCTTTGCTCCTCCAGGGGACTGCTCCTCTCACAGGGTGGCAGGCAGGCATGACCCCAACCTCCACGGAGGTCAGCGTGTAGCCCCTCACCCAAGCCTGCTGCGGGGCTGGGCTTGAATCCACCGGGAGACAGGAAGCAGAAAAGCCGTGGGACATTTTTGTTTCTTCTAAGCAACTCATGTGCTTGTTCTCATAGAAAGCGAGAAAGATGGAACTGCACGTGTTCTGTTTTTACTGAAACAGACCAGCGGGTGATTGGGTTATTACCAGTGTACTGGACTGGACATCCTGCTTCTCTGGTACCATCCTCACACCCTGCTTCAGCCCCCCATGCTACCTGTCCACTTCTGATGTGTAAACAGTTTCCCTCGCATTCTTTTTTTTGGTGGGGGGATGAAGTAGGAAATAATAGCTTTATGGCTTTCCCACAGCAGGCTAATGCCCTCAAAACTGTGTGTCCTGACCTGGAGGTGGTAGTGAGGAATTTTATGGTAATGGTTCAAAGAAGGGGTGATCGGCTTGTGGACATTCTTCTGATTGGTTACCTTCCGTGGTGAGGTAAATGGGAGTCACCATCATCAGGCCTTCTGGTTCCAACCGGTCTGGGGTCTACGTGCTTGGGGGCAGCATACAGTTAACTCCTCCCACCTGGTGGGGGTTTCAGTATCTGCACAACAGCTCAAAGATACTATGTATATCTCTTGATGGGGAATCCCTCGCCTTCTAAGGTGCCTGTAATATTTGACAGAATATCAGCAGGGGAGAGAATAAGTACATCCTATGTAAATATCATTGGAATTTACCCGTCCCAATCAGAGTATTACTTTCCCAAAGTGGTCCCCTCCGGAGACCGTGCTTATCACCTGATGCAGTTGCTACCCATCCCATCACCCCAGGGAGGAGTAGGACTCTTTGTCTATGAGAATGACTTTTTTTTTTTCTTTTTGAGGAGAGTGGAGTGTAGTAGTTCATGCACTTGATAAATGTGTCCAAAGTAGCAGTGCTGCCCAACTCCCCGGAAATGCCATCCCCAGTGCCTTCCAGGTAAACAGTGTCCCTTGGGATTGTGCCCTAGGGATTCACAGCCCATAGCACCTGGCCCGAATGGTGGCCCTGGAATTGGGCGGTGCAGCACTGCGACAGCTGCCTGCTGGAATCGGCCCCCAAATAAGGTTCTCAAGTTTGAGGAAGTCATAGTTTTGGGGAAGAAACAGATATAGACAATCATTATAAAACAAAGAAGAACAATGTGTCCTATCAGCCTGTTTATTGATAGCTGGAGGGAACAATCGATTCAGAAGGCAGAAAAAGGTTTCCTGAAAGTTTCACGGATGGGGGTTGGGGAAGCCATTAGTACATGTCCTTCGATGAAAAGAGGGTTTTGCAATGTATTAGTTTCCTGTGGCTGGTGTAACAAATTACTACAAGTTTGGCTGCTTAAAATAACACATATTTATTCTCTTACAGTTCTGGAAGCCAGAAGCCCAAGATCAGTTTCACTGGGCTCAAATAAAGGTATCGGCAGGGTTGCACTCCCTCTGGAGGCTCTAGGGGTGAATGTGTTCCTTACCTCTTCCAGCTGGTGGTTGCCAGCATTGCTTGGCTTGTGTCCACCTCACTGCAACCTGCAAGGCTCTCTCTGCTCTGTCTTAACATTGCCTTCTCATCTGTGTGTAGTAAAATCTCCCTCTGCCTCCCTCTTTTAAGGATACAGGAGGTTGATTGCCTTTAGGGCCCACCTGGATAATCTAGGATAAGCTCCCCATCTCAAAATGCTTAACTGAATCACATCTGCAAATCTGCAAAAGACCCTTCTCTCGGATTTTTTTCTTTTTCGGTTATGTAAAGTAATATTCACAGGTTCCGGGGATTAGGACATGGCTATTTGGGGGCCATCATTCAGCCAACTACAGAGAGAGGACTTTCCTGACCTGGTTCCAGGTGGGGAACCCAGCAAAGAACAGCCAGGGAAGCCAGAAAGAGCTTCAGAGTGTTCTGGAACTGGAAGGAGTCTGGACTGGCCAAAGCACAGGCCCCCAGGAGAGCTGGGTCAGAGGTCAGAGGGAGACAGTTTCCACTACCTGGGCCACACCCAGGCCAGAGGAGCCCCTGAACAGAGGAGGGACTCAGTCAGGGTCGTGTGTTAGAAGATCCTCTGACCACTGCATGGAGGACTGGCTGCAGGGGAGACTTCTGGTTGGGACACAGGGAAAGGCAGCAGAGGGAGAGGGGACACGCCTGCCCAGAGAGGGTGGCATTGAAGATGGAGGAGAGGGCAGGATGGAAAACTACGGAGGAGGTAGAATGTGATGAAGCTCGGAGATGGATGGGGGCGAGGAAGTGTGGGATTCTGAAAATCAGCGGTGGCGTCTTTCCACCTGGTTTGTGTAAATAGCGCCCGTCAGCGTGTGAAGTGGCCGCCAGGGCTGGGGCAGCGCCAGCACTGAAGTCAGGCAGCGAAGCCCCCTGTGGCTCGTGACTCAGGTCTGGGCTACCTCGGGAGCCCCCTTTTCTGGGACAGGAAGCTCTCCCGCAGGCAGCTGTGCCAACCAGCCATGCCTGCCCAGGTGCAGCCAGGCAGATTCATCCTGAGCCATTCCTGGGGGGGGCCTCTTACTCCTGGCCCATGCCAGCCATCCCCACTCGGCCATCACCAGTGACCTGGGGTCCGCGAAGCCGCCTGGCTCTCTGACTCAGCCCCGGGTTGGGAAGGGGCGCTGATACTGCCCCGTGGAGGGCCAGGGAGCAGGGGAGCTGAAGGCCAAGTCCATCCAACGCTCCCCCTCCCTCCCAGCTAACAATTTCCTCTGACAAATTCTTAGCACTACTTTAGCTGTGTGACCTTGAGCAAGTAATTCAACCTCTCTGTGCTTTAATTTGCTCCTCTGTGCATTGGGGAGATGCTAGTATGTACCTTGGAGAGTTGTGAGGATAAATGAGGTAAGCACTGTGAGGGGGTGGGCAGGGTGCCTAGCACACACACAAGTGCTCCCCGCATGTTGGTGATGCTGAAGATGTGACAGTGGGACTGGGAGAAACAGACTGGAGTTTGAACTTCAGCTTTACAGCCTGAGCCCTATGTGACCTGGGGCAAGTTCATTAAGTATTCTGAACTCCACCTGTTGTGAAGTTGAATGAGAAAATGCACATACGAACCCGGTTCCAGGCCAGGTAAATAGAAATAATTTTTAGAGAAGTTAAGCATTCTAAAGCCCCCCGAGGGAGACCCCAACGTGGGCTCTGAAGAGATTCCTGAACTCACAGCAGTTGGGCTGTAGAAGACATGGTGTTGTTATGTGGGTGCAGGTACCTGTGTGTACACGCGTGTGCGCATCTGCACACACACGTGAGCGTCACGTCCAGCCCCAGGATACGTATGCAGATTCACTCCGCAGATAGTGACTTCGAATTCCATCTGTCGACTGAAAAAAAATGCACAACCTAAGAGTTGTGAGTTATGTTTTATTCGGCAGACTTACTGAGGACTTAAGCCCAGGATACACCTCTCAGATGGCTCTGAGAGACAGTTCCAAGGGGGTAAGGGAGGAGCCAGGATATATAAGAGTTTCTGCTGAAGAAAACAAACAAACAAACATGTTGTTGGTCTTCAAAAGATTACTGCCAATCATAAAAAACCAGACATCTCAAGTTAATGCTTTTAGTGCTTTTCCATGTATGAGAAGATGCAAGAGTCTGGGCTCATTGAAATTGTTCCTTTGATATGCATCTTAACTACCTAGGGTTTTTCTGAATTCCCTTCAGGGTACACCATGGGGAGGGTGGGGGAATGGCTCCCGTGGCTGATAGCTTGGTGGCCGTAACATCCTTTGTTTACTGAAATGGCAGGTGACGTTCTTTGTCCACACTTTACAGAGACTGTATTAGGCAGAGGTTGCAAACTGATAGCTTCTAGGGCTGCATTTGGCCTGTAAAAGTGTTTTGCCCTCACAATGTTTTACTTTTTGGCGGGGGAGAGGTGGCGCGTCACACGGCTTTCAGGATCTTAGTTCCCTGATCAGGGATTGAACCTGGGCCCCTGCAGTGAAAGCGCCGAGTCCTAACCACTGGACCGCCAGGGAATTCCCACCCTTACAGTATTTTAAGAGAGATTTCCGTAAGTGATTACACATAAGAATCCAGATTTCTGCTTTCCTAGAAGAATGAGAAGAGCTGGTAACAATGGACCCACATCCCTTCATGGGGAGGACCAGCCAAAGCCTCGAGTCGTGAAGTGAGTGCATTTCCAGCTCATCCACCAGCTCCTGGGCCTTGCGGGGGTCTGAGTTCCAGACTCTGGCATCAGATTGGATTTGAACTCTGGCCCTGCCTCCTTGGACAAATCATACAACCTCTCTAAGCCTCAGTTTCTTCATCTGTAGAATGGGTATAATAATTGTACCTTCATCATGCATTGTGATGAGGGTGAAATGAGATATTATATGTAAAGCACTTAGCACCTGGCCCTTAGGAAGCATGCTATACTTTCCACCTATTGCTGTTATTATTGCTTCTGGTACCAGCCCATGATTTTGGGATCAAAGCTGATCTCTATGAAGACTGGGAGGAAACTTCCTTAATTTGGACAGCTTGTTTTCCCTGGTCTCACCCCTGCCGGTTGATGATCCCTGGGGACCGCACTGCAGGAACCAGAACTCTCTCCCAAGACCTGATGTTTCCACATGTGTACGTGCTGACCACCCAATACTGTCCCCCCACGTTGCCCAGACTTTTTAGGCCTAATCAGGAAAAACACATTGTTGACACAGAACCCCTGTGAGTTCTCATGGGGTACCATATCTGTTTATCTCCCTATCCTCCTTTTGGAATCCCGTGGTATGGAATGTCGGTGAAGCTGAAAAGAAATTCCTTTAAGTGAATATCAGGACTAAGCTGTGGGGTCAGTGGAGGAGGAGATGATGTTTGCTCTCTGAGACAGATGGACATGCAGGCAGACAGACACTTATTCAGGATACTCGGCCCAATAGGAGCCAGGCAGTGAGGCCAGGCGAGTTCAGAGGAGGCCCCTGAGGTGGTGGGAGCTTCTAATGACAAGTAGCCCTTGTCTCTGCAGAGCAGAAAGGGAAGGGCCCTCCAGGCAGAGGACACAGAGTGAGCAAAGTGGGAGGGGCTGGAAAGAGCCTTGTTTTACTGGAAACCAGATCACTGGGCTTATGCTGGGAAGGTGCAGCGGGCTGGGGTCGTGGAGGGCTGTGAACGCCAACGCTGGGTGGTGGTCCTGCACCCGCAGGTGGTGGAGAGCCCTCTGATGAGAAGGCAATTTTCCCACACTTCTCCGGGTCTGAGGGGGAGGGTCTGGGCCACCCCCCAGTCCTCTAGACGAGCCCTCTTTGGGGAGGAGACAGGCTAGGAGTGAGCCTGAACTTCCTGCCAAAGGGTCTCTTAATTTACCCATCTGTTGATCCATTCAATCGTTCAGTTATTCATTCATCAAACCCTTCCTTAGAAAATGGGCTTTATTGTTATTTTAAAGTTTGCTGGTCATAATAAATTCAAACAGTGTCAAAGCAAACAACAAAACTTGAAAAGTTCCTTTAGCCCACTCCTCGAGGTAACCACTGTAAAAAGTTTGTTATGGATCCTTCCAGGTTTTTTCCTATGTATACACAGTTGCATGTGTGTGTTAATATTTAGGTTAACAATATATATTGGGCCTATTTCCAAGTCAACATATATAGATCCATCCCATTTTTAAAAAATACAAGTAACCCAAGTATATATTCAGGCTATCAAAAATTCAAACAAATTCAAATGCTACAAGAAGGGTGGGGTTTATTCAGACCTTTTCTTCTGCATTTACACACGTAAATGGTACTTATACAAACATCTGCAACTTGCCTTTTTGACTTAACATGTCTTAGAAATGTCAGTATCTATAACCAGACTCAGTCTTGTGGCGATTCCCTGGTTTGGCTCTACGTTGATCTTTAACCATCTCCCTTCTGATGGGTGGTGTTGTTAGACTTCGCTATCAAAAAATGCTGCCGAATATCCTCACATGGGCTTCTTCATGCAGGGAATAAACCTTCCTAGGACGGCAGAGGATGGGCTGCCATGGAAGGAGATTCTGAGAACTCTGCTGAATTGGGCCCCTGCAGGCTGGGCTTCCGCATCCCTTCCCAGGGCTGTTAAAATGGCATTGAACACCTGTCCTGACCCAGGTCCTGGCACAGCTCTTGGCAGGGATACAGTCTTAGGGTCCTATGATAGGGTGATTCAGGAGCCACAGGGGCCCAGAACTGAACAGGGAAGGCTTCCCAAGAGTAGAGTTTTGCTGGGCAGAGCAGCAAAGCGGGAAGGTCTGTTCTCGGTGGATGAGGGCTTGCCTGCCGGGCCTGGAAGAGCCAGGGCCATCCGTGCCCTGGTGAGTATAGCTGTCCCCTTAGCGTTCAGGGCCACGGAGGAGGGGAGGGGCAGAGGTGGAGCCAAGCTAGGGAGTGTGAATGTCACCGAGGACGGTCACACAGGGGCATGAGCAGAGACGCTTCATCCCCCTTTCTCCCCCACCCACGCCTTTCACGCCCAAGCACAGGGTCAAGGCCGACCCAGGAGAGTGGGAAGGGAAAGAGGCAGGGAACGCCCGTCTGCTAAGAGCCCACAATGAAGCAGGCCCTGTGTGAAGAGGGGTTTTCTTTTGTCCCCCCTCCCTCCTTCCTTTCTTTTGTCTAATTAATAGACTTTTTAAGAGCAGTTTTAGGTTTAGAGAAAAATTGAGGAGAGTACAGAGAGTTCCCATAGACAAGCCCCCCATAGTTTCCCCATTACTAACACCCTGCATTACTGGGCGGGGGTGTTACATCTGTTACAATTGACGAACCAATATTGATACATTATTATTAACTAAAGTTCGCAGTTTACATTAGGATTCATTCTTGGTGTTGCACATTCTGTGAGTTCTGACGAATATATACGGTCATGTACCCACCATTATAATATCACACAGGGTAGTTTCACTGCCCTAAAAATCCCCTCTGCTTAACCCATCCATCTCTCCCCACCCCCCAACCCCTAGTAAACCCTGATCTTCTTACTGTCTCCAGAGATTGACCTTTTCTAGAATGTCATATTGTTGGACTCACACAGCACGTAGCCTTTTTTTTTTTTTTTCATAGCAGCATTATTTACAATAGCCAAGACACGGAAGCCACCTAAATGTCCATCGACAGAGGAATGGATAAAGAAGACGTGGCACATATATACAATGGAATATTACTCAGCCATTGAAAGGCATGAAATAATGCCATTTGCAGCAGCATGGATGGACCTAGAGATGATCATACTAAGTGAAGTCAGACAAACATCACGATAACGCTCATACGTGGGATCTTAAAAAAGAATACAAATGAGCTTATTTACAAAACAGAAACAGACTCACAGACATAGAAAACAAACTTACGGTTACCAAAGGGGAACGGGGATAGAGGGATAAATTAGGAATTTGGGATTAACAGACATATATTACTGTATATAAAATGGATAAACAACAAAGGCCTAATGTATAGCACAGGGAACTATATTCAATATCTTGTAATAATCTATAATGGAAAAGAATATGAAAAAGAATAACTGAGTCAGTCATTTTGCTGTACACCTGAAACATTGTAAATCAACTGTACTTCAATTTTTAAAAAATTAAAAATAGGGCTTCCCTGGTGGCGCAGTGGTTGAGAGTCCGCCTGACGATGCAGGGGACACGGGTTCGTGCCCCGGTCCGGGAAGATCCCACATGCCGCGGAGCGGCTGGGCCCGTGAGCCATGGCCGCTGAGCCTGCGCGTCCGGAGCCTGTGCTCCGCAACGGGAGAGGCCACAACAGTGAGAGGCCCGCGTATCGCAAAAAAATAAAAATAAAAATAAAATTAAAAAGAATTTTAAAAATCTGTGGTAGAACCACAAGGGATTTCTTTGTGAAATAAGGTGATCAGACACCTTATCTGATCTTCCCACTTATTCTATAATAAATGTCATAAATGAACAAAGGGAGGGATGAATGAATGATGTCCATCGTGATGGATTTGGCCAATGCTTGGAGAAATGTGCACATCGAGATTGTTCTTTGGCGGGTAAGTCGAGGCCTAGCCCCTTTAGCCACTCAACCACACCCAAATGAAGGCAAATATTCTCTTCCTTGTTGGAAAAGACCAGAACCCACCCCCAAGCCCACCCTAGGACAACCTGTGCACTTACCAGCATCAAATATTCTCATCCCGGCTCCACACATGACCCTGGGTTTCCACATATTCTTCCAAAGGCAGGATTCTCCCCCCACCACCCTGCCCTGCTGCTCCGGCTTGAGAATTTTTGCAGAAGAGAACCAGAATTGCCCACAAACGGCTTTGTCTTTTCTTCCCAAATCCCAGAATTGTTAGGGATTTGCCCTGGGCTACACTTGTTAGTGAAAGATTAACGAATAAGAGAAATCTCCAAAATTAACACCAAGTCAACCCATTCAGCTTTTCTCATTAGATAGCACACATTTTTTAGAAAATAAAGTGAACATAAAGATGAGGGTGGAAAAATTCCTTCTCTCTTTTCTGGCCCAACCCAACTGGGTCTCATCTGAAAACGCACACGTCTCCTGGAGATACCATTGGCCTCCTTTGTAAGTGAACTGATGCTCGTACACCTGCAGAGACCTGTGTCTTTCCACTTGCTAAGGGTCTCCTATAGGCCTTGCTCTGTTCTTGCAGTTTTATTGCCTTAATTTGTTTAACCCACAATCATCTTGCAAAAAAGGGACAGTTACGGTCTGTGTTTTACCAATGAGGACACTGGGCTCACAGCACTTTGGGACTAACTTGCACACAATGCTGGAAGGGGGCAAGGCCAGGGCTCACGGCAGGTAACCGGGCCAAATGCAGCCAACAAGGGAATGCACGAGTGTACGCGTGAAGGCCTGGATGCACACACAGCAGCCACCCGCTGAGTGCCCGCGCACACCTGGTGCTGAGAATCCACAAAAGGCAGCAGGAGAGTTCAACGTCCACCACGGGCCTTGCATCCCACCTCGAGTTCTGGATGTCACAGCTGGTGATTCTCCTGGAGCCGCTGGGATGTTGTGAGGTCTGCTGAACTCTGCCTCCACAAAAACCCAGCACTCACAGGGACATCCTGATGCCACCCAGGCGTCCGAAGGCCCTGATCCCCTGGAGCAGCCAGTGCCCGTCGAGCGCATCCACTCTCCAACGTTCCGGAAGGAGAAGCCAGGCTCGGTTGTGAATGATGTGGGCTTTGTCGTGTGGACCTTCGTGGTTTTCTAGCTTACTTTCCACTCAATGAAGGAGCCGGGGCACCGGTGCTTCGCCCCTTGCTCACGGCCGTCTCCCCAGAACCATGGTAGATGTTTAGTGCAAAGATTTTTTTCTCCTTTCTGCTTCGTCCGGTGTCACTGGCTCACACGGTGCCGCACGCAGAGGATGTAGCCTTTTCATATTGGCTTCTTTCACCAAGTAACGTGCATTTCAGGTTCCTCCCTGTCTTTTCGTAACTTGATGGCTCATTTCTCTTTATCTGTGAATAATATTCCATTGTCTGGATGCATTCATTTGTGTATCCATTCACCTACTGAAGGATATCTTTGTTGCTTCCAAGTTTTGGCAATTATGAATACAAGCTGCTATCAACATCTGTGTGCAGTTTTCTGCATGGACATAAATTTTCAGCTCATTTGGGTAAATACTTAGGAGTACCATTGCTGGGTCATGTGGTAAGACTTTGTTTTCATAATAACAAATACAGTCATATAATAAAAATGTCATAAAAAAAATCGAACAGTACTATACATAACACGAAGGTTGCACCTTGGCCCCAGCCCTAATCCTGTGCTTACCTTATTTTACAAATGAGGAAAGCGTGTCCCTGGGATGTAAGTGACTTGTTCTGGAGTCCACACCAGTAAGCTGTGGAACAAACACTTGCCCTGCAGGCCGTTGGAAGAGAGTCAAGGGTACTGGCCTGACTGCAGGTGTGAGGGTGATGGAGGTGGGGGGCTTTGCTTACCCCCTTCCCCTCCCCTTGATGCTCCCTTTAGAACCCAGTCATCACAAAGTGAGAAAACCAGGCTATGGGAAGAGGCCATTTGGCCTGTAAAAGTGTTTTGCCCTCACAATGTTTTACTTTTTGGCGGGGGAGAGGTGGCGCGTCACACGGCTTTCAGGATCTTAGTTCCCTGATCAGGGATTGAACCTGGGCCCCTGCAGTGAAAGCGCCGAGTCCTAACCACTGGACCGCCAGGGAATTCCCACCCTTACAGTATTTTAAGAGAGATTTCCGTAAGTGATTACACATAAGAATCCAGATTTCTGCTTTCCTAGAAGAATGAGAAGAGCTGGTAACAATGGACCCACATCCCTTCATGGGGAGGACCAGCCAAAGCCTCGAGTCGTGAAGTGAGTGCATTTCCAGCTCATCCACCAGCTCCTGGGCCTTGCGGGGGTCTGAGTTCCAGACTCTGGCATCAGATTGGATTTGAACTCTGGCCCTGCCTCCTTGGACAAATCATACAACCTCTCTAAGCCTCAGTTTCTTCATCTGTAGAATGGGTATAATAATTGTACCTTCATCATGCATTGTGATGAGGGTGAAATGAGATATTATATGTAAAGCACTTAGCACCTGGCCCTTAGGAAGCATGCTATACTTTCCACCTATTGCTGTTATTATTGCTTCTGGTACCAGCCCATGATTTTGGGATCAAAGCTGATCTCTATGAAGACTGGGAGGAAACTTCCTTAATTTGGACAGCTTGTTTTCCCTGGTCTCACCCCTGCCGGTTGATGATCCCTGGGGACCGCACTGCAGGAACCAGAACTCTCTCCCAAGACCTGATGTTTCCACATGTGTACGTGCTGACCACCCAATACTGTCCCCCCACGTTGCCCAGACTTTTTAGGCCTAATCAGGAAAAACACATTGTTGACACAGAACCCCTGTGAGTTCTCATGGGGTACCATATCTGTTTATCTCCCTATCCTCCTTTTGGAATCCCGTGGTATGGAATGTCGGTGAAGCTGAAAAGAAATTCCTTTAAGTGAATATCAGGACTAAGCTGTGGGGTCAGTGGAGGAGGAGATGATGTTTGCTCTCTGAGACAGATGGACATGCAGGCAGACAGACACTTATTCAGGATACTCGGCCCAATAGGAGCCAGGCAGTGAGGCCAGGCGAGTTCAGAGGAGGCCCCTGAGGTGGTGGGAGCTTCTAATGACAAGTAGCCCTTGTCTCTGCAGAGCAGAAAGGGAAGGGCCCTCCAGGCAGAGGACACAGAGTGAGCAAAGTGGGAGGGGCTGGAAAGAGCCTTGTTTTACTGGAAACCAGATCACTGGGCTTATGCTGGGAAGGTGCAGCGGGCTGGGGTCGTGGAGGGCTGTGAACGCCAACGCTGGGTGGTGGTCCTGCACCCGCAGGTGGTGGAGAGCCCTCTGATGAGAAGGCAATTTTCCCACACTTCTCCGGGTCTGAGGGGGAGGGTCTGGGCCACCCCCCAGTCCTCTAGACGAGCCCTCTTTGGGGAGGAGACAGGCTAGGAGTGAGCCTGAACTTCCTGCCAAAGGGTCTCTTAATTTACCCATCTGTTGATCCATTCAATCGTTCAGTTATTCATTCATCAAACCCTTCCTTAGAAAATGGGCTTTATTGTTATTTTAAAGTTTGCTGGTCATAATAAATTCAAACAGTGTCAAAGCAAACAACAAAACTTGAAAAGTTCCTTTAGCCCACTCCTCGAGGTAACCACTGTAAAAAGTTTGTTATGGATCCTTCCAGGTTTTTTCCTATGTATACACAGTTGCATGTGTGTGTTAATATTTAGGTTAACAATATATATTGGGCCTATTTCCAAGTCAACATATATAGATCCATCCCATTTTTAAAAAATACAAGTAACCCAAGTATATATTCAGGCTATCAAAAATTCAAACAAATTCAAATGCTACAAGAAGGGTGGGGTTTATTCAGACCTTTTCTTCTGCATTTACACACGTAAATGGTACTTATACAAACATCTGCAACTTGCCTTTTTGACTTAACATGTCTTAGAAATGTCAGTATCTATAACCAGACTCAGTCTTGTGGCGATTCCCTGGTTTGGCTCTACGTTGATCTTTAACCATCTCCCTTCTGATGGGTGGTGTTGTTAGACTTCGCTATCAAAAAATGCTGCCGAATATCCTCACATGGGCTTCTTCATGCAGGGAATAAACCTTCCTAGGACGGCAGAGGATGGGCTGCCATGGAAGGAGATTCTGAGAACTCTGCTGAATTGGGCCCCTGCAGGCTGGGCTTCCGCATCCCTTCCCAGGGCTGTTAAAATGGCATTGAACACCTGTCCTGACCCAGGTCCTGGCACAGCTCTTGGCAGGGATACAGTCTTAGGGTCCTATGATAGGGTGATTCAGGAGCCACAGGGGCCCAGAACTGAACAGGGAAGGCTTCCCAAGAGTAGAGTTTTGCTGGGCAGAGCAGCAAAGCGGGAAGGTCTGTTCTCGGTGGATGAGGGCTTGCCTGCCGGGCCTGGAAGAGCCAGGGCCATCCGTGCCCTGGTGAGTATAGCTGTCCCCTTAGCGTTCAGGGCCACGGAGGAGGGGAGGGGCAGAGGTGGAGCCAAGCTAGGGAGTGTGAATGTCACCGAGGACGGTCACACAGGGGCATGAGCAGAGACGCTTCATCCCCCTTTCTCCCCCACCCACGCCTTTCACGCCCAAGCACAGGGTCAAGGCCGACCCAGGAGAGTGGGAAGGGAAAGAGGCAGGGAACGCCCGTCTGCTAAGAGCCCACAATGAAGCAGGCCCTGTGTGAAGAGGGGTTTTCTTTTGTCCCCCCTCCCTCCTTCCTTTCTTTTGTCTAATTAATAGACTTTTTAAGAGCAGTTTTAGGTTTACAGAAAAATTGAGGAGAGTACAGAGAGTTCCCATAGACAAGCCCCCCATAGTTTCCCCATTACTAACACCCTGCATTACTGGGCGGGGGTGTTACATCTGTTACAATTGACGAACCAATATTGATACATTATTATTAACTAAAGTTCGCAGTTTACATTAGGATTCATTCTTGGTGTTGCACATTCTGTGAGTTCTGACGAATATATACGGTCATGTACCCACCATTATAATATCACACAGGGTAGTTTCACTGCCCTAAAAATCCCCTCTGCTTAACCCATCCATCTCTCCCCACCCCCCAACCCCTAGTAAACCCTGATCTTCTTACTGTCTCCAGAGATTGACCTTTTCTAGAATGTCATATTGTTGGACTCACACAGCACGTAGCCTTTTTTTTTTTTTTTCATAGCAGCATTATTTACAATAGCCAAGACACGGAAGCCACCTAAATGTCCATCGACAGAGGAATGGATAAAGAAGACGTGGCACATATATACAATGGAATATTACTCAGCCATTGAAAGGCATGAAATAATGCCATTTGCAGCAGCATGGATGGACCTAGAGATGATCATACTAAGTGAAGTCAGACAAACATCACGATAACGCTCATACGTGGGATCTTAAAAAAGAATACAAATGAGCTTATTTACAAAACAGAAACAGACTCACAGACATAGAAAACAAACTTACGGTTACCAAAGGGGAACGGGGATAGAGGGATAAATTAGGAATTTGGATAAAAATAAAATTAAAAAGAATTTTAAAAATCTGTGGTAGAACCACAAGGGATTTCTTTGTGAAATAAGGTGATCAGACACCTTATCTGATCTTCCCACTTATTCTATAATAAATGTCATAAATGAACAAAGGGAGGGATGAATGAATGATGTCCATCGTGATGGATTTGGCCAATGCTTGGAGAAATGTGCACATCGAGATTGTTCTTTGGCGGGTAAGTCGAGGCCTAGCCCCTTTAGCCACTCAACCACACCCAAATGAAGGCAAATATTCTCTTCCTTGTTGGAAAAGACCAGAACCCACCCCCAAGCCCACCCTAGGACAACCTGTGCACTTACCAGCATCAAATATTCTCATCCCGGCTCCACACATGACCCTGGGTTTCCACATATTCTTCCAAAGGCAGGATTCTCCCCCCACCACCCTGCCCTGCTGCTCCGGCTTGAGAATTTTTGCAGAAGAGAACCAGAATTGCCCACAAACGGCTTTGTCTTTTCTTCCCAAATCCCAGAATTGTTAGGGATTTGCCCTGGGCTACACTTGTTAGTGAAAGATTAACGAATAAGAGAAATCTCCAAAATTAACACCAAGTCAACCCATTCAGCTTTTCTCATTAGATAGCACACATTTTTTAGAAAATAAAGTGAACATAAAGATGAGGGTGGAAAAATTCCTTCTCTCTTTTCTGGCCCAACCCAACTGGGTCTCATCTGAAAACGCACACGTCTCCTGGAGATACCATTGGCCTCCTTTGTAAGTGAACTGATGCTCGTACACCTGCAGAGACCTGTGTCTTTCCACTTGCTAAGGGTCTCCTATAGGCCTTGCTCTGTTCTTGCAGTTTTATTGCCTTAATTTGTTTAACCCACAATCATCTTGCAAAAAAGGGACAGTTACGGTCTGTGTTTTACCAATGAGGACACTGGGCTCACAGCACTTTGGGACTAACTTGCACACAATGCTGGAAGGGGGCAAGGCCAGGGCTCACGGCAGGTAACCGGGCCAAATGCAGCCAACAAGGGAATGCACGAGTGTACGCGTGAAGGCCTGGATGCACACACAGCAGCCACCCGCTGAGTGCCCGCGCACACCTGGTGCTGAGAATCCACAAAAGGCAGCAGGAGAGTTCAACGTCCACCACGGGCCTTGCATCCCACCTCGAGTTCTGGATGTCACAGCTGGTGATTCTCCTGGAGCCGCTGGGATGTTGTGAGGTCTGCTGAACTCTGCCTCCACAAAAACCCAGCACTCACAGGGACATCCTGATGCCACCCAGGCGTCCGAAGGCCCTGATCCCCTGGAGCAGCCAGTGCCCGTCGAGCGCATCCACTCTCCAACGTTCCGGAAGGAGAAGCCAGGCTCGGTTGTGAATGATGTGGGCTTTGTCGTGTGGACCTTCGTGGTTTTCTAGCTTACTTTCCACTCAATGAAGGAGCCGGGGCACCGGTGCTTCGCCCCTTGCTCACGGCCGTCTCCCCAGAACCATGGTAGATGTTTAGTGCAAAGATTTTTTTCTCCTTTCTGCTTCGTCCGGTGTCACTGGCTCACACGGTGCCGCACGCAGAGGATGTAGCCTTTTCATATTGGCTTCTTTCACCAAGTAACGTGCATTTCAGGTTCCTCCCTGTCTTTTCGTAACTTGATGGCTCATTTCTCTTTATCTGTGAATAATATTCCATTGTCTGGATGCATTCATTTGTGTATCCATTCACCTACTGAAGGATATCTTTGTTGCTTCCAAGTTTTGGCAATTATGAATACAAGCTGCTATCAACATCTGTGTGCAGTTTTCTGCATGGACATAAATTTTCAGCTCATTTGGGTAAATACTTAGGAGTACCATTGCTGGGTCATGTGGTAAGACTTTGTTTTCATAATAACAAATACAGTCATATAATAAAAATGTCATAAAAAAAATCGAACAGTACTATACATAACACGAAGGTTGCACCTTGGCCCCAGCCCTAATCCTGTGCTTACCTTATTTTACAAATGAGGAAAGCGTGTCCCTGGGATGTAAGTGACTTGTTCTGGAGTCCACACCAGTAAGCTGTGGAACAAACACTTGCCCTGCAGGCCGTTGGAAGAGAGTCAAGGGTACTGGCCTGACTGCAGGTGTGAGGGTGATGGAGGTGGGGGGCTTTGCTTACCCCCTTCCCCTCCCCTTGATGCTCCCTTTAGAACCCAGTCATCACAAAGTGAGAAAACCAGGCTATGGGAAGAGGCCTCCGTGTGTGGCTGACAGCTGACAGCTGTCATCAACTGCCAGACATGTGAGAGAATCCACTGTCTTATGATTCTAGCCCCCAGCCTTCAGGCCGCCCCAGCTGACACCAGATGCTGCAGACACACTGCCCTGCTGATTCTGGTCCACACTGCTAATCTATGAGTGGTTTTTTTTTTTTTTTTTTTTTTTTGTCTGCACCGCTCAGCTTGTGGGAACTTAGTTCCCTGACCAGGGATTGAACCGGGCCTTGGCTGTGAAAGCGTGGAGTCCAACCACTGGACCACCAGGGAATTCCCCAACTAATCTATGAATTTAAAAAAAAAGAAGAAGAAGAAGAAGGAGAATTGCTGTCGTTTTAAGCTGCTGGATTTGGGGGTGGTTTATTTCATAGCAAAAATAAGCAAAATGCATTAGAATATGACAGAATATTGCAGGCTCATCTTGGACACTTCCTACCCTAGACCTGTAATTAGCCAATGAGAAATAGCACTTGAAGAGCATAGTCTGAACTCTTTGGGTGAATTGAATTTACAGATTAATTTGAGGAGAAATAAAAATTTGCAACATCAAATCTTCTTATCCAGGAATATGCTGTCACTATTTTAATCCATTCTTCTTTACCATCTTTCAATGAAAATTATTTTCTTCACATTGAAAATTTCTTATCTGCTTTTTTTCATGGTTACTTCAGAGCTTTAGGTACTATCATGAATTTTTTAAAAATTTAGCTCTTTTGGGTGGATAGAAAAGCTATAGCTATTATTAGTTGTTGTATATTAATCTTGTATCTGGCCAACTCCTTGAACTCTTAATAGTTCTAAAACTTTTTCAGTTGATTCTCTTGGATTTTTTAGGTAAACCATTCTATCATTTTTTTCCTTTCTAAAACTTATACCTCTTACGCTTTTCTTTCTTTTTTAAAAAAAATATTTATTTATTTATTTATTTGGCTGTGCCAAATGACAATTTATGAGACGGCCAAGCACTCAAGATTGGGTGTTCTCAGGAACCAATCACAGATGATCAACTTTCAGTAATCTGAGATATTGGAGTACAGCAGAGAGGAGTGAGATGAAGAGAAGAGAGAGCAAGAAAGGATGCTTGTGCCTTTAAGGGTATATATTTGATACCTTCTTTCTTTTTCTTTCTTTCCTTCCTTCTTAAACATTTTTAAGTGTACAGCTCAGTAGTGTTAAGTATACTCACATTGTTGTGCATCAGATCTCTAGAACTTTTTCATCTTGCAAAACTTCTATATTCATTTAACAGCGACTCTCCATTTCCCCCTCACCCCCCCAGTTCCTGGCAACCACTGTTCTGTTTCTATGAATTTAACTATTTAAAATTCCTCATTTAAGGCAATCATACAGTATGTCTTTTTGTGACTAGCTGTTTCACTTAGCATAATGTCCTCAAGGTTTATTCATGTTGTAGCATGTGTCAAAATCTCCTTCTTTTTTAAGGCTGAATAATATTCCATTGTATGTATATACCACATTTTTTTAATCCATTCATCCATCAATGGACACTTGGATTGTTCCTGCCTTTTCGCTATTGTGAATAATGCTGCTATAAACATGGGTGTGCAAATATCTCTTTGAGATCCTACTTTCTTTTGGATATATACCCAGAAGTGGGATTGTTGGATCATATGGTAATTCTATTTTTAATTTTTTGAGGAACCACCATACTGTTTTCCACAGCAGCTGCACCATTTTACATTCCCACCAGCAGTGCACAGGGCTCCAGTTTCTGTACATCCTCACTAACACCTGCTATTTTCTGTTTGATAATAGCCATTCTAACGGGCAAGGGGTAATATCTCATTGTGGTTTTGATTTGCAGTTACCTAATGGTTAGTGATGTTGAGCATTTTTTCATATGCTTGTTGGCCATTTGTATATCATCTTTGGAGAAACGTTTCTTCATGTCCTTCACCCATTTTTTAATAGGGTTGTGTTTTTTCTTCTTGAGTTGTAGTTCTTTATATATATATTTTTTTTTCTTAAGATTTTTTTTGATGTGGACCATTTTTAAAGTCTTTACTGAATTTGTTACAACATTGCTTCTGTTTTATGTTTTGGTTTTTTGGCCAAGAGGCAGGTGGCATCTTGGCTCCCCGACCAGGGATGGAACCCACACCCCCTTAACCACTGGACCGCCAGGGAAGTCCCACGTATTTTGGATATTAACCCCTTATCAGATACATGGCTTGCAAATATTTTCTCCCATCCTGTATGTTGCTTTTTCACTCTGCTGATTGTTCCCTTTGATGCAGGCATTTTAAAGTTTGATACAGGCCCATTTATCTACTTTTGCTTTTGTTGCATGTACTTTTTGCGTTACATGCAAGGAATCATTGCCAAATCCAATGTCATGAAGCTTTTCCCATATGTTTTCTTCTATGAGTTTTATAGTTTTAGGTCTTGCATTTAGGTCTTTAATCCATGCTGAGGTTAATTTCTGTACATGCTGTAAGGTAAGGTCCAACGTCATTATGTAGCATGAGGATATCCTGTTTTCCCAACACCATTTGTTGAAAAGACTGTGCTTTCCCCTATTGAACGTTCTTGGCACTCGTGTGGAAGATAATTTGACCACATATGTGAGTTTATTTCTGCACTCTCTCTTCTATTCTGTTGGTTTATATGTTTGTCTTCATGCTAGTCCCACACTGTTTCTGTTTGTTTTGTCTTGTTTTGATTTTTTTAAGATATAATTGACATATAACATATTAGTTTCAGGTGTACAACATAATGATATGGTATTTGTATGTATTGCAAAATGATCACCACCATAAGTCTAGTTAACATCCAAACACTGTTTTTTGATTGCTGTAACTTTATAAAAAGTTTTGAAATCAGGACATGTGAGACCTTCCTTCAACTTTGTTCTTTTGACTACCTTCTTAATTTCTTTTATGATTATTGGTCTGTTCAAGTTTTCTACTCTTCTTGAATCAATTTTAATTGAAGTATAGTTGATTTACAAAATTGTGTTAGTTAGCAAAGTGATTCAGATATATATATGTATATATATATATATACACACACACATATACACATATACGTATATATATATATTTCAGATTCTTTTCCATTATAGGTTATTACAAGATACTATTTCCTGTGCTATACAGTAAATCCTTATTGCTTATCTATTTTATGCATAGTACTTTGTATCTGTTAATCCCATATTCCTAATTTATCCATCCCCCGCTCCCTTTCCCCTTTAGTAACCATAAGTTTGTTTCCTATGTCTGTGAGTCCGTTTCTGTTTTGTATCTCAATTCATTTGCATTACTTTTTAGATTCTACATATAAGTGGTATCATATTTGTCTTTCTCTTGAATCAATTCTTGAACTTTATATTGCCCTAGAGAATTATCCATTTCATTTGATTTTTAATTTACAGGTAGACTTTTAATATAAGTGGTCTCCTATAATTAAAAAAATAATTTTATATCTGATTACTAATGTTTGCATCTTCCAGCTTTTTCATAACTCAAATTTGCCAAAAGCATGTCTAATTCATTATTGTTTTTAACTGACTCTGTTCTTTTATGTGGGGTTTATTAATTCCTTCTACTTATTTTTTTGGTAATTATTTTATTTTACTAAATTATTAAATTATCTTCAGGTATTTTTTGCTAAGCATTTTCTCTGAATAGGCTTTGGCTCGAATCCCCCAGGTTTTGTATAGCACTCTAATTGTAATTAATTTTGAAGTTAGCCCAAATAGTTTATTCCAGACTAGATTAGGTCTTTTACCTAGGAGTTATTAAGAATGAACAGCATTTTAAAGATTCCTAAGATATCTTTCTAGTAATAGATATATTTCTAAGATATACTTTCAGCCTCCTTTTTAAATTCTATTCAGCGAATCCTACTGCATTCCATTCAATGAATGTGCCCTGTATAATTTCAGAACTGAGTTTCAAAGAAACAGGGGCAGGGAGGGCTCCCAAACATCCCTCCTCTCCTCTGGGTGATCCACATGCTTTCCTCCTAACCTTTGGTGTAAGATGCGCCCACCAGGTGTTGAGACCCCGACTTTTCAAGCCTCCTTCTCATGAAAGGCCTGGGTGAGACTGAGGCGAGATGGGAGTTGGCAGTTGTAATGGGAATTCTTTAGCTCTGTAACTCGCAGAACTAACTTCACCCTCCCTCCAGTTTCTCCCTACTTCTGATGCTTTGCCCATCATGTAGGTGCGTCCTTTCCAGCACTGCACTTGTCACTACCTGCTCAAGAATTTATGACGATTTCCTACTGTTAACCACAGCATTTCTTCAAGGACCTCATTCTTTGAGGTGCTCATCAAATACAACTGTAAAGAGGGCTTCCCTGGTGGCGCAGTGGTTGAGTCCGCCTGCCGATGCAGGGGACGCGGGTTCGTGCCCCGGTCTGGGAAGATCCCACATGCCGCGGAGCAGCTGGGCCCGTGAGCCGTGGCCGCTGAGCCTGCGCGTCCGGAGCCTGTGCTCCGCGACGGGAGAGGCCACAACAGTTAGAGGCCCGCGTACCGCAAAAAACAAAAACAAACAAACTGTAAGAAAACATGGTAGCTGATGCCACAGCCTCAACCCCAACCTCCCAGGTCCTCCTACTCATCCTAGTGTAAGTCTATTCACCTCTCCTTCCCCTTCCCAGCCCAAGGCACTGCATCCAGTGCTGTGCTTTTCACCAGTATTTATCTTTGAAATCTTGATTTCTGTCTAGATTTAAAGCTATTGAGATAGAAACTAATTTTTTCTCAGGCTTACTCTCTTTCCAAACAATAAATGGGACATGTTTTCTCAGCATGATCTTACTTGATCACGGAATAGGTGAGTGGTGTATTCTTCTCCACTGTTTACCATTCTTTCCGTAAGCCCTGCCTGGCCGTGACCTAGGTTCTGGATACACAGTAAAGACCTGGTCCTGAACTTGAAGGGAACCTCCTACTCAACTGCATGGGCACCAGCACTGCTTCTAAAATGTCTGCTGAGGTGGGAAAATCACAATCTTCTCACGCAGCCCTTGACGTGCCTAGGAAGTCAGACGGCCATGTCCATGAGGAGTTACCGGGCAGACTCTGAAGGCTGAATTCTGTGATTGGTATCAGGAGTTGGGTGAGACCCTCTGCGTTTCTGATTTCTAAATACCTACTTTGAGGAGACTTCAGCTTGTCTTAACATTGTGCAGGCAGATGCCAGAGGGATTGATTTAGAAGGCCAACAGGCATTATTTGCCTCAATTAAATGCTTTTCCTTGCTATAATAAGCCAAATTGGCAGAAATTACTGAGGAGTGTTACTGTGGCTTCAAGTCACATCAGTTGGATGGACCCATACAGAACGCTTTTCCTCACTTGGCTATCACTAGAGCTCACCTCTGAAAGCAAGCAGATACCCACTAATGATCCAAAGCAACTCTTTAATCTTACACTCAGCAAAACATCAATATAGGGCTTCCCTGGTGGCACAGTGGTTGAGAATCTGCCTGCCAATGAAGGGGAGACGGGTTTGAGCCCTGGTCCAGGAAGATCCCACATGCCGCGGAGCAACTAAGCCCGTGCACCACAACTACTGAGCCCGCGCTCTAGAGCCCGTGAGCCACAACTACTGAGCCCGCGCTCTAGAGCCTCGAGCCACAGCTACTGAAGCCGCGCACCTAGAGCCCGTGCTCTGCAACGAGAAGCCACCGCAGTGAGAGGCCTGCGCACGGCAACGAAGAGTAGCCCCCGCCCGCCTCAACTAGAGAAAGCCTGCATGCAGCAACGAAGACACAAGACAGCCAAAAATAGTAAAATAAATAAATTAAAAAAAAAAAATCAATATATTGGCAGACCACTCTTTTTACTGAAGCATAATCCCAGAACCAAGGGCTCCCAAACTACTCAGTGAAAATGATGCAAGGGATGGCTGTGAGGAATGGCAGAGACCAAAAACCTCAGTGGCTTCTGAGCCTCTAATATGCTTTCCTAGGTGTGTGTTTGTGAGAGAGAGAATTTTCCCACCACATTACCTTTGATTTCCTTGCGTTGCCTCCATACTGGCAGCCACACACATCAGGGCAAAGCTACTGTTACCTATATTAGTACCAAGAAAAAAAAAGACTAACTGTACCAAGAAAAAGAATTAAAATGCTGTAAAGTTCCTTACTCATATCTTCAGTTTTCCTACTTAGTGATTCATCTGCAGCTTGAATCGAGAGCTCATTTGCAGAAACATAAGCTCCAAGCCAAATGTTTTGAGGCTGTATGCAGGCAAATTAAAAACAAAAAACCCCTTTTCAGTTAACTGTAACAGGAGGCCCTGACTACTCCCTGCCCCTGCATGTCACATATATTTTCATTTAATCCTCACAATTTTAGGAGGCGGGTATTTCTTCCCTCGCCTACACATGAGGAAATTAAGGCTTAAAAGATAAAAGTGCTTGCCTAACAATGTAAAACTAAAGGAACCTGGGCAGCCTAGTTCCAGAATCCACACTGAAGCATTACATGGTAATGATGCCCAGGAAAATTTGAATCTTAAGGTAGCCAATTTCTTTCTTAAACTATCAAATAGAATACAGAGCTATTTCATTTAAGTTCCTGGTAAATATTTAGGAAAAAAAGTTGTATGACTGGAACATAAACAAGAAATTATCTACGGGATGTGGAGGTAATAAAGTTCAACAAATATTCAACCTAATTTTGAGCTTCCCACAGGATCCATCCTGTAGTTGTAAGGTTCTTAGCATCAAAATTACTCTCCGATCTGAGGTTCTGTGGGAAGTCAGGATAAAATTCCTACTTTACAGATAGGTAACTTAAAGGCCTAAAGGGTTACCACACAGACCACAAGCCTCAGGGCCCAACCTGGGCCTGACCCACTCCTCCTCCCTCGGCAGGGCCTTCCAGAGGCCCACTGCAGCCTCTTCCAAGTGCGCACTACTCCTTCTCACCTCTGTCTAGAGATGAATTTACTAAATGTCTGTAGCATCCAAATCCCATCAGATATGTTAATCCAGTGCTTTCCAGTTAGATGGGTAAGGCAGACAGTGAATGCTGCTCCTTAGGGCTTTCTCTGCCTTCCCCTACTCGCCCACCCCCTTCTGAGAAACCAGTCATTAGGGCAAATATTATAGAACACTACCCAGGTCACTTTAGGGAACTACTTTTCTGAAGTTGATAAGCTAGGGTGGGAGGACATGACATTTATTTCCTTTTTAAGATCTTTAACTTTATCACTACAAGTGGCACAAGCAAACAACTCCAACAGGGGTTTTGTTTGGAATAGAACCAAACCGGGATAAAATTAAAATGGAGGATAAACAATGTGTATGATGAAAACTCCTTTTCCCATTTAGTTTTATAAGATCACCATTTTGGATTCTACTGAATTATCTGTATAGATTTAAAAAAATTAGCTATAGAAGGGACAGGAAAATGGAAACAGTATTAGCAGCGGTTGAGAATTAGGTTCTAGGTATCTTTTTATATATATTCTCAATTCTTAAAACCATGGATTTAAAAATAGTTCCCTCTCATAGTAAAGATGAAGGCACTGAGGCTGAGACAACACACCCAAGTTCACAAGGTTTGTAAATAGTGAGGTTAACTTTAAATCCATGCCTGAACCCAAACTGTACTTAGTCTCCTGAAGTGCATGTGGAAAGGAAACAAACACGTGTGGGTAAAGATATGTGATTTAATTTGATCCTCAAAAACCATCATTTTATCAGTATCATTTTATCAGTAAGGAAACAGGCTTAAAGTTTCATCATATGAGGTGTGTAATCACGCTATGTAATTAGATTATGAATATTAAAAGACAGAATTAATACCATCAGTGTAATCAGTGGCCCTAGACTAGCATCCATGTGATAAAGATATTTTTGTTTTCCTTAAAATCAGAGTAAACCTGAATGGTCAATGGAACTGTAATTGAGGTACAGAGGGGTACTTTATCTAGAGAAAAACACAAGACCAGGTTTATTTCATACAATGTTATTCACACATTTTTCATTTTCTAATTTATACATAATATACAAAGAAGTGAAGATAACATTATTTCATATGAACCAATAAGAGCCAGGACTTAAGACAAACTGGTCCAGAAACAATCCATATCAAGACACCCAAGAGTAAAGCCTAAGTGGTTCTGCCCAATTCAGTTTATTCTGAAATGTCATTTTCAGATTATACCAAAACTCCATGCCAATTTATTAAAAGGTGGAATTAGAGAGGTGGGCACCAAAAATAGCAGACTGCAAAATTTCTAGAAAATAAAATAAACCCTAAAATACTGGGAAGATTGGTTGTCAACACTGGGATACATGAGAACATCAGGAACCCAAGACAATTGTTCAGTTTCCCAATGTGCCATTCTCTAGGACTTTCTAAACTTGCAGAAATAATTTGCCTGTGTGAACAGACGATAAGGATAAAGGAAAACCAGGAATTCAACTGTGCAAATCCAGGAAAGTCACCACCAATCTGCAACAAGGACAACTTTGATCCTGAAACCATGAGCTGATACTGGGAACAAAAGTTCAACACAGGTCCAAGACATTCTGAGGCTGGCAAAACAAAGTGGGGAAGAGTGGCAGAGAGCAGTTCTGTATGGAGGGAAAAAAGCTCTGTTACTGTGACTGGGACATGCTGATGAACTAGTATGACTATGAGAAGGGACCGTGACAGTGGCAAGTGGTTAAATTTTATGGCCTCAACACGGAATGTTGGGTTAGAAAACTAGACTAACTCAACATCAAACATGAAAAGGTATGCCTGGCACCCCAAACTTTATGCCGTTATTCTTAGGTTCATGATATGAACAGCTATGTGAAAAAACCTTTATATTCAATATTGTGCTCAGAAGATTGCTTTTCTTCTGCAGACTTCTAATAAAAAAATCCCTTACATGTTCAATTGAAAGAGATAGCATGGTTCATTAATTTTTAGCACTAAACATAAGTGGGTCAACATAAAAGTTTTATACAAAATACTGACTTCAACAAAATACAAAGCACTTTCTTTATCTTTCAGAAACTGAATATACAAAGCAAGTTTTTTTTCCAAAATATTTTCATAGGCAAAGGATTAAAAACGATTTTAATTATACACATATGGTCACAATTTTGCCTTAAAAAGATTGTTGGGAAATGTACATAAGGCCGCTTGTAAATGTACATCATGTTACTGTTATGTCTTATGTCCATTGAAAAAATGTTATCATACAGATTTGCTATTACTTGGGAGTAGGCTATTCAAAAATACAGTACTCTTCTGTACAAAGAAAAAAGTCACATCACATTTAATAAGATGGAAAAAGCATTGGCCTCCATGGTAACCAAATATCTCAGTCCAATACTTTCTATTATGCACAATACCCTGACTTGTTGAAAGTGATCCAAATCCTAGCATGTCCATATTAACAGAGTCAACAGCTATGTTATAAAACAAAATGTTTTTCACAATAAAAAGAAAGCTGGTTCATACTTCTGAAACCATATAAAGATAAAAAATTTTTAAAAAATCACTCTTAATTTGGAGAAATAAATTTACATTATACAACACTATATGCCAGGTCAGAGGGCAGGGACATAAATGTACACTAAAATGCAAATGTTTCCCAAAGAGATAAAACAAATTCCATTTACAGCATTAAGGTTTACAAATGTACACCTGTACAACCAAAGAAAACGTTACTAAATTAGCAAGGCTTTTTATGATAAACATTGAAACAAGATTTGCTTTCAAAGTGTAAACTTACATCTATTACTACACACACACAATGCATATATTTATAGGAAGCAAAAAAAGCTATCTGAATATGTAATCATGCTTAAATGTTGAGCTATCAAATTCACTTTTCAGTGGCCCCTTTTCACCTCTATCTGGTTCCTACTTTCTGAATCTACTATGAAAAAGCAAAATAAATCTCAACACTTTTTCAACATGTCCTTGTAATTCTATAAGCAAAACAATATACAAATCTCCACTCTTTCTCATTGCAAACCAAACTGAAAAGTTAAAATGGAACTTAACTTTTCGTTTAGCGTACTTAACTGGATGGAAGTGTCACCATGATTTTGTTTTTTCTACCTCTTACAACAATTACATATGTAAGTATATACAATACTTCTGTACATTGCCAGAGACATTTTGGGGCAGTATTTATATTAAAACCACATCTACTGTAAATAATGTAAGTTCTTTTCATTTCAAATCATTTCATTCTTGTCTTACTTGCCAAGTTTTTATTTGCATGATAGTTTGTGAATTACCAAAATACAACTTAACTTTCTTTTAAAAATATTAATAATATTTATGCAGTTGATTGTTAATCTGTTATAAAAGGCTTCACACAAAGGACAAAAAAAACCCATAAGGACTATATTTCTATATACATTTCTATAAACCTGTTGTGCTATGGGGTCCGTAGACCTACCAGACTGCAAGCCAGTTTATTAAAAGAATACTGTACTTTTTCCTTTAAAAACTATTTTTGTGACTTTACAAGGTAAAAATTTACAAAATATGTGACAGCATTTTTTGATACAGTTACATCATATACAGGCATTCTGTGCTTTGCCAGCAATCCAATCTGATAGGTCTCCACTCAGGGCTGAATATAATTTATAATTCACCACCCTCCACCCCCAAATATACACAAGAACCTTAAAAAATTTACAAATGGATGAATAAAGTCAATAAATAGTTTCACTTTAAAAAAAATTTGAAGATTCATAGTTGAGTTGTGTTTTGATAATTCACAAAAGAAACGTTCCTCTCACATGGTTACATTATCTTCTCTTTTTCCTTTACAGCATTCCATTTGGTGGTCCTCCAATAGGCCCTAGATCTGGGCTATTTTTCAAATAATATTTTTCCAACTTGGCCAGTATATGCTTCCCGTATGTGTATTTGCGCAAAGTAGTAATGTGAGGTCGAATCTGAAAAGTAAATGATCTGCTTAGGAAATCTAATTTATTTTAGTTTCTGATTCCTTAAAAAAGCACCCCCAAATTTGGGTGATTTGGAAGAATAATTACACATGCAAACAGTAGAGGGGCTCCAAACATAGCAGAGAAGTATCACTAATGAGCTATTATATTCTTATAAGGTTTACGAGGGCAAAATTCTATAACTCTAAGCAACTGGACAAAAATTCAATACAAAATGGAGCAAAAGACATGAGCAAGCAATCAGATGTGTGATAGCTAATACATTTAACACGTTCAATATCTCCTTAATTGTTTTAAAAATGCAAATGAGAAGAATCATATCATCATCTTTCCATCCAGACTGGCAAAGATTTTATAAATAATAACTGGTATTGATGAGATAACAGTAAAACAGGCACTCTTTTCAAATACTAGATAGATGTGCAAACTTGTACAAGATTTCTAGAGAGCCACTTGGCAGAAATCTATTAAAATGTAACATGTTCACATACTCTGTGACAGCAATTCCACATCTAGGGGTTTACCTTACAAAAACAATTACGCAAAGATGTTTATATAAACACTGCTAAGAACAGTTATTAAATAATCAAAATGCCCTAAATATGATATTAAATAATGTAGTTGTTAAAAATAAGACTGAAAAAAATGTTATAGTTATATATTCTTAAGCAGAAATACTAAATTTTTAAAAACACAGAAAATCAAGAGGGCAAAAATACTACCAGTGTTCTTTTTAACAGTAAGTTTTCCTGTGGAAATTAATGATTTCTTAAAGAATCACTTGATTCTAGGAGGAGAGAGAAAACAGCTTAATTGATTAAAAAAAAAAAATCAAACCGATGTAAATATTCTCTTTAAGAAAATTTACTAGGTCAGTGAGAAAATTTAATCAGATTTTAAAATCAATGTTCAGCCAATGTATTATGGCAAATCAAATACACCTAAATAAGATAGTGAAGGGAAAAACAATGCTAACGGTAGGTAAACAGATGAGAAATGAATGTGATTTTACTGAGTTGATTACCTTAAGAATTTAATAAAGGGGTATATCATATCTACATCTACTAACGGTTTTCCACTGATTTTAAATTTTTTTCTGCAGTTGTAACAATTTTGAGGAAATTAAAGCCTAGGGAAGTTAAATGAGTAGCCTGAAGTCACACAAATTGAATCATCTATTTTAAGTGCTACAAACTGTTTTACCTTGTGCATGACTATCTTTCTCTGAGCAGGTTCAGCCATATCAATCATCTTCTGAACTACATAGTTGGCATACTGGTCCTTCATCATGGTGTATAAGGCACTGTGAGGACCATCATTCTGGCAGCAAACTTCATCAATCAGTAATGCTCTCTCAGCACGGGAGGCATGAGTAACACACTTTTCTACTACATTGCTAAAAAATTAAAGTACACACACAAAAAATTATTTTGTTATTTTTTAATAGAAAAATTTCCTTGGTTTTTGAAAAGAACTTGCTCAATGCACTGGAAGACAGAAGAGTCAAAATAGGATTCTCTTGTAATTCTCTTACAGTTACTTTCAAAACAGAAATTAATATCACAGAAGAACCCATATTGGATATCTGCAAGTTTAATTACATGCCTCAAAATTATAATTAAATAATAATTAAAACTGTAATTCAAGGGGGGGGGAGTAGGTCATTAATAAGGTCTGAGGCTTTCATGAACATGCACTAAATAAATTAGATTTGCATTTATTTACACATCTTGGGGAGAAATAATTTTCCAAACACAGATTTCAAAAATGGAATATATGAGGGCAAACCAATTTGTCATGTAGATTCTATAAGAACAAAAGCAACATTCTATTATGTACCTTTTGCTTCTACTAAAAAAGACTATATTCCAATGCTATATTCTATATGCATTTCTGTGCTTACTAATAAAAGCCAGAGAGTTCAAAGACTTGACCCCTGGAATTAGAAAATAATGCAATACCTGGCAAATTTGTGTTGACTCAGGGCTAAGACCTTTCCTCTGATTTCAGAAACAATTTTGCTCTTGTCTTCAGGTCGACCATGTTCCAGTACATGCTGAATAACATAATTGCCATACTGATCCTAAATGCAGATATTAAAAAATTACTTTCCTTAAGAATAATGGTAATTCTTTAAAAAGATGTTCATCAATTTTCTAAAAATCCAGTAGTACAATCAGGAGAATACAACAGGCTTTTGTCTGAGTGTTTCTATAATGTGTTAACAATAAATTATATTTCCTTTTAAAAAAATCAGAATATTTTCAAAAATATATAAACATTTCAAAATATTAGGGAGTTTATACCTGTACCAACTGCTCTGTATGTTGGTGAAGTTCTTCTAAGATAGGTAAGGTCTGTTCTGCAGTGCAGTGCTCTAGGATGCGCTGGATTACTCTGCAGCCATAAGGATGAGTTGAAAGTACAAACACCTTAAAACAATTAGAAGAAATAAATTTCCATTTTGTGACATTTTTGGAAGGACAGGTTTTTGATAACATGCTGAATTAATTTAAAACAGAATGGGGAATTCTCATTTATTGATAATATGCCAACTGTCATGTGACAAAGGCTGGGAAGCAGGGTACTGAATTTAGGAGCTAATGGATATCCTTTTTGTTTGTTTTTATACTGATTTTTAAAAAACTTACTGTTTTATATTGGAGTGTAGCCGATTAACAATGTTGTAATAGTTTCAGGTGCATAGCAAAGCGATTCAGCCATACATACACATGTATCCATTCTCCCCCAAACTCCCCTCCTATCCACGCTGCCACATAACATTAAGCAGAGTTCCCTGTGTTATACAGTAGGTCCTCGTTGGTTATCCATTTGATATACAGCAGTGTGTACATGTCAATCCCACGCTCCCTAACTATCCCTTCCCCCACCGCCGGTAACCGTAAGTTCACTAACGGATATTTTGATCAAAAGGAACCTAATCAGAAGATGGAAGGCATGTAATAATGACAAGGAATGGATTGTGCAGTAGGGGTAGTGCATGTTGTAATTAGAAGCTATTAATTATTATGTTATTAATTACTAACTGATATTTATTTTGCCTTTTATTATACAGTCCTAAGTCTTCCCTTCTCTTCCTCTCCCAGAAAATTTGGAAAACACTGTTGGGCTTACAATTCTAACAGTAGATGTCTTTACTTCTTAGAGTAATATAAATTAAACTCATATTTCTATATTTTTCAGCTGCAAAAAATGAAGCTATCTATTGACTCACTCTATGAAAGAGGCAGAAATTAATGCACATTCAGTATTTATCTCCTATTTTTGTATGAAAGTACTGGGTACTATCTTTTGATTTATAAAAAATATGTTAGTTAACACTCAAATTCTAACTAATTAGAAGCCAAAAATCAATCTTACTTGTCCTTTGAAAGCATCAATGATGAACTGTAGTGACTGTGGCTGAACACATTCAATACATTTTTGTACAACATGGTTTCCATTTTGATCTTTCACACATTTGAGTACATGACCATCTAGCTCCTTTACCATTTCACTCTGCAAAAGAGAAGACATTTAAATTACCTCACCAAACAGCACAGAAGGATTTTACATAAAAGTACTGAGACAGGAACAAAAGTATACTCAAAAATTTGTTTGCAATTTTTTATACGTCAAAGTTTAAAATTCCCACCCCATCCCCCAAAGTGTAATAAACAGAAGCCACTGAAGGTGAGAATTACTAAAACATTTTACAGGATTATAATATAAATGGTACCTGCTGAAATATAACTTAGTGATACTCAATTTGCTATATACTACTATCTTCACTGTGTACATCTTCCACTTATCCTTCTCAGCTGACAACTAATATAATGATTTTAGAATTCTACGTTTTCTCTACTTAGCATACCCCTTCCCCCAAATAAAAATAATAATAATTATTATCATTTTTTGGCTGTGCCGCACAGCATGCAGGATCTTAGTTCCCCGACCAGGGATTGAACCTGTGCCCTCTGCAGTGGAAGCGAGAAGTCCTAACCACTGGACTGCCAGGGAATTCCCCCAAATAATTATTTCTGATGGCTCCTTGAGTTTATCAAGTGCCCGGAAAAAGGTAAGGAGCTGAGTGAGCACACATGGGCTATATGATTTTCACGTAATACCTCAATTATGAGAAGAAATTATTGTTGAGCACTTTCACTCTTCTTTTTAATAATCTTGTAACAAAGAACTTGATTCAGGGAATTCCCTGGCAGTCGAGTCATTAGGACTCCGAGCTTCCATTGCTGGGGCCTGTGTTTGATCCTTGGTTGGGGAACTAAGATCCCGCAAGCCGCTTGGTACGGCCAAAAAAAAAATAAGAACCTGACTCAATATAACTTTCCTTTATCATCTGATACCTTCTTCAGGGACAGATTCTCGGAGATTTTAGATTTTTGCTCATTTAATGGGCAAAAATGACACCTTTCAATTTATATTTGATTATTAATAAGGTTAAACTTATTTACAGTAAGGTTTATTTACTAAGTGCATTTTCTTTTAACTAACAATCTTAATATTTTTCTCATAAGTTTGTAGGACTTCATTAAATAAACATCTTAATCCTTAGGGAAAAATATAGGTAGCCACACAATAACCTGTGTACCTTATTAGTGCAATAGGAAATAGTATTGTGAAGAAATGGAGTACACCTAGTGTAAACATATTCACATTTTTTTTTTTTTTTTTGGCTGCGCTGTGCAACATGCAGGGTTTTAGTTCCCCGACCAGGGATCGAACCCATGTCCCCTGCAGTGGAAGTGCAGAGCCCTAACCACTGGACCACCAGGGAATTCCTGGTATTCACATTTAAAATTTCTCTCACCCAGGGACTTCCCTGGTGGCACAGAGGTTAAGAATCCACCTGCCAATGCAGGGGACACAGGTTTGATCCCTGGTGCGGGAAGATCCCACATGCCACGGAGCAACTAACCCTGTGTGCCACAACTACGGAGTCTGCGCTCTAGAGCCCACGAGACACAAATACGGAGCCCGCATGCCACAACTACTGAAGCCCACGCGCTCTAGAGCCCACGTGCTGCAACTACCGAAGTCCGCACACCTAGAGCCCGTGCTCTGCAACAAAGGAAGCCACTGCAATGAGAAGCTGTGCACCACAACAAAGAGTAGCACCTGCTTGCTGCAACTAGAGAAAGCCCGCGCGCAGGAACGAAGACCCAACGCAACCAAAAAAATCCCCCAAACACTCTCACCCAAAAAACTCTCTACTGTATTCTGACGTAACTAGAGGAATCCTTGAAGTCAAGATATCACACAAATGTTAGTTATAAACTAAATATGGACTAAATTACAAAATCAAATGTACTTAAGAATCCAAACAGGAGGGAATTCCCTGGTGGTCCAGAGGTTAGGACCCTGCACTCTCACTGTCAAGGGCCTGGGTTCGATCCCTTGTCAAGGAACTAAAATCCCATAAGCCATGCAGAGCGGGGTGGGGAGGGGGTGGGGGAAGAATCCAAATAGGAAATGTAATACCATTAATCATCTGAAGCTTACTCCCAATGCTTTATATTTTCAAATATTAAAGACACGTAAAATATTTTTTTTATTAAATAGTTTTTTAAAAAATTTATTTATTTATTTATTTATTTATTTTTATGGCTGCGTTGGGTCTTCGTTTCTGTGCGTGGTTTTTCTCTAGTTGTGGCGAGCAGGGGCCACTCTTCATAGCAGAGCGCGGGCTTCTCACTATCACGGGCTCTCTTGTTGCAGAGCACAGGCTCCAGGTGCAGGCTCAGTAATTGTGGTTCACAGGCCCTGTTGCTCCGCGGCATGTGGGATCTTCCCAGACCAGGGCTCGAACCCGTGTCCCTGCATTGGCAGGCAGATTCTCAACCACTGCGCCACCAGGGAAGCCCTCATTTTTTTTTTTTCAAATAAAGAATTGGAAAATTTTACTCAAGCCAAACTTGAGGATTATAACCTGGGAAGGGCATCTCAGAAAGCTCTGAGAACTGTTCCCAAAATATCTTTAAAGTATCTATACCAGTCTGAGAGTTAAGAGCAGAGAAGTTCTAAGTACCAATACAGTCAAACTGTTAATCTCTCTCCATTGTGACACATCTTCAATGACTCTAAAACTCAGGATTTCCTCAAGAGGAACAATGCTATTTTCTCACAGATGTTCACTGCTGTGATTAATGTATATACATAACACATACATATCCATCCATCCATCCACATATATTATTGCCTTTAATTCTGGAATTTATCATATGAATGTAGGTTGAGAGTCAAAGTCAATCTCTTTCCAAACTTACTAATTACCAATACCTTTTAAGAAATAATTATTTTCTTTACTCTTATTATATTTCATTGTAATACATAAACCAGTTATATACAGTATCTATGGGAAGTTATGAATTTCATTTTAAAAGTTGTTTACCTCATGCGCAAACCATGCTAATTAATTAGTGACACTACACAGTTTCTTTAAAAAATCTAGTGGATAAGCAATTTTCCTCATCCCCTACTCTCCTTAATATCCTTGTCTATTTAAAATAATTTAAACATTTATTTTGATCATTTACAAGAAAATTCCTATGAGTACATAATTGGAACTGTACTAATCCCTTTTTTACTTAAAATACTTAGACCTTTCCATCCAAGAACATGGTATACTTCCCAATTTATATGTGCTCTCTTTTCTCTTAAAGAACTGTAAATCTTGTTAAGAGGAGGCTTTAGGCTACTTTTCCTGTTGAATGAAATTTTTAAAACTTTGTATATACTTTTTTTTTTTTTTTTTGGCCACGTCGCGCGGCTTGTGGGATCTTAGTTCCCCGACCAGGAACTGAACCACTCCCGCAGCAGTGAAAGCAAGGAGTCCTAACCACTGGACCACCAGGGAATTCCCTGTATATACATTTTTAACTGGCATATAGGAATGCAATTGGTTTTAAAATATTTATTCTTATGATAGAAGTATAAGTGCAATCCAAATAAACACTGGGAACAGTAAAATGTATTCCTGATACTACAGAAAATCAAATGAGTAGTGGTAGCAGAAACACCCACCATCTAGCACTCTGCCTGACATATAGTAGGTACTCAAATACTTTCACTTAGAAATGAAAAGATGAAGAAAATGAACAGAGGACAGATCAAAGATCTGTTGTGTAACTTTCAATTAATTACATACTGTTTGAGATAGATTTTAAAAAATATTTTAGCCTGTGGAAATATTTAACATTTCACTCCAAGATTATTGTAAGATAAAAGTTTAAAAA
This sequence comes from Physeter macrocephalus, assembly GCF_002837175.3. Lineage (NCBI taxonomy): Eukaryota > Metazoa > Chordata > Mammalia > Artiodactyla > Physeteridae > Physeter > Physeter macrocephalus. The sequence goes on from NC_041225.1 coordinate 40,245,879, forward strand.
TTGGATAAAATAATACAAAAATTTTGTCTTAACTTACAATTACCTGCTGGTCAGATGAAATAGACTCTAATGCTTTCTGAATAACACGGCAGCCATACATCTGCAATGCTAAGGGTAGAACATGACCACGAATACGAGTAGCCAGGGCTAATTTTTGATCCAAACTCCCAAACTGACAGAAAAAAAAAATTAATAAAAATGACTATAATATTACTTTGTTAAACTTGAATAACCCACTGTTTGCAGTCTATTTAATCTATTTATAAAAATATCACATTTGACAAGTATGTAGGGAGAAGGCATTGAGGTAAAAGCGAATTAAGATAGACCCAGAGATGCTTGAAATAATATCACTTTTTAGAGGGTGAGTCATTCTATCTACTATTTCCTTTTCACTAACATATTAACCACCTGTTATTCTTTTTAAGTAAACATCTTCACTCTTCATTTCGAACAAACACCCCCACTGTCTTTTAATAAATGAATTTCTGAGGCATATATTCAGACCAGATAATTCTCAACTATATTCTGACTGTGGAAGAAATCTGTTAAGTCAAGCTACAACATAGATGTTTAGTTATAAACTAAAAAATTTGCTGAATTACAAAATAAATGACACCTAACAAATCCACATAAAGACTGTACTACTATTAATTGCTTCAAATAAGACTTACTCCTAATGCTTTATATTTTCAAATATATTTCAAATATTAATCAGGATTGGTATTAAACTTCTCATTTAATGTTAAGACCATACACTTAAAAAATATATACCATAAAATATGACATTTTAACCATTCTTATTTCAGTGGCATTGACTATATCCTCACCATGTGCAATCACCACCACAATCTGATTCCAAATATCTTCCACTGCCCCAAACAGAAACACTGTACTCATTAAGCAATAACCCCCATTCCCCCTCTTACCCCAACCGGTCTACTAGTAAGACTAGGAAACCCTAGTCGACTTTATGTCTCTATGAATTTGCTTATTCTAGGTATTTCACATAAATGGAGCCCTGTAATGTTCTTTTGTACCTGGCTTATTTCACTTAGTTCCATCCATGTGTAAGCATGTATCAAAGCTTCATTCCTTCTTATGGCTGAACAATATTCTACTGCATGTATATACCACATTCTGTTTATACATTCATCTGCTGGATTGTTTCCACCTTTTGGCTATTATAAACAATGCTGAAATGAACACTGGTGTTTAAGTCCTTGTTTTCAATCCTTTTGGGTATATACCTAGGATGGAATTGCTGGGTTATACGGTAATTTTATGTTTAGTTTTTTGAGGAACTGCCAAATTTTTCCACAGTGGCTGCACCATTTTACATTCCCACCAACAATGTACAAGGGTTCTCATTTCTCCACATCTTCACCAACATTTGTTATTTTCTGTTTTTTAAATTACAGCCATCCCACTAGATGTAAAGTAGACTCTCCTTGCGGTTTTGATTTGCATTTCCCTAATGACTAAGGGTGCTGAGCTTCTTTTCATGTGCTTAGTGCACATCTGAATATCTCCTATGGAGAAATGTCTATTCAAGCCCTTTGTCCATTTTTTAACTGAGCCTATCTTTTTGCTGTTGAGTTTCAGGAATTCTTCATATATTCTGGATATAAAATCTTTATCAGACATATGATCTGTAAATATTTTCTCCCAAGCTCACATATTTTTATATGAAAATAAACTCACCCAACTTTCAGAGCTTTTCTAAGCATTAAGCATATATACAAACATGTATGTGTGCTTACCTCAAAAAATTTCTGTATAACATAGTTGCCAAAAACATCTGTCATTAATTGATAGGCTGCTTGCAGAATTTCATTAAATACCATCTGTCGCTCAGCTGGAGTAGCTCTCTCTAGCTTTTGCTGTATGAATCTATGTGGGAAAAATTTTAATGCCATGACAGTATATTGATAATAAGCTCCGGCAATATCTGAATCTGACTCATTATACACCCCGATATATACTGGATATATATATATATATATATATGGACATTTATATATATATATGGACATATATATATATATATGGACATATATATGTGGATATATGCATATCCACATAAATAAAATCATTTCCAGAAATAGTACTAATACATTTTATTCAATTTAAAATAAAAAGAACAAAAGTTATGGAGCATTTCTTTGTTAACACCTTAATTTAAAATAACTTCTAGTTAGACTGGCAAAAAGTCTGGACATGAAGATGTTTAATGCCTCGTAAGTTAGTTCTGGTTGTATTATAATCAATGAAAAACTACAAAGATATTACTGGTATTCATTCATTTATTTATTTATTTATTTTGTGGTATGCGGGCCTCCCTCTGTTGTGGCCTCTCCCGTTGCGGAGCACAGGCTCCGGACGCGCAGGCTCAGCGGCCTTGGCTCACGGGCCCAGCCGCTCCGCGGCATGTGGGATCTTCCCAGACCGGGGCACGAACCCGGTTCCCCTGCATCGGCAGGCGGACTCGCAA
>NC_041225.1:40250585-40333352 GCF_002837175.3 Physeter macrocephalus
CCCGTTGCGGAGCACAGGCTCCGGACGCGCAGGCTCAGCGGCCTTGGCTCACGGGCCCAGCCGCTCCGCGGCATGTGGGATCTTCCCAGACCGGGGCACCAACCCGCTTCCCCTGCATCGGCAGGCGGACTCGCAACCACTGCGCCGCCAGGGAAGCCCCATTTATTTTTAATAATCATATTACTAAGTATTTTTAGAACATAATAAAAGAAACCTTTAGAAATAAAATTCATGAGACACAACTTAATTCCTAACTAAGCTAGCCACTGTGGACTTCCTTGGTGGTCCAGTGGTTAAGACTCCGTGCTCCCAATGTAGGGGGCATGGGTTCAATCCCTGGTTGGGGAAGATCCCACATGCCATGGCCAAAAAAAAAAAAAGCTAGCCATTGTGAGTGACACAAGGTCGATTTGCTACTCTTAAGGAACTTTAAGAACTTTCAACCATAGGGAGATAAAATTTGTTGCAACTATATAATCAAAAATTACTTTAAAAAATTTTAGATTTACTTTAAAACTATAACATGATACCTCAAATTTAATAAATATGTTAGAATTCTACTACTATTTTCCTTTCTGTGTATTATCTTGAGAACACTAATTTGCATGTACCTCAAGCATTACAGTACACGTGGTCTGTTTAATGTAAACTTTGTTTTAAACAGTTTTTTTAGACAAAGTATATATCAGGGACACAAGTCCATAAATGTAATTTGGAGCATTATTTTCAAAAGGAAATTTAAAGAAATTAAATGTATTCTGTCAATGTAATAAAGATAATCTAATAAAAGGACATTGCTATATTTTTATTATAGAAAACTGAAGAACCATAAAAAATAAATTAAAAACCTGTATTTTTATAGTTCATCCTAACAGGAAAGAAAAATCCATATTGGATATTTATTTTTTAAACAATTCCAACTTTTATAAAGGTTAAATCATTCTAGTCAAGAAAAACTTTGGCTCTCTCAAAGCAAAAATGCAATACAAAGTATCATAAATAATAATCACCTACCGAGAACCATGCTGGTCTTGAGAAAACTCAACTATGTGTCCAATCAAGTCTCTAAGCTGAAGGTTTGGGAAGCGGTTGTTTCTGAAATCTTCCAATAATCTACTTCGGCCAGAAGGCATAATATCAGACCTATTATACCGAAGCCGAGAAGGAGGAAAGAGCTGGCTGCTGGAGCTAAACAGACTGGAAGTGCCTGAAGCACTTCGATATTTTGCTTCTGCTCCAGGTGCTGCAGAGATATATCGACCACTACCATTTGTCAGTCCTCCTACAACAAAGCAGCTGTGGTCAGCAAATATTTTTGACAAAGTCATTCCTCAAATAAAAGTCATTTAAACCAAAAAGTCAGTCAATATAGAAATATTCACCCCACTAATTCCTATATGGTATAACAGAAAATTAAAGTTGAAGGAGAAATCTCACACATTTACTTAATGTGTGTGGCTCTAACATGGGGGAAAAAAGAGACTAGAAAACATGAGAAAAATAAACCTGTATTTGTTCTTGGCAGTTCAGTTTAAAAACATCTAATGTCATACACAAAACCTGTACTTGTTCTTAGAAGCTTAGTTTAAAACATAATTATAACAACTAATGTCATACATACTAGTATCAATACCAGAATACTGAAACCACCAACAAAATTTTCAGTTACATTAACAAGCAAGTTACAAACAGCTAGCAAACTCAGATTTTAAGCCACTAAAAGTTTAAATGAAATTTACTCACAGTGTTAATAGAACACCAACTAAATCTGTACTTTTTTGGAATATATAAAAATTCATTAAGTCATATATACTCCTATGTAAAGAAGAATGATTTCTTAGTTAACCCGATTAAATTTCAAACTTAAAAACCCCACAATATCAGATAATAAAGCCAAATTACACACTAAATTTTTTATTTAAAAAATACTCTCCATAAAATACTACTGTTTTACAGACAAGAAATAGTAGCAGTAAACATATTTATTATTCCTAGAGCTTTAACGTTGACCATTTAGAACAAATGAATAAAAAGTCTTTTTTATTTATATCCCATTCCAAAGAATACTACTAAAGGGCAGTTGATAAAAACAAAAATAAATAGAAGCAGGTAATTGTTCTCATTACAAATAACCATTTAAAAGTACTTGACAGTGTCCTTTTAAAAAAGAAAAATGTACAGAAAATTGTAAAATGCAGATTTAGTAGTTCAGATAAACAAAACCCACCGTCAGCTTTACACTATTGTATATCACTTCTATTTAGAGTAGTGCTGTATGTACAATCCAGGCCACAAAGTATAGATGGTGCCAAGGACACACTGTCAGTGCAAAGTTACAGAGAGGCATTAAAGGCCAAAAAGAGTTACAGGGACAAGGAGAAGTAAAAGAGTTATAATCCTGGAGAGTGAAGCAGGTTAGAATATCCCTCTTTTACTTTCAGTCCCCACTGCCCTAGCTTTATTTTTCATTAAATTTCCCATCATCCAGTATACTATACATATTTATTACTTATTTGAATCCTCAGCCCCATTTCCAATGTAAGTGCCAAAGAATTACATTCGCCTACGTGCTAGATACGTGGTACCTAAAACGATGTCTCATAGACAGTGAGTACACAAATATTTATACATATTTAATGTAATATCAACTGCCTAAGGTCTAGTTCTGTAATATCTTTCTTAAAAGTGTGTAACTTTAACAAGCCGTTTTATACACCAAAGTCATTGACATCAAATTCTCATGTTCATTCCAGTTCTACATAAACTCGTGCTCGTGTATGAAAAGTCTAAAAAGTAAAAGAATTCAGTTTTTTAATACTGTCTCGATCTCTTCACTATTAATCTTTCTAGTCCCCTATTTTTATTTCTGTTTATAGTACCATCAACCGTTCACAACAATAACTGATCATTAGACCATTCGAGTCTCGACAACAATTCTTTAACCTTTTTGTAGGGTAGGGGTGGCTCTGCTTATCATTCCAATCTGTTTTCATAAACAACAATTATATCTTCCCATTCAAAGGCCACTTTGGTGATGTCATTTTATACTAAAAACCCACAGCATCCTGCTAGAGTACCTTCTCTATATTTTTCAGCTTACTTTTCAAGTCATTACTCCAAACCTACTTTTCACATGAATTTCCTAATAGTACCCTAATTGTTCACTTCTCTCCTTCTTATTCATTACTATCTCTGTACCACTGCTTATCACTACCTGAAACAAGCCTTAATCCTACCTCTTTATTCTTAATGCACTAAAGATTTCAACACCAAATTCAAAATACATACTTACCCCAGAAAACGACAATTTCATCTGGTACCTTCCAAGCAGTCCTATCAATATCCAACAGGAATTCCTCCTGTGTCTAGATATTTCTTGATTATATTCTATCAGCTCCTAATACACCAAACTCCTGATGCACTGTGACAACTTAAAATGTCTAATGATGCCAAACTGCCTTGAGTTTTAAAAAATCTTGGAATTTCAGTTCTAGAAGACTAATTATAATTAGCATTTTCATTTATAAAGTTGAAAAATTAATTTCACAAAGGGCCGTGATAACTTCGTTTCCTTACAAATTAATTAAATAAGCATTCCAACTCAATTTAAAATATACATTAAACATTTAAAATTTGTTTTTTTAGGGAATTCCCTGGTGGTCCAGTGGTTAGGACTCCTCACTTTCACTGCTGAGGGTCTGAGTTCAATCCCAGGTCAGGAAACTAAGATCCCACAAGCCTCGTGGGGAAAAAAAAAACCAAAAAACAAAAAACTGGTTTTTAAACACTGAAAGCATGTCATCCAAAACTATTCTGGGATTGAGGAATATTTTACAAAATTGGCCTATACCTTTCAAAAATGTTGAGGTCATAAAAGTCTGAGAAATAGTTCAAGATTAATAAGAGTCATGACAAATCAATGTCATGTGTGAGCTCCCAAATCAATCAATCGCCCTCTCCGCCCCAATGCCTCCCCCCCCGCCTTTCTTATAAAGGATATCAATGAGACAACTGGCAAAGTCTGAATAAAGTCGGCTGATTTGATAGTAGTATTGTTAAGTTCCTGACTTTGACAAAAGAATGTCCTTACTTTCAGGACACATACACACACTGATATGTTCATGAGTAAGGGACACTGTGTCTGCAACTTCCTTTCAAAAGTATCAAGGAAAAATATGGGTGTGAAGGGACAGGCAAATGCAGAGATGGGAAGCGAGGAGAGGGAAACAATAATAAAGCAAATTCAGTTAAATAACATTTGGAGAATCTGGGGATAAGCTAGATTTTTTTTTAATTGTTAATGATTTCCTCGTAAGTCTGAAATTATTTCAAAATTAGTTAAAAACAAAATACAAATTGGTCATCTATATTCATACCATTGCTACTGGTCATCTAAAAGATGTGTTCTGCACCAAATGTGTTAAACGGTTAACAGTCCCTTCAATTTATCACTGACCTCACCCCTATCATTTATCACTTCTTAATCACTAGCTTAATAAGAGTGTATGGGACATGGAGATCTGTACTATAATTTCACAGATGAAGTCACTATAGTCCAAAAGTGATGTGACATGCAGATAGGCAGCCAGGAATCTTAGGCCAGAGCTCATCACACAGTAGTGTGCTGTCCCTTATACGCTATTTACATAGGTATCTATCAGGTTCATTCATGACAACTGAATGAAGGCAAACACCTCATAACTATCCTAGTAGAAATATGATTTTATAAGTTTTCACTAATTTTCCTGAGAAGTCCATTGTTTTAGAATCCTTCCCTATTTAATACCAGAAATCAAAAAGATCTTAATACTGTGAAAAACACAGGGGAGAAAAATATAAAACAACCGAAACCACCACAAAATAAATCTCACAAGTTTTTTCTTTTCATTATTTTCCACCTCCCTGGGATCTGGAATAACAACTCCTGAGCCTATTCTTTTATTTATTTTTCTATTTTTTAAACAATAAAGATTCTCAAATCTTTCCCAGTGGATAGTTTTTATTAAAAAAAAAAAGTCTACCTGAAGATTATTCTGATAGAGGTTTGGAGGCTAATAAATTAGAATCAAGATAAATTAAGGTTTCATTTTAGAGCAGGTTGTCAACTACTAATTTCAAATAAAAATGGTAATCCAAGTAGATTCAGGGTCCCCAAAAGGGTACAACTACATATAGGCTACTAGGCAGAGTCCTTTTCAGAAGGCGAGGCTCTGGAAAGCTCAAGAATGATAAGATGATAATGAAAGATGACTAGTTAGTTGTAGTGGGCAAAGAATAAATGATAAAGAATGCATAGTTGGAAAAAGTCTAAAATGAGGATGACCTATTTCACTTTAAGGTATTACCTTCAGTTACTTCTAACCCAGAGCCCATACACTTAGTACTTTCAGTTTGTTATTTTTTTTCTCTGATTACTTTTTAAAAGAAATATATGGAACATTCAGAGTAGACTGTAACAGCCATGTAACTCCTTTCTTCCTTCCAATTTCTGCCTTTTGCATATGGGACTGTCTAACCTATGCCTGTCCCATGACTGTATTTTGGAGGCAGATAACTTGTTTCCTAGGTTTCACAGACCCAAAGATGGAGAGGAATTTTGCCGCAGGATGGACCACATTCAGAATCTCACCTGATTTAGAAAATAAGATTTGGGATTTTTGGAATGGTTCAAGACTCCTGGGGATGCTGGAATGGGGTGAATGTATTTTGCATGTGGGCTGAACATGAATTTTGGGGGACCAGAGTTCAGACTGTACTGGGCTGAACTGGGCTTCCCCAAAAGATATGTTCAAGTCCTAACTCCTGGTACTTGTGGATTTGACTTTATTTGGAAATAGGATCTTTGCAAATGTAATCAAGTTAAAATGAGGTGTCATGCTGGAGTAGGTTGGGCTCTTATCCAATGACTGGTGTCCTTATAAGAGAAGGAAAATTAGGACAGACACATAGGGAGAATGCCAGGTAATGATGGAGGCGGAGACTGGCGTGCTGTGTCTACAAGCCAAAGAATGTTAAGTGTTATCAGCAACCATCAGACATCAGAAAGAGGCAAGGAAGGCTTGTGCTCACAGCCTTGAAGGGGAGTATGGCCCTGTTGACACCTTAATTTGACTTCTAACCTTCAGAACTGTGAGACAATAAATGTGTTTTAAGCCACTTAGTTGTAATTTGTAACAGCAGCCTTAGAACACTAGTATATAATGCTATCTTAACACTCTGAGACAAGGATATTATCTCCATTTTACTTGTGACACAATAGGCTTAGAGAAGCTAAATCCTTAATAAATCCTTATTCAAGGATGCATAGCTAATAACTAGACTGAGTTTTTTTTTAAAACTATTATATCTGAATAATTCCCTTAAAGCTTTCGGTTATATTCTGCTATACCTCATGAAGAACATTTAATGCCATATACGATACTTAAATCTGGGATATGCTTGAGGTTACATGGGAGAAAAAAACCATGTAAATTTTTTAACTATAAAATTTTAACTATATATTTGCCATATAAAGACACAAAATTTTTACTTGGGAAAAACCAAGGCTTCAATGAATTAAAAAACCTACATAATTCTAGTTAAACGTATAATCTTCCACATCATCTTAATAGACTAATATAAAAAGCAAAAAGCATAAATATGTCAAGTGTGCTACCTTAAATTTGTACATTTTATGACCATATGTAAGCAAACAATATCAGGTGCAAACTACAAACCAAAATAAAAATCTGTTGTTTCCATTTCTATTGCTTGTAATTCTTTTCTAAAAGCAACTAAGTAATTAATCTCCCTTTTAGCATCTAGTGCTTCAACTTTTTAAAAATATAAAGGTAAGAAGGAGGCCATCTTCACAGAAGATACTTAATAATCTTCCCTCATTCATCAAAGAGCATTTAAACAGACTGAGTTTTTAACATATGAACTATGTAGTTCAGACTAGTATTATATCTCACTTCTACCTCTACTCACCTTGCCAATTTCCATTATTCCATCAAAAAAGGCTTGTAAGATTTCAAGAACTGTCTGAATTTTACATCGTCATTGAAAACTAAACTACTTCTGTGATGACTGAACATGAGGACACTCTAAAAACCTACCCCCTACCCCAAACCAAAGAACAAAACACACAGGCAAAAATAAAGACTCACAACGGTCATAAAACTTCTCAAAGTGCAGTACTCTACAGAGTATGATCTTAACACACTGATCAGAGGACACACTACCAGTCAAACAATGCTTTAATGTAGAAATCTATGTAAGATGTAAAATAATTTTTTTAAACAAGTAGCCAGTGTCCAAAAATAAATTTATTGATAAAACAGAAAGAAACAAAGCCACTCAAATTACACCAACCATTCTGTTGAGATGTGAATACAGCTGACCCTTGAACAACACGGGGGTTAGGAGCATCGACTCCCACCGCACCAAAGAATATGTATAAATTGTGATTCCCCCAAAACTTAACTACTAGTAGCCAGCCTACTGTTGACCAGAAGCCTTACCAGTAACATACAGTCTATTAACACGTTATATGCTATATATATAATTTTATGCATTCATGAAATACCTAACTTTTAAATTTTTTTGATATTTCTATGCAGTCTATGAATTTTTTCAAGTTGTTGCAAATCTCCAAAAAAATTTCCCAATTTTCCCCATTTTTTTGGGGGGGAAACAATCCATATATAAGTGGACCTGGGCCGTTCAAACCTGTGTTGTTCAAGGGTCAACTGTACTGTTAAAGCTGTGGAGAATGGTTTCAGCTTTCTTGTTTCTAATCTAGTAGGGAGAAAAAACCCAGAAACAACTCTAATATAATCTAGTCTGTGGTTAATTTGGTACAAAAAAAACAGAAAGAAAAGATAATAATTCTAATGCAGAGAATCACTGTGTTAAATGAAGTGCAATAAGGCAATAGCATTACAATCATTATACTGTAATTGCTGGTTTACTCATCTGTATTCACCACACAAAAAATCTGATGATGGTGGGTAGAATGATGTTTTCTTCAACATTGTCTCTCAAGTCAAGCACAGTCTGGCATATAGGGATTTGACATTGGTTGAATAAATTAAGTGAATTAATTAAGCAAAATAAATTAATTAAATAAAAACTTTCATGAGACCCCAGAATTGTTAAATGGGGGCCAATAAAACTACACATAAAAGATAAACATAAAATAGGGATTAGTTTCAGTATAAATTAAGCTTATTACTATTCTATTTAGAATATCATGTAAAGACCCTTATCTGATCAGTTTTAATTTAAAAATTAGCAATAAAATATTATGAGATCCTTGAATTAAAAAGCATTTAATTTAGATTAAAAGTCAATTGCAGGGGGACTTCCCTGGTGGCACAGTGATTAAGAATCGCCTGTCAATGCAGGGGACATGGGTTCAAGCCCTGGTCCAGGAAGATCCCACATGCCACGGAGCAGCTAAGCCCGTGCACCACAACTACTGGGCCTGCGCTCTAGAGCCTGTGAGCCACAACTGCTGAGCCCGTGTACTACAACTACTGAAGCCTGTGCTCCACAACAAGTGAAGCCACCACAGTGAGAAGCCGGCGCACCACAAGGACGAGGAGTCCCTGCTCCCGCAACTAGAGAAAGCCCGCACGCAACAATGAAGACCCAAAGGAGCCAAAAAAAAAAAAAAAAGTCAATTGCAGGCAAGTGAAAAATGCCAATATACTGACATTCAAACTCACTTTCCCCACCAACTCACAATAGGCTAAATTATATTTTACCACAGTTTTATAAAAAAGTTCACAGAAATTCTAAACCTAGGGAATAGGAAAAGATCCTTTATTTATTTAGAGCGATAGTAGACAGAAATAAAAGCATTCTTTGAGAAGAATTTTTGTTCCTTACTAACTTCATGACTACAAGCAAGTTCCTTGATTGCTTTGAGAATGAAGGGGTGTGTGTGTGTGTGTGTGTGTGTGTGTGTGTGTGTGTGTGTGTGTGTGTGTGTGTGTGTGTGTGTGTGTGTGTGTGAAAGAGGAGTCAAAGTTAATTTCTCCCCATTTGGATATTCAATTGCTCCAGTCCAACTTACTGAAAAGACCATCCTTCCTAAATACACCAGAGTGGCACCATGGCCACAGATCAGGTAACTAAACGAGCAGGTCTATTTCTGGATCCTCTATTCCACCAATCTATTTCTCTATCCTTGTGCCAATACCACAATTTTAGTAAAACTACCACTGCAGTTTTAATAAGTTTGATATCTGGCCAAGTTATAATAAGTTTGATATCTGGCCAAGTTATTAAATTCTAAATTTGTTCTTCAAGACTGTCTTGACTACTCTTGGCTCTGTTTTTCCATTCATATTAAATAAATCAGCTTGTCAATTTCTTTTAAAAAGCCTGAAAAATTCTTATTAAGATTGTGCTAAATCTATACATCAATTAAGACAGTTGGTATCTTTATAATACTGAGTCTTTCAAGCCACAAACATGACATGTCCTTTCATTTATTTGTCTTCTTTAACTTCAGTCCGTGCTTTTATGGTTTAGAGTGTAAAGATTTTGCCCTTCCTCCAATGGACTTATTCCTGGTTAAGGAAACAGTCTCATGTAAAAATATTCTAAACATAAGTCAATTTTCAGTTATTATCCCATGAGACCCATGCTGCATTCATTTTTAAAGGTTATTTGGCTAAAGCTGCAGATCTCTCATGAAGCACATCTGCCTATATTTTAAGAGTTAGTTTTTTGATCCTATGTTTACTTAATGTACAGTATTTAGTGTATAAACAGTGCAATGATGTAAGTTCTTGGTGAATTCTTGATAAACTGTTTTTAAGGCACATGAAGACTTATTTGATATCAGTAAGAAAGAAAGGTAGAGAAACAATTGAGGGAGGAGCTGTAATGCAAATATGAAGGAAAGGCAGAGCCAGTGAATAAAAAGTAAAACAACCAAATGATAGTAAATAATGATATACACAGAATTATAGTCAACAACACTAAAGAAATGGCTCCAATCTGCAAAATACCTATCACGGAAAAAAATATTTAAAAACATATTCAGTAAGAGACCAGACTTTTCTATTTTCTCTCATCCCATAAGCTTTTTTTCAAAAAATTAAAATACGCAATGGCAAGCAGACTTCAGGTCTATAGAAGGAAACAAGGCAGGAAGAACGAACTCCATTAGGGAGATGATGGGGGACAAGATCAAAGGCTCATATAACACACTAGAGATCCAGGAATTATGAGTTACAAAGAAGTGTAAATTGGAGTAACACCTTATATAAACTATGAATTGTTCCAAGGTGTCTCTCTTCACGTGAGTGCTACTGGAAATTTCAGTGGGATAATCTTTTTTAAACAAAAAGTTTAGCATCTGGCTGCTGGGTATTTAATGTCCACAGAATCCCCACAATCATGATGACAAGCAAAAACTGTTGCCACACATTTCCAAATCGTTCACCTCCTCATTCTAGGTATTTTAAAGAAGCACTCCAAGTGATTCTGGTATGGTAAACCACTGAATCGAATCATCAAGTATTTTTTAGTCTCAAATCTGAGATTATCTTTAACTGAATTAGCTGGTGAAAACATTCTCAGTCATTAGAAGCACAAAGTCATAGATAACATTATCAGAGGATAATGGATAAAAAACATAAGGGCAAAAATTAATCATTGTGACCCCAAACCAGAACTAAGACTAATGAATTTGTACACAGAAATGAAACATAAAATAAAAAATTCTTCCACACAAGTAATAATTTTAGAACTTTTTCACAACACATTTCATACTTTTCAACAAATAAATGACTTTTAGATGCACCAATGGGTTGAAGCAGTGATTTCACTTATACCACCATGAGAACCTGTAAATACTATTCTGTTGAGAGCTAAGTATGTTGTCCTATCCATTCAGTCCTGTTGTCCAACATATATTCAGTCCCTGAGTGGCCTGCCTGATGAGTAACACATATTCTTATTTCAGAGTAGATAAGAGCTTTTCTATAAATCTCAAGAATAACTGAGAAAGGGATCTAGAAGTCTAGTAATCTTATATACATATTTAAAAAACACATAACCGGGCTTCCCTGGTGGCGCAGTGGTTGAGAGTCCGCCTGCCGATGCAGGGGACACGGGTTAGTGCCCCGGTCCGGGAAGATCCCACATGCCGCGGAGCGGCTGGGCCCGTGAGCCGTGGCCGCTGAGCCTGCGCGTCCGGAGCCTGTGCTCCGCAACGGGAGAGGCCACAACAGTGAGAGGCCCGCGTACCACAAAAAAAAAAACAAAAACAAAAAAAACAAAACACACACATAACCTACACCATTGTGAGGTTAAATTTGAGAGGCTGAGTAGAATACTGTTATTGATATACTTTGTAAAATTGTTCAATTCATTATAGAATAGCAGAACAGAAAAAGAAAAGATAGTATCAGGAGTCAGAACAGTGTTCTAGCTTCAGTTCTGCCATTTACTGGTTTGGGCAAGTCTCTTGGGCGCATATGACCTATAACTGTCTCATCTTTAATGGGCAGATCACTCAGCCAGTTTATGTTAACAATTAGGATGAAATGAAATAATGAATATGAAAGTGCTTTAGAAAACTATCAAATGCTATTCAGTTACAGGGAACTTGCTATTTAAAGAATAATAATACTTTCAATGAAAACTTCAAAATCATTTATATTGTTTTCTGCTTTAAGGACCATATATGAAATTCAGAAAAATTGCACATAGCCTTACAACCAATTTGGCCATACTTGTTTTAATTCTCAAACATCTCATTCTAAGAGAAGCAGATGACCAAATCTGCCAAAGGTCAGCAATTTCAACAGATTAACTACTACTGAACAGGGAAAATGACTCTAACAGTTAATATTACCATGTCTACGTTTCATATAAAATTTTCTGTGATTAGGAGAGAAGACAGGTTATAAAGTTTTTTAATCTACTGCAAGTTAAAGCACTATGTGACTACTGAATACATGACATTAAGGAATCTTCAAAACTGACAGCCACCTTTGAATTAACTAATTTCACTGAGTTCAAAGCTGGAATTAGACTTTTTATCACACTTTTCTTAAGAAAAAACAAGCCAGTTCAAAAATGAAGAGGTACAAGGGAAGAAGCCATCAGTTTGTCAAAACTTAAGTTAAATAAAAACACAAAATGTTACTTTATACCCAAGAAGTTCCATATCAATCTACTATTATGAGCATAAAGATTAGAGTAAATACGAAATCACTAACATATTTTAAACGTTTACTCAAAGAAGAAAAAGAAAGGAAACAAGGAAGGAAAGAACTAGTTAGCTAGCTCCAGGTAGATGAATAAAATAATACTTGAAATATTTAATCTTCTTTTACTGGGAGTAACGTATCTCAAAATAAGAGACTGACTTCTATCATAAAGAATTAAAAAAAAAAACAACTACAGGTAGAAAATTTTTCCCCCCAACTCTATAAATCAGTATAACATGAGAAAATAATTCACTTAATATTCAAGGCTGAACTTGAAGCCCAGAATTTGACATAGCTCTTTGCATTTCAAGATTAAAAACCACTAATCTTAAAGTTGTTCTCCTTCCTTGTTCTTTTCCACTTGTTTCTCTGATCAGTATTTTAAGCGCTGCTTCTAACAAGTTGTAGCCAACGTGGGAACCAATCTGAAGGGACTCCAAATGGCCAAAGATAGTAATATTTTAGCATCAAGAAAAGGTATAAAAAGTGTTATCTCCCAGTCTGCAATGGACTGAAATATAACAACTATCCTAAAATCCATCAATTTACACTACAGGAAACGATGACTTAAACACAAAAACAAAAAAACCCTGCAAGTCACCTTTAGAAGTTGCTAGGGCATCAACTCATTCTCATTCTCGATTCTCATTTCCCAAGGTCAGAAAATAAAGGAAAAGAAATCAAGCATTATCCTGACTCCTATATGAACTATATATTTTAGGGTAACCTCACAACTGATGAAAGTTCTTTTCCATAGAAAAATTCCAGCTAACAAATGTAAAAGGACTGACAGAGCATCACCATTTTGCAACCTCTGAAGAAATACTCAGGTGATGATCAAAGGCTGCTAAGCCATTAGGTGGATTTGGCAGACAACCTCACAAAGGAAATATCCAGACATGTGTCTCCTGATATGGTGCAGCAGAAATACAGAACCAAATAGCAAAGCAAACAAACAACCAGATCAAACCCCTAAATTTAATTCCATTTTACAGGAAATTCAGAGAATAGAGGAACATGTTAAATACCACCATGGAGAAGAAACCATCAAGGTCCAGAATGTGGGATATTCAACAGGACAAAGCTTCTTCAACAAACAAACGTGAAGGAAAAAAAAAAGAGGATGGGGAAATGGTTCCATATTAAAAGACATCAAACAAATGACAGACCTTATTTGGACCCTGATGGAAACACAACAACTGTAAAAAGACATTTAAGTCAATTAGGGAAATTAGAGTAATGAGAATATATGAATTTTAAAAGGTATGATAATGATTTTGTAGCTACAATTGTTTTTTAAAAAGGTATCTCTATCTCTTAGAAATTTCATACTAGAATATGGAAGACAAAATTACTTTTTCATGTTTCTGACTTCAATATATTTAAAAAGCAACAAGGTTGCAAATCTTAAAAATATTTTAGGTTATAAAAAAATGAACAACCAAAATTCATCAGTTGAAATACTTGTTCTTCAATCACAAAGTGACTACTGGTCATCCTGCCAAAAATACTTATGTTGATCAAATGCCAACTATTTTTTAAAAATGAAACATCTTTGTTGGAAAGCCAGAAGCACACAATGTTGCTATTCACTTTTTCTGTGAATCAAGTAACTAGCATGAGCAAAGGCATAGGTGGTTTAAAAAAAAAAAAGTTACCTGTTTCATCCAATATTTTAAGAATATAGATATCCAGACCTACCAATAACTATAATGGTTACGTGTCTTAAAAATCGCATAAGAAAATCAGCTGGAACTAATTAATTCCAACCAATTCTAATGAAACTGAGAATTTATCCCTATTTTATGATATTATATTCTTAATATGTGAGCAGAGTAAGATTATTTTTTAAATGGCTATGCAAATTCATTTTCATAGGTATTTTATCAATCAGCAGCCTTGATAACTTGATTCATGAAAAAATCCACTTCAGGGATATACAATTTAAAATATATATTTTTTAGACTGGAGAGCACGTAAGTCTTGCATCATGATTCAATGACATGAAAACGAAAGATAGATTATTTCCATGAACACTATACAAAGAGCAAATTTATGCAATCTACTTAATTATTTTCAACTTGGCAGGGTCTATTCCTTGTTAACAAACAAGGTTGCTAGTCATAAATATGACTAGAGCTAAAAGAAACTGGGGAATCACAAAAGAAAATAACCTACAGACAATTTCAATCAGAGGTGTGTTTAAATACTAGATTTCAAGGTGAAGCTAAACTAAGGAGTTTAGCTTAAACTATGGGTACAAAAGTATCAGGCTACAATGTAGAACTGCTGGCCCACACGATGATTACTTCTCATAACTGACTAGAATTCCTTCTAGAAGCATCTATATGCCTGGGTTCTTTATAGTCAAAAAAAATATCTAGATTGCTGTTTAATTAGAGACATCTAAAAAGTCATTTATAATCCAATTTCTAAGCAAGCCATGTAGAATAATTAATGCCATTTACACAGGCACTAAAGCACAACGTAAGCAGTACAGTTGACAGAAATCTGATCTGAAACTTATCTATGAAAAAAATGACAGGACGTGACAAATATAATCTTAACAAATAAAACACAAAACTATTACAAAAGGTCTATTTTTAGGTTTGCTTTGTTCCAAATTTTGCTGTCAATTTCAAAGTCTCAAAGGCATGTTTTATATGGGAGTGGTAGCAGTGGGTCTGAATAAAAATTAAAAAAATCAGGAATTGAGTAGCTCCTATGACTAAGAAAAGATTTTATGAAGGAAAGTGGTAGGCTAAAAAACTAAGTTTACACAAACAGTGCTGCAAAGCAGATCTTAGGACCCCACTCAAATAAATTAATTGGTTGTATACAGTCAATATTCCCCAAAAGAGCAAAAGCCCAGAATTTGGGGTGGAGGACCAGTCTTTAAAAAAGAAATCTAGCCCACTTTGTAATAACATAAATCTAAATGATGATCACTGTAAAATATTCCTTTGTTACATGGACACTTACTATATTACTGAGCTTTAGGAAAAAATAACTATAGCCTTACGATAGGGGTGGCGAGGTCAAACATAATCACTAATTTATAATATATCTGCTTACAAAAGCAACATTATTTTTAAAATCACAAGCTGATTTAAATCTTCCTAAGCACGTAAGAATCAGCAATAGAATCTCTCAGTTTTAGCTGAAATGACTAGAATTACAAAAATCCAAAATCTAATTTTAATAGAATACTTTCTTTGAAGAGACAGGAAGGGATTCATACACAGCCTCTGATATCCAAAAACCCTTCAAAATATACTGTTAACTACATGGCTAAATTCTTCCTGAAGTGGGAAAAAGGTAACCACCAATTCAAATAATCTTGGGGTGGGGGCGATTTTAATATACAGATATAAACCAAAGTTCTAAATGTTCCGATTTCAAGGGTACAGCAAGCTTAGAACATTTTTTTCTTAAACAATGTGTTCAAAAGTAAGAGAACTACATGGACCAAACCCATACATAATAAGATTCTCTAACTCACAAACATACTCAATTCATATACCCTGATATAACCCTGTGGTAAAATGGCCAGGCATTCAAAGGCCAAAGCAAAAACCATCATACTAAACTAAATTATTTAAAGTTCAATAACTATGTGACTAATGATTGCTTTTGGTGTGCACAAACTTTTTTTTTGAATTTTATTTTATTTTTTTATACAGTAGGTTCTTATTACTTATCCATTTTATATGGTGTGCACAAATTTTTGATCGTGAAATTTCTCACTATCACGTACAAATAATTGACTTTTCAGCTGATCTAAAACACACAGAAATCAAAAGCACAGACGTGAAAAAAAACACACCACTGTATTTCATAAAAGGAACATAAGATACAACAGGGGTCTTTACCTTACTGTACATTAGACCCTCACTTTGATTTTTCCCAAAAGTAGAACTTTTTCAAAAGGCTAATAATATCTACAAGCAAAAGCAATTTGGCATGTTTTATCCAACATTAAATATTTTACACATATTATAAAACACACACACAAACACACTCACATGTATACATACAAATAAAAAGGGTTTTGGTTTTTTTTTTTTACCTAAATGCAAACTGGATGAGGATCCATGTGATGAAAGTGATGGCGGTGGCGTAAGTGAATGTCCTGGAGTTTGGCTTGGCAGAGGCATGCCTATTGGACTTGGAGAGGAGGAAAATCCCAGACTATTGTAAAATGGTTGCCCTATGGGTGCTAGGCTGCTACTAGATCTTTTGTACAAGTCAGAGCTAGTAGATAGAGACTCTCTCCTTGTGGCACTACTACTTGCAGAACTGCCAACTGAAGAAGAAATAAAAAAAACCCTAATTACATACAGTGTTAACTGAATAAAACCTATCCCCAACTCTTGCTGGGAAATAACAGAAGTGATCACAATAATTATTTTTAGAAACATTATAGAGAAGATAATTACTGTGATAACTATACATACTAACTTATTAATCATAAAAGGGTATAAATGCACCCCAAGAAAATAACCAAATATTTAAGAGCAGTCACTCATATGTTCATTATTTCACACATATTTACCATTGACACATATGATTACTGTGCTTTAATACCCTGGTATGATTTATAAACCCTGAAATTGTAAGTTGTCTGCTTTAGAATACGCTAGCGATTAAATTCCAATAAGGTTAAATTTTGGTAGTATCCTAATCTCTGGAACCAAGTTCTTAGACTTCAACCCAATGCCAAGAAAAGATTATACTGATAAACAGAATATTAATACATTTCCCTCGCCATTCACATTTGATTTGGCTTCCAGCTTGTGTTCAAACCACAGTCTTTTAAAGTCCATATTGGCCCGAATATTAGTCAGCTGTGAAGTATAGATGGCAGCTAACTCCTCAGTACTTTTCACACTACACATTCTCCCTATCCTTCAATAACTAAATTTCAAAATACATATGGAAAAATCAAACTTTCTCTTAGAAAACTGATAGCTGTCATTACTGTTATCAACCAAAGACGTGTTCACTTACCCCTCAGGATCTTCCATTCCTAAGATTCTACTTCTGGCCTCATGAGCCCCTTACTCAGGTAAAGACTGATCAGCCTTTGTTTTCTTATATGATATACAATTATATCACATCACTTATTGTACTACATACCAATTTTTTTTCGTTTTTCACTTAATCCCCAATTCAACTATTAACCTTCTAGCTTTTTTCTTTTGTACTTCATAAAATCATTAAAAAATGGTAGGTTCACATTACCATATAGCTTTGCATGCTCAGAAAAGCAACAAGATCTGGCTGTTAATCAACATATATTTGGATAATCAAATTCTTTACTAAGTGTTTAAAAGGGTTGTCCAAAACTCCCAATTCATAAGTCTCACTTAGAGCCCATATTTTCAAGTATGTTTTTTACTGTTTCTAAGTCTTTTTAAACTGAAGCCTTTTACATCCAAAATAATTTCATAATACATTTCTTAAACTATCAAGCTTCTTAAGGACAAGCTCTATATTCGGACCAATATGGTAATTCTTTTCAAGAAAATTTTAAAGTTTCTATTAGGTTGTGGTTTTCTAATAGCAAGTCAATTATAAATAGATCATAAGGGTATAGATTAAAGAGAAAAATTAAGCAGAGCACATGATGGTAGACCAAGTTAAGCTTATTAACACAGATAGGAAACTTAATTACATTGGTTTTACCAAATTTAAAATTCTATAAAGGAAAAATACCAGGCTCACACTACTGTATTAAGCAAAATATTATATAAACAGTATTCAACCTTTTAAACCAGTGAGTGCAGTTTCTGGAAGACTGATCATGTTTTATTGAAATTCTCACTTTTTAAGATATATTGCAGGGAAATACTAGTAACTATATGCATTTTTAATAGCAAAAAATAAACATTATCGTAAGAATGTTTTGGCAAAATTGTCAATGTATGCTATATTAACTATGCTAATTTAAAAGGACACTGTCAAAGTGATTTTTCTAAAACATGGCTACATTTAAAATTCCTATTTATTTCAGAAAACAATTTATATGACGAGGAAAAAGACGACAGCTCTCTAATGAGAGCAGCAGCACTATCATTCCCCTGGCAAATAATCAAAGAAACCATAGTTTTGACACATGCGATATTATTTTCCTCTATAAAGGAAAAGCCAAGCCGAACATTTAAAAGTAATTCAGAAACAGCTTTACTTTAAACCTAACAAGCTGGCTCCTTAAATTTTACTCTATGCCTAAATTATCTGCAACAGTATGACTACAAAATATAAAACAAAGTATACCTAAAATATCTAAGCGGCTAGACAGTGGAGTCACTAATCATTTATCAACTGTGGATAAAATGTTAAATTACAAACTTTCAATTGTAAAAGAACATTCTAATGGGTCATAGAAATGGTGATTTTATTACAATGGCTAAGCTTCCTGGTGAGCTGAGTTATAAACTGGGGTATTTAACACTACTAAGCATCGTAATTTCATCATATGGGTAAAAGAATGACTGTGTATATGTTACTGTGTGTGTACATGAGCACATAAACACATATTTTAGATTTCATATAGGTATGGAATTGCCATAATGTAAAAAGGTAATGGGTAGACTTCGAAGAGTACCTAAGTGCAGCATTTAAATGAACGCTCATGAAATGTCCAAGAGGAGGGAGATGACAGGTTATTTACTGGTATTTAGGGGTGGCAATTGTTAATGTCCTCTGAAGCAAGGTAAAACAGAGGTACCCCAAACTGGAAATCAGAATGGAGTAAGCAATGCTCATAAATAAGGGAGGAATGAAGATGATCAGTTTTTGGGAAAGAGGCATCTGCAGGGGACATCTGTAGAGAACAAAATGTTTATGGCTCACCAGTTCCTGAATGCAGGGGGAAGGCTCTTAACAACTAAGAGACAAATGGGAATTTGGGGTTCCTACAAATCTATACCAGACCATAAGTGACATTTTATTAGAAAAGGGAACATGAGATTTATCAAGTCTTTTCTCTATTTTTCCTGGATTACTTAGGGTCTACAATCTATAGAAACTAGTTATTTCCACAAAAAAAATTTTTTTAATAAAGTTATATGTTCTTTTGATTTTCTCCAGCAATCTAGGATTATTTGGGGAAAATGCTTGTCAATTGTGTTAGAAACAAAAAAATGAGTCTATGGGAGCACTTGGGCTAGAGATAAAAAGACTAAGCTCCAAAAGGAATGAAAAAAAAATCAAACAGGAAAGACTAAACAGTCTCTATATAGGTTCACTAGACTTTTCCTTGGAAGTTCCCATACCCATTTCTTTAGGTAATTTTGTATTAGGCAAATATATTTCCCTTTTGTATTTCATTGTAACAAAAAAGCATTCTGCACCTAAAAGTTTATAGCTGTTCTAGACCATCATATTTATAAATATGAATGTTCAAGAAGTTCAGAAGATACTGTCTTAGAAAATTGGCAAGCACAGTTTAGTAATGACTGGCATGTGTTAGTTTTGCCATTTTTCACACCAGAAAAGAATATAATTTAATGTGGTGGGAAAACAGATGAGAACCAGATTTTATTTTAAGACTCAAGGACACAAGAGGAATAAAAAAAACCTCTTGAAGTGTGAATAAATGGCCCTGCCCCTCATAAAGAAAAGGCTGTCAATTGTACCAAGAGAATGAGAGTAAGCTGTTTTTTCCCTGTTTCCTGAATACTCTGGAAACACCAGAGACTGATAATACAATGTGTGTCAACAGGGTGTCAGTGTGGGCCTCTTCTGATTTCGGCTCTTCCTCAGTTACAAAATCAGTTTGTGTGGGTAAATTATTTACTTTGTGAAGCTATTTAAAATTTGGACTTCTTAAGGATTATATATAAAACTAGGAGATGGGAAAAAAAGTCCTTTTAAATGAACTTTTAGTGATAAAGGCTAAGTTGTTTAATATAAAGATAGGCATATTTATATAAGGGGCTTCCGTTTAGAACATTACATCATATTTTATTTTTATATATTATACCAAATAAAGACCATTAACAACATTAGCATTTAATAAGAATAAATCATCTGATGAGCACACAAAGATTATTTTAAAACACCAGAAACTTAAGATGGCAAAAATATTTACTTCCTCGAACATTAATATTATAGAGCAAAGGGAAGAGCTAGTAATTAGCATAATATATATTATCCCAAACAAACCTTACTAAAACAAAAATTACAGTAATATAATTCTTAAAGCCAGGGGAAAATGTATTATATTTGAGTAAAGCATGGGCTGCTTGAAATGAGTTAAGCATTCCTAAGTGTTGCAGGAGGTGGTTTTTCAGCTACAAAACTAAACCAATAAACCAGTATCTTATTCCTGTCCTTTCTACACAAGCTATTACTGTTTATATTAATATTAAAACAAATACATATACCTCACGTCCACTTAGCAGAGTACACTCATCTTAAAAAGAAACTTACCTGATGAACCAAATCCACTGAGGGCTGAGCCTATAGCAGCACCCAAAGAGCTACTGCTTCCAAAGCCAAGAGATGTACTTCCAGGTTGGCCAGGTCCGTGAGAAAATAAAGAACTGCTCTGGGAGCTATTAGTCAAAGAAGTGCTCCCATAAAATGAATTAGACTGCAGATTAGTGCTTGGCTGCTGCGGCTGCTGCTGCTGCGGTGGTGGCTGAGTGCCAAGTGGCCGGAAGAGACCATTTGTGCTGCCTGTGAGACTATTTGCAGTTCCTCCAGCTGCTGCTGCTGCTGCTGTAAATTAAATTTCAGACACTTCTTAAAACTACCCAGAAAACCATTTTCTATTTTTGAAACATCTCAAACAGCACCAGAAAAATATTATCCCTGAAAATGTCAGTTACACTTACCAGCTTGTGCTGCTGCTGAACTAATTAAAACAGGCGTTGGAGCCATTAATCGAACTGGAGCTCCAAGGCCAGTTCTTGCTCCAGGGCCAACCACTAAGGCACCAGTCTGATCATAATAGGCAGTTGGAGTTAGTACTTGATAGCCTAGATAATATGAAAATAAATGTTTACCAATGAAAACATTTATTATAGAAAACATGTATTTATTTTCCCCCACATTTGTGTTTTTATCAACCAGAAAACACAGCTATTTATACTGTTAATATAAAACCGTCAGTCACCATATAAAAAGCAAACACAGCTGAGAAGGTATTACTAAATATATGAAAATGTAGTAAAGCACAAGTAAATATTTTTCCTAAATTTTAACAGAGATGCCTCTCGCTTATGGACAACAAAATGATAAGATATATTCCTTGATATTGAAACCATAGGTAATCAAGGGCTGATGCTTGAAAGTTATTACCATTTAGTCAGTTATCCCGAGAGGAGAATGGATAGAAAGACTAAGGGAAGTGAGGGAGAACACTGTACGATTTATTATGCAATTTTAGAAAATTTCTAAACCAAGCGCCTCATTACCAGCATTCCCTTAGATTTTCATTTGTAAGCTGCCCTTTAAAAATTAAATCATGAGGGGCTTCCCTGGTGGCGCAGCGGTTGCGCGTCCGCCTGCCGATGCAGGGGAACTGGGTTCGCGCCCCGGTCTGGGAGGATCCCACATGCCGCGGAGCGGCTGGGCCCGTGAGCCATGGCCGCTGAGCCTGCGCATCCGGAGCCTGTCCTCCGCAACGGGAAAGGCCGCAGCAGAGGGAGGCCCGCATACCACACACAAAAAAAAAAAAAAAAAAAAATTAAATCATGATATAAACAGATAACTCAAAATCATAAGGTTTAACAGTCAATTTGTAAAGGTTCTCAAGCTGGAGTCTGAATAAAAATCACATAGGCATTAGTTTTATTACAGCCTTGACCACAAGGCAGGTGACAATTTGCATTATTCAGAATGACAGGTGAGTGAAGTTTATCTCTTCACAGACCTTCTCAGTACGGTCTCCTCATCTGAACCAAAGAACAGAAAATGACTATTTCGAACAGTAAAGTGACTATTTTGCCAATTCTCTCAAGGATGGTGCACAGTAAGTACCACTCAAGATGCATGGGAGAGAAGTTAACTATATATATACAGTAGATACTTTAAGGCAATAAGGCTTATTCTCTCCCAGAACGCAGGTTGAGAAAGGCTGTCTTATACAGTAACAGAGACTCAGGCTCAAAAGTCTGAGGACCACTTGCAAAAATGCACTGGCAACCTTGGATACTTTTAAATTTAAACACTACTTTCCCCACTAAGACCAAAACTTTCACATGCAAAGGCTGTTTTAATTAAATACAGTAATTCTGCTTCGCAATTTCCATTTTACTAATACAATGGATATGAATTAGGAGGACCAGCCAAATGAAGCGAAGCATCGGGCAAAACCTAGGAGGGAATGTAGAGCTTTCAAGCTCTCTCCTCATGGAGTGAACATGATGAATTTGAGAAGATTATTAGATATTCAACTGTAACTGTCACATAGGATATGCAAGTCTAGAGTTCAGGAGGGCAGTTCAGGCTGGAATTATAAATATGGGAGTGGTCAACATAAGGATGGTATAAGCTAAAAAGGACAAAATAACCAAGAAAATAAAAGGGCAGGGCTTACGGCCTGAGGGTACTTTACATTAAGAGGTTGGAGAGAGCAAGAACAAGGGAAGAGACTGAGAGGAAATAGCCAGTAAAGAAGAAAGAAAATTCAAACAATTTGGTCTCTTGGAGGCCAAAGAAAAAAGAATTTGAATGAAGACTGAGTGATCAACAATGTCAAATGCTGCTAAAAGCCATTAAGAGTTGAGAACCTGA
Source organism: Physeter macrocephalus (assembly GCF_002837175.3). NCBI lineage: Eukaryota > Metazoa > Chordata > Mammalia > Artiodactyla > Physeteridae > Physeter > Physeter macrocephalus. Next base: position 40,273,550 of record NC_041225.1, read on the forward strand.
CCAATGAACTTAGCAACATGGAAGTCATTCTGGTAAGGATAAAAGCCAAACTGTGGTGAATTCAGTACAGAACGGAAGAACCATAAACAAGTACAGAAATGCTTTTGAGGAGTTTTGCTGTAAAAAAAGGACCAGAGGGGAGCTACAGAAAGGGGGCTGAGAGTAATTTTTTTCTTAACCAGAAAATGTACTTGATTAGCAGAGCATGATACTTAGGTGTTTAAAAATTTTATTGTTATTGTAAAATAAAACACATAAAAAGTACAAAAAACAGTACATTATAATGACTAGAACACAAAAAAGTGTAACTACCATCCAAGCCAAGAAACAGAAAACTGTCCCGCATCCTCTCGAAAGTCCCTGCTCTACCAGTCTTCTCTTTCCCTTAGAGTTACACATTCTACTTCCCATAAATGTTTCTCTCTAAACAATCATTTGGTTTGAATTACTTAAAGAATTTTAGGTACGATTCATCCATGTGGTTATACATAGACCTTCTAGTTTCCATTTTCATTATTGTATAGCACCTCATTGAACAAACACCACAATGAATTTATCCATTCTACACTTACACGATTCCCAGTTTGGGGCCACTGCCGACAGTACTGCCATAAACATTTTTGTATATGTATGCTGGTGTGTTATGGGTACATATTTCTCTAATCTAAGGTATATACCTAGTAGTTGACACCCTGGGCCAAAGGGCATGTGTATTTTCAAACTTTGGCAAATAATGCCAAGCTGCCTTCAAAGTGGTTGTGCAAATTTACTCGCTTACCACCTTGGTATTAGAGTTCCCATTGCTCCATGACTTCAGTAATACTTGATAATGTCAGACTTAAAAATTGGCCAATCTGAAAGATAGGCAGAAGCATTCTGTTGTGGTTTTGATTTTCTTTCCCCATAAAGGAGGCTGAGCATCTTTTCATACGCTAATTAGACACTGGGATTTCCTCTGGGGAAACAGCTGTTCAAGTCTCTTTCACCCATTTTCCTATTGGTCTGCCTTTTCTTGTTGATATATAATCCTTTACGAATGCTGGATTCAGGTGTTTCACCGTTTTAATGTATTGCAAATATCTTCTTCCATTCTTAGTCTGACCTGTGATTCTCTTTATGGTGACTTTTGAAGTAATGGGTTCAAATTTATTATTTCCTTTATTTTCATAAAAAAATTTCCCTATATTATCTTCTAATAGCTTTAAAATTCCACTTTTCCACACTTAGGTCTAAAATCCAAATGGAGCTGAGTACTGAACACAGGATAAGGCAGCGGTTCAATTTGTTGCCCAAATCATCAATTTTCTTTATTTCATCTTATTTATAAAACAAGTCATTCATTCCTCCCTGCTTTTTGCTGCTTTCTTTGCTATTAATTAGGTGGCCATTTCTTTTGGGATCTCACTTTTGGGGTTTCTACTTTGTTCCACTGGTCTGTTTGCCCACTCAGTAATTCAACTGCAGCTTTAGAGTAAATCTTACTCTGTAAGTTAGAACACAGCAAGTCCTTCTACTTATTTTTGTTCTTTAAGAATGTTTTGGCTAATCTTGACTCTTTGCATTTTCATTAAATTTTAGTATCAGCTGTCAAAAAGAACCACAAAAAGAACCCATTGGGATTTTTGATTGGAAATACACTGAAACTACAGGTTAATATGGGGAGAACTGGCATGTTTAAAATATTGAGTTGCCCAATGGTTTGTTTATTTAGGTCTCCTTTAATGTCTAAACAAAGCTGCTTCCCATAGAAACTGGGCACATTTTTTGTTAGACTTATTCCTAGGTACTTCTGACTACTGTAAATAATAACCTTCAAATTTTTCATTTCAAAACATTATGGTGTTGGGATTCCCTTGCAGTCCAAGGGTTAGGACTCAGAGCTTTTACTGCCGTGGGCCTGGGCTCAATCCCTGGTTGGGGAGCTAAGACCCTGCAAGCAGCGCAGCATGTCAGAAAAAAAAAAAAAAAAGAAAAGGCTGTTGGTTAACAGAAAAAGATTTTTAACCTGATTTTTATATCCAAAAATCTTAACAAAAACACATTAATTCTAATACTTTATCTGCAGATTCAGTTAATACAATCATATTTTCTGCAAATGACAGTTGTGTTTTTCTATTTACAGAACTTTTTCATTTTACTAGAATTTCTCTCATGTTATATACTGGCTAGGCTCTTTAATATAATGTTGAAGAGAAGTATCATTAGCAGAAATCCTTGTCTTATTCCCAGTCTTAGATGGAACACTTTCAAGTATTTCCTATAAATAGGAAAGTCCTTGGGAAGTGGGGTGGGGTGTTTAATTCCCTCCCGACTCCCCAGCATATTAAAGACGTTATCTTCTGGTTCATAATTGTGAAAGAGTTTTTTTTTTTTAAAGTCAATATATAAATTTATTATGCTTTTCCTGCATCTTTTGAGAAGTTCTTATGATTATTATCTTTTAATGTGGCAAATTACACTGTGATTTACTAATGCTCATCTTGCATTCTTGGGATAAAACCAACTTGTTCATGATACATTATCCTGCTTTATATTGCTACATCTGGTTTGCTAATATTTGAGGATTTCTAAATCCATGTTCATAAGTCTGATGAGCCTACAATTTTCCTTTTCTGCACTGTTTGATGGGTTTTAATATCAAGATTATGCTAGTACCATAAAATGGCATGGGAAGAACACCCTCTTTTTCTGTTCTCTGGAATTTTAAAAATTGGAATTGTTGGAATTATTTCTTCCTTGAATGCCTGATATCATTCACCACTAAAGTTGTGTTGGCCTGGAATTTTCTTGGAATATTTTTGATTATTCAATTGCTTTAATGGTAATGAACTTTAGATTTTCTATATAACCTTGAGCGTGTTTGGTTACATTTTTCTAGTTATTTGTCCATTTTGTCTACAATTTCCAATTTCTTAACATGAGATTGGTTCCTAATGCCGTCTTATGATTATTTTATTTTTCTGATATTGGTTATTATGTCTTCTCTCTTTACCTTTGTTTTTGATGAACCTCTCAGAGGTTTATCAATCTTATTAGTCTTTTCAAAGACATAAATTTTGGGATAACCTGACTCTTTTAACTATATGTTTGTTGTCTATTTCATCCACATCAGTTTCTATCTTTATTATTTGGCTTCCTTCTACAATTCTTCTTTCTCTTCCTTTTATGGTTCCCAGATAGAAACTTATTTTCTAATGTATGCATTGAAGCCTATATACTCCTGCCATTTGTAGCAACATGGATGGACCTAGAGATTATCATACTAAGTGAAGTAAGCCACACAAAGACAACTATCATATGATACTGCTTATATGTGGAATCTAAAAAAAAAAAAAGATACAAATGAACTTATGCACAAAACAGAAACAGACCCACGGACATAGAAAACAAACTTATGGCTACCAAAAGGGAAGCGGGGGGGGGGAGGGGAATAGAGAAGTTTCAGATTAACATATACACACTACTATATATAAAATAGATAACCAACAAGGACCTACTGTATAGCACACGGAACTATACTCAATATTTTATAATAACCTATAAGGAAAAAGAACCTGAAAAATAATATATATATATAAATATAGCTGAATCACTCTGTTGTACACCTGAAACTAATAACATTGTAAATCAACTATACTTCAATTTTTTTTTAAAAAAAAGCCTACATACTCCTCTTCTATGTTTTGTTTTTAAGTGTAGTCCACAAGTCTAAATATGTAGCATTTTCATAATCATTCAGTTCACAGGTTTCTAATTTCTACTGTATTATCTTTTTGTTACTTATCTAAAAGAGACAAGAGATTAAAAAAGACATGATCCCCACACTCAAGAATTATACAGTTTGTAGCGAAGATAATGTACTGTATTCTTAATTTTAAGATGCCACTTATTTTCAGACATGACATTGATCAGATAACTTTCCTTAGGGAGAAATACATAACTCTTCCACTTTAATTTTAAGACACTTTACACCTCCAAACATGGTAAAATAATTAAACTAAGAAAACAAACCACAAATAGCTAAATGAAATGCAAGGCAGACAGAAGCAGTAAAGAAAGGAGCAAGTTATGTGCCATAAGAATGGCAAAAAGAATGATTATTATTATTTTTCTTTTTTTGGCTGTGCCACGCAGCCTATAGGATCTTAGTTCCCTGACCAGGGATCAAACCCACACTCCCTGCGCTGGGAGCACTGTGTCTTAACCACTGGACTGCCAGGGAAGTCCCAGGAAGAATAAGTATTAATGAACAAGCACTGGGAAAGATTGGGGAAGGCTTCATGGAAAGGATCATATTAAACGATGAGAAGGAAAGTTAATCACAAAGTATAAAGCAAGGCTTTAAAAAGGAAAATGTAAAAGTATATATCCCAATTTTGCTTAAAAGTTATAAAAGTGTATTCTAAACTATAAGTATTAGCTAGGGCTAAAGGCATAAAAGGATGTTTGTGGAACAGTATGTGGTCTAGTGTGTTAAAGCATAGGACCAGGACACTATTGATTAGGTTAAAAGGTATCAATAGTTTGGAGCTATATTAATGAAAATGTTACGAACCAGAATGGTATAAACTAACCTGTATTTTTGAAAGGTAACTTGAGAGGAGAATAAAAAGATGAAATAAACAGAAGAGATTGGAGGCAGATAGTTAGTGGGAGGATATAGGAGAAGCTGAACAAGAATAGCAAAGATGAAAAGAAGTGAACATGAGAGAATAAACAATAATTGGCAAGTCACTGAATGTAAAGCATAGAAGAAAACCAAGAGTTAAAGATGACTGAGAACGAAGCCAAAAATTTCTAGCTCAAGGGGATGGCGGGGTTAATAGTGAAATAGGGTAAACAATAAGATAAGCAAATTTGGGAGAGGTGAGTTCATTTTTGGACATTTTCAGTTTAAGGAGTGGCAGGAACATATTATTCATGGTAATATCTTGTACAAATGTAGAAATGTGTTAAGTGTTCAGAAAAAAATCCAAGATGCAGACGTAAACTCACTGGTTTACTGGTATAGGAATGACAGGTGAAAAGATGAAAGTAGTTAAGACTCTTCCACAGAAAAAATATAAAGTATCTCTATTTTTCCAATATTGAAACTAAGGTTCAAAGAGGAAAGTAACATGGCCAAGGTCACACAATTAAGTGGCAGAGCAATATGGCAGATCTGACTCCAAAGCATCTAGTCACTCAGCCAGAATGTCTTTTACATTTAAGTGATATACAGAGGAAAGGGAGACTGACAAAAAGCAATGAGAAAGATGGGAGAGCCAGGAGAGTAAAATATCACACAAATGTAGTGGAGAGGATTTACAGAAAGTTGGACATACAACAAAGTTGTGTAATACAACAAAGAATTGAGAAAAGTATGGATGGAGGAGAGGAAGTCATACTCTGGCACTGAGTTCCATTAGAGCTACTGAAAAGGAATCGTGGAGGCGAGGCTTAAAAGAAGTGTGGGGTAGAATGTAAATTCTGAAAGGTAGTATAAGAGGGGAGCACAAGAGAGATATAGGTTTTTAGAATGAAGAGGCAGACTAGCATCGTGGTTATGGAAAAGGAGGTGGCAGAGGGAGAAAGACTGAAAATACAAGACTAAAAAACAATGATGGCATATATAATCAAGCAGAAGGATTGAAAACCTATAATCAATACAGTACAAGGAACAGGGATTTGATGGATGAGAAGTGAAGGACAGAAGGTGGAAAAGCTAAGGACTGCATGAGATTTGAAGAAATAACAATTTTCTAAGCAAGCTTTTGAATTAGCTTTATATCTTTAAAACATATAAAGATATAACACATAAAACTTTATACTATGTATAAATGTATACACAGTATACATACAAAGTACATATAAATGTACTTTATAAATGTAACTATTTGAATAAGGGAGAATTATTTCATCATAGTCTTGGGCAGAATAAAGTACAGAAGGTTATTAGAGAAAAGTTTTACAGTGAGGGAATCATATGAACAGTCAATGAGTCACTTAGGCACACAAATATTATTTCTAGTAAAGCCCTTTTTGTAAAAATGATTTTTACATTTACACTTGTAAAGGGACTAAATGTTGTGGCTTAGAAGGTTAGGTAAAATAATGTTTTTTTTTCCTAAAAGTTTTACCTGCTTTTAATTTTCTCATCACTCCGAAGATAGTCAATTGTTTTTAGACAAATATCGTGTAAAAAGTGGTTTTCTTTTAGGAGTACCAAGATAGAGTTCACTGACGAACAAAACAAAACAAAAAAAGCAAGAAAGAGCTTTCTTATAGAATGGAAAGACGTGAACATAAAAATAAATTTTGAGAAGACCAAAGTTGATAAAATTAATAGCAAAATACCTTGATGTTTTTAGTAAATAAGAACATGAGCTGAATATGAGGAAGAGGAGCAAAGGCATTTACAAGAAATGGATAATAGGACCAGCACCAAAAGTCTAAAACAGTAAGCAATAAGTTAAAGGGAGAAGCAAATAAACACAGGTCAGAAGCATTCTCTTAAATCAAAATCCTACTTAGAATCTAGTAAGACAGGACTGTTGTACTTCATGACCCTTCTCCCTTTTCTATTTATAGCTAAAACCCAAGAGGAACCCAGAATGGTCTTAGCAGTGGCTTTCATAAACTCCCAGCTCAGTTCTTTATAGCCCTGTTCCATGTTTCTCCACGTGCCTACAACTTCTGCTTCACAGTCCATTTCACTAAGGGCTGCTTTTGCCAGGGTCTCTAATCTACAGCAGCTCTGGGACAGCAGCTTCCATGAAGCAAGTATACAGCTGGGGTAAAAAAGGAAAATAATGAGAATGCCCCCATTCTATTATCATTTGTACTCCAGGGACAGCAATATTAACATCCTTTTTTTTCATTCAGTAGGCTAAACAAGATGATAAACTCAGACCTTAGAATTTCAGAGAGAACAGAATGAATGTAATTGATACAGAAATCCTCAAAATAATATACAGAAATATTTAGCAGCATGTAAAAAAAAACCCTCAATCATGTAAGTCAGGATCGTTTCCAATGCATTAAACACATCTCCTAAATGATCTGAATAGAAAATTTATCTACAGTACAATTAATGAAAACTGGAACACGTATTTCATTAATCAGTATAGCTGACTCTTAAACAATGCAGGGGTTGGGGCACCAACCCTCTGTGCAACTGAAAATCTGCCAGTAACTTTACAGTTAACCCTCCATATCCACTATTTTGCACCTGCAGGATTGAACCAACCACAGATTGTGTAGTACTATAGTACATATTTATTGAAAAAGATCCACATATAAGTGGACCCACGCAGTTCAAACCCATGGTTGTTCAAGGGTTAGCTGTAATCTACAGCTGAAGGAGTAACTACTCATATACTAAAAGTGAAAAAATGGCATGCTTGAAAGTGAGTCTTTAGGAATGAAGAGAAATGAAGGAATAGAATGGGAAGTGATGCATTATCTATGGACATTCAAATGTAGCCTTTAAAAACATAACAAGTGCTAATAGATGACTAATAAGAACCTGCTGTATAAAAATAAAATAAAATTCAAAAGAACCAAACATAACAAGTGCTGCTTCATTAGCTTAAGAAAAATACCTTCCTTCCATCTTCCACCATTATTAAAGTACTAATTTTGTATTTAGTTTCACAAATTTACTTCACAAAAAATGTATTTTGTTGCCTTTTCTAAAAGTTGTACTGTGGCAACGGGCAGAAAACTTTAGCAAATACTGATGCCATTAGGTTATAAAAACCAACAGGTTAAAATACTATAAATGTGCTAAACAAGACTGAGCAATGTTCTAAGTGGAAAATGTTAGCTGTATGCTTTTCAACATTAACTAATTAAATGACTAACTATCCTTGTAAGGCAGAAATGGCAAATAGGTTTTGTCTGACATGCCACCTAATGGTTTTATTTCTTAAAGCACCGCATTAAGAATTCTGGGCTACACTCCACTGGAAAGATGCTATGATTTACGCTATAAACAGACTTAAGAAGAAAAGGTTTTTGAGAATTCTAACACATATTTGCCATCCCTGTCATTAAGTCTCAAAAACAATACTGATTTCAACTATTGGCACCTGAGTTGTAAATAATGCATTGCAGGGTAGGCAAGATTTAAAGACATTTCTTGGTTTTTCTCACTCCTCAGTGTGAGAATCTACATTTAACATTTTAAATCTATTCAAATTTCCACAATTAACCAACTATATACCTGGCATGCCGGTAGCAAGACCCTGACCAAAAGCCAAAGTTGGATTAGCTGCTGCGAGTGATTCAGCTTGCTGCCCTTGCTGGCCCTGATTGGGAGTAAGAGGGCGCTGACCTGCTCCAGCACGAAGAACCTACAAAGGACAAACAATTTCCTTAAAAACGAAATTATAAAATAACAAATAAATTTATCTCAGACAACTCTGTATATATCACAGATAGCCTTTGGATATTCTTTGAACATATTTACATTCAATGAAATGTCAGTTTACCATAAAAAAATACAAATAACGTAACACCAAAAACATAATCTATTAAGCAACATGGTAGAGGGTCTTCAGGAACAATTATTTCTAGTATTTGTGCTCTTTAATCTACCAAAGTAGTATTAAAATGAGAGAGAGATATTTGGGCGGTGAGAGGGGAATGGCAAAATCTTAGATGAAGACAAAAGTTTAAATTTTATTATTTTCTAAGACTGAAAACTATAAATTAAGTATGATTATTCAAGTAGTCTGGTACGAGATTGTGGTGCAGAGTGAAAACTTCAAATTGAACCAAGTTTTCATAATTCAGAAGCTTTAATTAAAGTGAGTAAAAAGCTGCTTTTTACTGTAAAACCTTAAGGGTTAAAAAAGGAACACAAGATTTCATCAAAAAATGTGAAAACTCTTAAGGCTGGTCAAACTTTACTGCTTCGTAATACACAGTTGTTGTAGTGAATATACACAAGCATGATACACATTAATTTCACAAAGGTAAATACTTAAACAATTCAGGACAAGGGGGATTCATCTTAAGCCTATCCGTGTAAGTAAGCATCACGCACAGGTATATGTAATGTTTAGGCAATGTGATATTTTTGTCTGCCCAAAGAAGACACAGATTTAAAAAGAGTTTATTAAATGGTGCTGTGGTATAATCTACAAGGACCGAGCTAAAGGATAGCTTTAACAGAACATCAATACAGTTTAAAAGAAAATTCAACTGCCAAGTAACAAACACTATACTTGTCATTAAGTTGCTTCTTTGGTATAAATATGATAAATTTGACAACCAGAATTCTGGAATTTTTATCAGATTTTTTCTTTTACATTTATTTATAAAAATAGTTCCAGAAAAGTGGCTGAAATTAAAAAAAAAAATCTTAAAAATAAACATTTTCTGTTTTAAGAAATTAAATCTAACCTTTAGTGAAAATATTTCATCTTTCCTCGCTTAAAAACAAAGTACCCAGTAATCTCCTTTTTCTGGTCAGAAATATATTAATATTTAAAATAGTAATTTAAATATCCAGAAGAAAATGAAATGACAATTACTTTGATAGAAACATTATGAGCACACTTTAAGAGGTGATGAAAAGAAAACTAAAAATTGCTAGAGACTTCAAGACAGTTTCAATAATAGAAATGTTGAAGTGGAATACAACCAAATCTTTAAGTTCATATATATGACTACTGGAGAAAAAAAAAACCACATAATCAATATTTGTATACCAACTATATGATAAGTACTGTGCTACATATTGGGGAAAATAAAAAGAAAAAAACACAGATCTTGAATGCAGGGAGCTCATGAAATTTCCAAGACTCTTCAGGTAGTATTTAATGAAGGCAGGCCTATACCTGTTGCTGTCCAGGCTGAGCTTGTGATGCTGCTTGCTGATTTGCTGTGTTGTTTGCCGCAGCTGCAGCCTGCTGCTGAAATAAATTGGCTGGATACACCCCCCACGGAACACCATAATACTGAGGTGGAACCACTGCCGGACCTAAACCCCACATCCCACCCCCCCAAAAAAAATAAAAAAAGTCACTACATTTTATAGATAAATAAGGTCAGTTACCATTAGATCATAAAAAAGGGACAGTGCATAAGACTTAGAGCAGATGTCCTTACAATCCTCTACCCACATACAACTGTCTTCCCCTTTCTATTTTTCCCAATTTTACTAGAGAGAAAGTCTCACTGAGGTATGGATTATTAAAAAAGAAAATATTCAAAGGTGACAGCAGTCATCTTAATGAAAAGATGTGAACTAAACTCAAGAAGACCAATGAATTGACAGGACACTGAACCATCTATTCAACACCTATTGAATGCTAGTTTATGCGTCTGATACTGGCGAACAGGAACATTAAACACCATAAAACTAAGATTTCCTATACTCAATTCAGCATTTTCTTTAAAAAGGAATTTTAAAAATCGAAAACAAAACATTTTTGGCTTTTAATTTGTAATCTATAACATAAAACTAGGGAACACATTGGTACTAAGCTTGCTACAATTGTATTTTAACTGTAAACTGTGAATTTTAAAATACTCTTCGTATCTGAAACAAAATTAGTTATGATTCTCACAAAACAACTGAAAACCACATAAAAACAAATGAAATATCAGTGTCTTTACGGCTAGGAAGACGGAACTAGTAAGTTAAGACAAGAAAGAATTATGAAATATAATCATGGACATAGACATAAAAAAGCAAACCAGGGAAAATAGAATGAATTCTTGCTCTATTCTACTTTATTAAAGATAAAATTTGATTTCTGGACAGTAAATAGTATCACACAATAAGCCCTGCCGTTAAACTAATGATTACGATGTCATGCTTCCTGACTGATACATGTCCCTAAATTCCACTGATATGATTTTAGTATATCTAATGTGTATACTTTAGAAAGTCAAACTCTTGGTTTCACTTTGTTTTGGAAGAAAATAAAGCCCAGTGTAACTGACTGAAATCACTAAAATGAAAAGCTTTAAACAGTTTAAAGGTAAAATATATTTCTAAAGATAGTTTAAGCACAATCTACAATGAAGGCTCTTAAAATATAGAAAAGGATTTAAGAAAGGATACACTGTAAAAACAAAACAAAAGAATCAGACATCCATCTAGAACTTCTCTGTCCAAAAGTAGCCAGAAGTCATCTGTGGCTAAACAATTAAAAGCTGGAGAGTCTGAATTAAGATGTGCTGTAAGTATGTAATACACACAGGATTTTGAAGACTTAGTATTAAAAATAAATAAAATAAAGTATCTATTAATAATTTTTAAAATACTGATTACATGATATACTGGGCTAAATCAAACATACTGAAATTAATTTCATCTGTGGTTTACTTTTATAATGTGGTTACTAGAAAAATCTAAGTTACATCATCTGGCTCACGTTCTATTTCTACTGAACAGTGCTGATCTTAGAAAGCCTAAGTAAGTTCAGAATGCCAGGAATCCTTATCTCAAAACTAATGACCTCTTAAAGTTGCTTCTTTCAGTTCCATACATTAATGATTCTATGTATGTATGATATACTAGCACTTTACATACTAACAACCAGTTAAACAGTACCAGGAAAGCTGCTCAATCTTTATGGAATCACATGCAGATCTATACCAAAAACTACTGAATGTGACAGGTTAGTTTCAGTCTGCTAAGATATCAAACAAGAATTTAAAATTAACATTTTTTTCACGTCTTAAAGTCTTGAGTATAAAAAAAAACACCTATGAAAAGACTAACTGTTCTGCAGTCACAATAATAAATAACTACCAGAAGCAGATTTAAAATTAATTGATCAGTGTTAATTCAGTGAACTTATCAGTGAAAGCTTAAAGTTATGAAAAGTTAGCCAAACAGCAGACTCAACCCAAGGAACACACTTCTATGGTTGACATCTCCCTCTTCCGCCTTGGTAACCAACATAAATCATGTTTAAGACAAATTCATTCCTGTCTCTGTAACTAACTCAACATAAAACAACCTTCCCCCAAAACCCTATAGAAGATCAGCAAATCACTCTGCTCAGTAAGACTGTGCCTAACCGGTACACAACTCTCCCTTGGTTTAAAAAAAATTTTTTTTCCAGCTTTACTGCCATACAACTGACATGTGACATTGTGTACTTTTGGTTTTTACTTCAGATTTTGAGTGGTGGTTATCAGGCTTTGACAGTTAATAAGTTCTTTCCACCTCAATCCCACCTTTTTGTCCCTCAGCTTGCCTGCACATTTTAACATTACTAATTTAACCTTCCTTTTTAGATACTCATTCTCTTAAGATCACTGAACCTCTTTACCTTGTACTATCCCTGACCTGGGTATTTATAGCAGCTACCCCCAGTTTATTTTCTGAGAAGTAACTTTATTTGCACTGTCTCTGTGGGTAAGGGGATCAGTCACACAAGAATGAAGATTTGTGGCTGCTAACGTAAGATTTGAGACTATAAAACTAAAATGTAAAACAACTATGTACAGGAGGAAATGAGTTATCAGACTTAGGTTTTCTCCTGTAGCATTACAGTCAAAAAATAAATTAACTCTCTGGAAACTTCAGTTCATTCTGGATAAATGTTTCAGTTTTTCCTAGAAACTTCAAATTGCCCAAATAGATAAAAATAAAGCTTATCCCCAAATTAAAACTAAATCCATAACAAGCAACAAGTATGAACAGTAAGTTACCTGCTAATGTTGCTGCTGCAGCCAATCCTGCTGCAGTATACGGATCAGTCCCTGGAGGAGCAGCACTAATAATATATGGATTTGGCACAAATGCAGCTGGAGCAAGGCCTGCTGAGAATACACCAGCTGTATTTTAAAGGGGGAGAAATAATAAATAAAAAAATATGTATGATTTTCTTCATCAGGTTAAAAAAAACATTTCTTCTGAAATTAGGGTTGGTGGGGGAGGAGAGGGTGTATAATGATTCTAATTCTTATTAACTAAGTGACCTTGGACATGTAATACAACCTGACTCTGGGGTTCTTTTTTTTATGAAACTGGTTTATCACCAGTGATTTTTGTTAGAATTAAATATATATGACTGTATAGTACTAGCATGTACACACAATAAATGTTTAGAGCTAGAATTGCTATTGTTCAATAGTGGTTTTTCATTCAATCTTTATTAAGCCATGCTGTGAGCTAGGGATTCAACACTGAGAGAGACAGATATGATCTGCCCTCACAAATCACTCCATCTAGTGAGAAAAACAAACAAGTAAGTTGGCAATTAGAATATAGTGTAAGTGCTATATGAGCACAGAAAGTAGGGGTATCCAAGAAGCTTTTGGTAGGATGGAGTGGGGTTGTAGTATATAAAACTGGAGTTATAATCAGAATGAAGACTCATGAAGAGTTTCCAGGGTCATGCTAAGTAGTTTGGACTTTATCCTGAAAGTAAAACAATGAAGAGTTTTAAGCAGGAGCGTAAACCCACTTCTGAGTCTAATATATGCCAACATAGATTTGGTTAAGGCTAAGATAGATTTTAAAATATTCATTTGCAGTACTTATTATAGAAAGAAGAAAACTGCTGGTATTGAGCAGGAATCAGTATGTAGACCTTTTATCATAAGGTACTAAAAAATTACTTTGAAAATGTACCACGAGAGTTTCCTCTTCTGGAAACTAACTGTGACAAGTACAAGGTAGGGAAATAATTAAAAAGAATGTGTTTAAAGTTAAAGGAGCTCAAAAAGGTTCAAGTTAAAAGATGATATTGGGGAGATATGGGCATAAAGCAGGTGGACATAAAACGATTTTTTAAAAAGTATTCAAAAGGTACATTTATCTTAAAATCCAGGTCTTAAAATCAAGATTCAGAAACCTAATTCTAACTATATTACAGTGGCTTTCACATTTTTTGACTGCGACCCACAATGTAAAATATATTTCCCTAGTGTCCATATACACACACATGCCACAAACAAAAATCTCAAAAAAATATTTATCCTTATGAGGTTCCAATGCACTCTATTTTCTATTTAATTTTTCTCTTCATTGATTTCTAAATTACTTAATTTTAAGAAATATTGGCCACAAGCTCCAATACTGATTTCATGCCCAGGCATAGTAGCATGGCCATTTGAAAAATCTGCTTTTAATAAAAGAAATAAGAATCAAATAGAGGGTTCAACAAAATCCTTGCACTATTTAAAAAATCATTTGCTCAAAGTTGCATTCTTAGCTATGCCCTAGGTTGACGGTTTCAAGATTTCCTTCTGGTTCCTCTACCGTGATTATCTTTATGACAAAAATAAAGATGTACTGATCTCCATGTTCTACTCCTATAACTACAAATTGAAAAGTCAGGGTCTAATTTTATATTCTATATTTTTATGATTAAAAAAGATTGCTTTTAGGGGCTTCCCTGGTGGCGCAGTGGTTGAGAATCCGCCTGCCGATGCAGGGGACACAGGTTCGGGCCCCGGTCCGGGAAGATCCCACATGCCGCGGAGCGGCTGGGCCCGTGAGCCATGGCCGCTGGAGCCTGTGCTCCGCAACGGGAGAGGCCACAACAGTGAGAGGCCCGCGTACCACAAAAAAAAAAAAAAAAAGATTGCTTTTAAAAAATGAAATACTATTGAAGTATATAACGTGGAAAGCTAAAGTCCTCATGTAACCTTTACGGACAGGTGGTTTATAGCTTTCTAAAACTTTTTTTTTTTCTATTTTAGACATGATTTTAACATAGCTCTCTCCATATTTATATCACAAAGCAGATAAAAAGCCGGAAGGTTTCAAATATTTGAAAAACAAGGAATTAGTGTGACCTAACGGATATATAGTGAACCTTCTGCCAAAAAAATGAAGAAAACTTATTTTAAGCTCACATGATTCACTTAGAAATATTTGCAACACATTAGACATCAAACCATATGCTTGTTTGTGTACATATAAATATGTATATGTTTGCATGTATATACACGTTTTTGAATCTGTGTTTACATATGCACATATGTATAAATGTATACCCTTCTAAATTTTTATATTTATATACACAAACATTCATACATTTCATATTACAGGGTATAACGGTACTTTAATATGCTTTTTTCACTTGCCAATTAACCACAGGTCCCTTTCTATGTCAACAGATACCTAATTCATTTTGGGGGGGGGAGGTGGGGGTGCTGCGTGGTTTGTCGATCTTAGTTCCCCAACCAGGGATGGAACCCTAGCCCTTGGCAGTGAAAGCACAAGTCCTAACCACTAGACCTAGTTCATTTTTTTTATAGCTTCATAGTTTTGTATCCCACTACACAGAAGGAACATGATTTAACCAGTCTACTACAGATATATATTTAGATGATTTCACAAGTTTTTGCTATAAATAATGCTGCTATTATTCTTTAAGTATAATACAGTATTCATCATATCCTCATGAAAATTCACGTAAATGGACAAATATATATAAATTCTTGATCCACATTTCCAGATTACCCTCCAGGAAAGTTGTACCAATTTACCTTACTACCATAAGTATATGAGAATACCACTTACACTCCCACTGAAATAGGATATTATCAAACTTTTTTAAAGTTGTCAACATCAGAAGTAAAATAAAGCATTAAAATTTTTTGGTTTTAATCTATAGTTTTTTGGCTATCAAAGAGAAAAAACATATCAAATCTTTTATACCTTTATTTTTTCTCATTAAAATTTTTAATCCATCAGGAATATGACCCAATTATCTCCAACTTATTCTCCAAAGATATTCTTTTATAATTAGTTTGCAATGTCAAGGTTAAAATTACCCTACCACTGCACCCCAAAAACACACACACACACCCATTTCAGAGTGTTCTTGTTTACTGATCGACTTGTATATTTCTAGGCCAGTGCCACACCGTTTTAATCACTGTGGATAATAACTGTTTTGAAATATGGTTGAGTACGTCCACCTCTCATTTTAGTGTTCTGTTAATTTTCCGGTTTCACTTTTCTGAGATAAACATCAAAAGCAAACTTTCAAGTTCAAAAAAAAAAAACAAAAAACCCTGTTGGGATTCCAATCAATATATTAAATTCACAACTTAATTTAAGGAGAACTGACCTCTTTACAGTAATGAGTTTCCCCCAAAGGGCATGTGTTCCCATTTATTTAAGCCTTCAGAAAAAGTTTACAGTTTTCTTTACATACACCTTGCACTGATTTAGTTACTCCTTACTCCACCCCACATCTTGATTATTATGTGCTATATTTCAGTGTTTTTAAGTTTTATCTTGTGGTTCATTTCCTCCTAGGTGATAGCTAGTTAATTATGCAACCCACCTATGTCTTTTTTTTTTAAACAAGGTTCTGAAATGGTCTGTTTTCACATCATTTTGTTGTTTCAAGACCTTTATCTCTTGGTGACTTGATGACTTAAGCCCTTTATCTCTTAATATTCTAAATAAACATTGTAAAGTTCTTTTCAGAACTTTAAAGTTCTCTTATTTCTACATCTTCAGTGTAAATTCCACTATGTTATATGACTGCCTTCTGACTGCTCTTTCTTGTTTGCATTGTAATTTCTGTTTTAGATACTATCTTAAATGAGAGATTCTCTTACACTTACTCATCCCAATTGCCAACTACACACCATAAGGTGAAGTCTCCAAACCAAGTCTTTATTAGTGACTTGGGGGTCTAACCCTCCAACCCCAATCCTGGCACTGCAGGCCTTCTGCTTATTTATCCCTCTTGCAGCCCGCTACAGGCCTCATAGATTTATTTCCAGTTTACTCCTATGGGTCACTTCTCAATTTCCTATCCTACAGAAATTCCTCAGCCATCAAAAGATTTCAAAAGCCCACGTTTTTCTTTTCTCTCTCTCTCCCCCTTTTGAGTGTGGCTGTATATTTTAAAACATAAAATGTATTGTATCTATACCTCTTTCTGGTCCAGTCCATGGGCCAAGTTCTAGCCTGCCACCTATTTTTGTATGAATTAGCTAAGAATAATTTAAACATTCTAAAATGGTTGAAAATAATAACTTGTAACAAATGAAAATTATACAAAATTCATATAACAGTGCCCATAGTAAAGTTTTATAGAACACAGTTGTACTCATTTATGTATTGTCTATGACTGTTTTGTGCTATAACAGCAGGGTTGAGTAGTTGTAACTGAAACCATATGGCTTGCAAAATTTAAATATTTACTATCTGGGACTTTATAGAAAAAGTTTGTCAACCCCATTCTAGAATATGCACTGTCTGTTATGGTAGATATTACCATATATAGGCTACTGAGCATTTAAAATGTGACTAGTCTAAACTGAGATCTGCTCAAAGTGGGAAAATGTATACCTGATTTCAAAGACTTTATATGAAGAAGAGAATTAAAAATTTCTTATTAGTAAGTGTTATACTGATTATACTTGAAATATTTTGGGTATAATGGATTAAATAAAACATTCAAACTAATTTCACCTACTTTTTACTTTTTAAAATGTAGCCACTAAATAATTTTAAATTCTATGTGGCACACATTGTATTTCTCTTGGGACAGTGCTGTTCTAAATGAACTATCAGCCAGTTAAGAGATGACTGAGCAAACCTGGATAAAAGGACTATGATCAACACTCTCTCTCTTTCTATTTAACTATGGAACAAAGATGAAAAGATGGGATCAATTTTGCTAAGTTATGCTTTCTCAGAAATTTCCATTTTATTCAGGTTTTCAAATTTATTTGCTTAGTTTCCCAGATGGCTTCACAAAGTTGTTCTAAGTTGTGCCAAATCTTTAAAGATCATGTAAGACCGAATGTAAATACTCCAAGGCATTAAAAAAAGGAACATTTCTAAATTATTTTTATGAAGCAAGTATACTGATATCAAAACCTAACAAAAAATGCAAAAATGCACACACACAAACTTAAAAGACTAACTTCATTATATGTTGATTAAAAAAAAATCCTAATAAAACATTAGCAAATTAAAAGAGCTCATTATTATATACAATTCTTCCAAATTCTAAGAACACAGGAATGATTCAATTATTAGAAAATATCAATCATAAAATTAATAAATACTAATCAAGAGCTTTCATAGATACCGGTTTAAAGATACAATGAAAGACAGGAAGGCATTTACAATGATAGCAAAAGATAAAATACCAAAGAACAAACTTATTGAGAAATATGCAAACTTACATGAAAAAACTTTAAAGCAATCATAAACAACACAGAAGCAGACTTGAACAAAATTAAAGATACACTATGTCCTGGGTAAGAATACTTAATGTCATAAAGATGTTGATCTTCCTAAGTTAAGCTTTTAACCTGATCCGGAAGTAAATAAAAGGATTCTAAAGTTCATATGAAAAAGCAAATAAGAACCAAAGATTTAAAACTCCCAAAAGGAAGAGCAATAATGGGTATCCTAGCCTGCCACATATAAATCATACCACAAAGTGTCAAGAAATAAAAAGTGTTGTACTGGCCCACGAGTAGACAGGAGTCAGTACGTTTCTAACAACGAGTAAGAAGTACTTAAGGACAGGGATACAGAAGGCTGAAGAAAACTGGAAAAAACAGGCCCAGAGTGCATGCTGCTATTAGAAGTCATCTAGAACTGTGTGGTCATCTTTGATTAAAACCAAAAATAAAATTTTGGACCTGGAA
Source organism: Physeter macrocephalus (assembly GCF_002837175.3). Classification (NCBI taxonomy): domain Eukaryota; kingdom Metazoa; phylum Chordata; class Mammalia; order Artiodactyla; family Physeteridae; genus Physeter; species Physeter macrocephalus. The sequence continues at coordinate 40,292,141 of NC_041225.1, forward strand.
AGACTTCTTGGATTGACATAGAACAATACACAGTTAAGGGAGCAGAACCAACTTAGTATATCCCACCCCCTGCCCCCAAACATACCGATGTTGAGAGTGTTCACAACTTTTCCAACCAGGAAATAAATCAACGTCAGCCAAAATCAGGTGTAAAAACAGTTCCACAAACATGATAAAATAACATAAATCTATACCCACATTTACCAATGTCATATACCTGGTTTTGGTATTGTACTATAATTATGTAAGATGTAGTCATTTAGGGAAAACTGGGTGGGGAATCTCTTTGTACTCTCCTTGCGACCTCATGTGAATCAGTAATTATTTCAAAATAACAACAACAAAAAACCCAAGACACAAAAACACATACTAATGCCTGAACTCTACCAGTTAACACATATGTAATTAAGGTCAAAGACTAAATAGCTTAATGAATTAAGGAAGAAAATATTCAAAGAAATTTTCTTGGGATTCCTATTTCCAACCCCTTTTAAAAATAAGCATTCTGACTTGATATGAACACCCATAACTACACTTGAATTTCCAAGTGTTTGATGCTCTCGACCTCACACTGAGAAAAAAACTTATGTGCTCGGACTTCCCAGGTGGTCCAGTGGTTGGGACTTTGCCTTCCAGTGCCGGGGGTGTGGGTTCAATCCCTGGTCGGGGAGCTAAGATCCCACATGCTTCATGGCCACAAAAAACCCCAAAACATAAAACAGAAGCAATATTGTAACTAATTCAGTAAAGACTTTAAAAATGGTCCACATAAAAAAAAATCTTTAAAAACAAACTTAGGTGCTGACAGTTTTTATCAAGTTATAGATTTTTATTTCACCAAGGATACAAATAAAAGCCAAACTGTTCTTCCCTAATCTTTACGCTTGCCATGTAATCTACTACTGTTTTATCTCAATGAGATGTTTCAAAAGTAATGAAATAACACCATTCAGTAAATACGAAAGGAACATTCTAAACACTTTAACACAAGATTTTCTAACAGTGTAATCAAAATGGTAACTTATAAAGCCTCACCTATATGTGGCTGCTGAGCTGTGGCTAATGCATATTGCTGCTGTTGAGCTGCAGTTAACTGCTGAACTGTCAGTGCATTAGTCCTCTGAAAGAGCTATTCAGAAAAATATTTAATACAAAGATTAGTCTCAGAGAATTTCATTTTTGTTTAGAAAGCTAAGAATAGAATATTATAAATACATATTTGCATCACTTTCTCAACTACAAGGACATTTTATTCAATAAAACACTAAATGTTCAAGAATACCCCTATTATTTATGTCACTGTTTCACAGCACTTCAGGCTATACTAGTACATAGTTAAGAGGAACTTCTTTAAAGGAGTGGCATGCTTTACCTGCTGCTGGGAGTTGTAGTCGAAAAGGCCTACAGTAGCTCCTGAAGAGTCCATTGGTACCTGATTACCAGGATAGTCAAACTGTAAGGAATCCAGACCAACTTGTTCCATGGCATCTAGATTCTGAGTTTCAGGATTTGAAAATTCTTCAACAAGTGGTTTATTAGCTGTAGGATTAGGAAGAGGCCCCAATCCTTCTGGGGGATTAGTATTGGGGCCCAGGCGCTCAACTACTTCAGTTGGAGAGGCTTGACGACTTCCAGGAGTACGACTATGTAAACAAAACAGAAATGAGTAAAAGTAACAAGTATGTCAAAAGGTGAAATGAGAAAGTAGGAAAATCATGAAAAAAAAACAAATGGTTGTAAAACACAGAGGGCAAATTAGGCAACCTAGGTCACTAACCATTCTACTTTATCACATTTTTTTCTGTTTAATCTAGCTTCCTCTTAAGAGCTGACATGGTTTCATTTTTAAAATATCATTAGTGACCACTGTCCCCGATTTGAATAGCATAAAGATGTAACTCAATTTTACAGATAAGGAAATTTGCCAATACCACAATTTAAGCTTAGACTACCCAAAACTTTTGTCTCAAATCAGACAAAATGAATGGTAGGTATGAACAGCAGACTATCAAGTGACAATATGGGAAGGCTCAAAACCAAAACCCACCTACCATACTCCCATCCTGTCCACGAGCACATAATTTCCCTAACATCTTGCTTAATATTTCAGAAAAAAAAAAACTGGCCATAAAGAATCATATGGCCTTTATGACTTAAGGGTGTAAAATATACAATATGACAGAAAAGGGCAGTGAACCAAGACAAAAGCTGACTCCTGATTCTATCTTTAAGTATTATTTTGAGCAAATCATTTCATCTTCCAGGCCTCAGTTTCCTTACTGAGACTGAAGAGGTGACCTTGTGGTTCCAAATAACAAGAACAAAAAGACTATTTGTGAAAACCTTCTATGAGCTCTCCAAAAACCATCTTTATCATACCAAATTGTTTCAGTTTAAATCATGAGAATAGAAATGTATAACATATTAATCAAAAATTAAGTATGCACATCAATGAAAAATATAATCCTACACACACAAAAAGCAACTTTCCCCACTGACTAGCCTTCTTAATTTTCTGAAGAAATTTATTAACACTGGACTAAATTTTAAGCACCGACTCTTCTCTTTTTATCAACATCCTTCACAGTCTAAACTTTATTTTCACTTTATTTCTTGACATAATTAATTCTCATTTACAGTCTCTTTCCTTCTACAGAAATATTTTATATAAGATCCTTCCCCTCACAAGAAACAAGTCTGTTCTGGAACCACCAGTTCATAGTATATTTAAATATAAGTACATTAAATAAATGGCAATAACTATTTTACCTGGCTTTCAATGTCAGTTGTTACACCTATGTAACTGACCCCAACTTCAGGTGCTTCACATTGGGATAAATTTGCTAACATGTACAGAACATTTCACAAAGCAATTGCTTAATTACAAGAATTGTTTTCCAGATATTTAGGCAGACTTACATTTTATTTCAAAATTAACCATTGTCCTTGCAACATCAGAAGAAATTTCAAACTCCTTTCCCCTTTATCCGCACCTAATTTTTCATATGAATAATCCCAAGGCTTGTTTTTCATTCAGAATATAGGGGAAGAAAAAAATAAAACTGAAAGGGTCCTCTTTAAAATTAGCCAATTAAAAAAAAGAAAGCCTGCTATAGTTCTTTCATTCCTTTCAGTTCTACTCCAATAATATATATATGTTGATGATGTATCAGTTAATGTACATAATAATGATGTGTTGCCATAATGACCATATGACCACAGCTATTAGTTTGAAATGGTTTTATATTGTTGAAGACAATATTGTATCTGAAACATTTTATAAGCAATTTTAAATACATACCCCAAACTTAAACAGAATAAAATTAGAATGCTACTGAATGTAAAGTTCATATTAATAAGAAGTATAGCCTCTCATACAAAACAACTCTAATATCAAAAAGTAGAGGATACAATAGAAAAAAGTCATTATGCTATGAGTGGTGCTATTTTCTTGCTATAGTTAATGGTGTATTAACACTTCAATTATAAATGTATACTCTGCAGGTTTATAGTCAACTCAGTTTTAAATGCATACCCTTGGCTAAAACATAGATTAAGTAATAGCAGAAGCACAAAATCAGAATTAGGTCCTAAAACAAACTGAATACCATTAATTTCTTGTCAAAAGAGGTTTACTGGTTTTGGATGCTTTTTTGCATTTAGAACAGATAGAAATGGCACTGTTTTTAAGAAGCATTGTTAGTCTGCTTTTGATAATTAAAGGCAATAAACGTAAACATGTACCTACAACTAACTGATATTCCATGGTTCACAAGATTGCAAAGAAACAGCTTATTTTCAGGTATAGGCCCCAAAGCATCTGACTACTGAAGTATAAAGTATAGGAAATCAGTATGAAGAAACAACTCCCTGTATGAAGAAACAACACCCTAATATTTAGATAAATGTGCACTGCCTAATCCAAGTGCAAAGGTTAGAAGAAACAATTACTTGTCATAAAAAGACAATAAAAAATCTGCAACTGAACTTAAATTCGGAACTTAAAACTAACTTTGGAAGTCTCTATTATGTTCCCCCCTTCCTAATTTCAGCAAGATTAAGTATTAGCACAAACTCAGAGTAAAAGGGGGGATAGGAGATACAATACAGGGATAGAAGGAAGAGGAAACTCTACAGAAAGGTGCTCAAGAGCAAACCCAAGAAGAGTTTGCCAAGAAAAATCACAGATTAAACCTAAAATTCACTAAATTTTAGCAGGGAGAAAACAGTTAAAATTTAGACTACCATATTATCAGAAAGGTAACGGCAGCTTCTAACATTATTCCTTCAATGGAATGCACTGTTTTAGAGACTTTTAAAGAATTTTTTTTAAAAAATGGCACATAATCATTAACTAGTATTCCTTACAAAAAATTTTAAATCTTCCTCCAGATTAATACAAGGTACAAAGGGAAATAAAAAAACCAAAATTGGAAAAATGTCTACATCAGTCACATCAGCTAGTAGCAATAATCCCTAAAGAGATATGCTTTTCTTCTTGAGAAAGTTAAAATCTTACTTAAAATCTTTGCAATCGGCATCCATTCCATTTGGCAAACCTCTGCCATTTATTTTAGAATCATCATCATCTCCTTGTTTAAGATCTCTGTTTTGGTCCTCCTCAAATGGAGAAGCCTTGCCTTTTTGATCTCCTTTCTCAGGTCCATCTGTTTCAGCATCTCTAGTGCCCTGAGGAAAAAGAATCTGTTTGATTCTGAATATTTAATAGAACACAAAAAAAGGCACCATGAGGTGACCTAAAACTATACTATAGTGCATGTAAACAATAAAAACATTGAATCTTATTTTAATTTCGTAGTCAACTAATTTATAAAAGGCCAAAAAAATTGAGTACAAACCAGTGATTTATAACAGAAGGGCTAAGGCAACCTTAACTATAGCGGTGCTGGAAAAGCAGTAACACCACAAATGAGATGAAAATTCTACTTAATGCATAGATGATTTTGGTTTTTTACTTTCATATCAAGTACTACCATGAATATGCAATTTTAATCTTACAAATTTTGTTTTTTAATTAATATGGGTTTTTTTGATAACATGGTTAAGATTAGAAATATTCCCAGTGGTTCTACCATTTCATGTATTTCAAGTGGCCAAGACGAGAAAACAAGAGCATCAATAGCTATGAAATTTCCTTTAGTTCTAGGAAGGGCCAGAAAAAGAAACTGGCTTAAAGACAACCAAATAACCATCAAGCCATTTAAAAACCTTTCTTTACTCAAAATACTTACAAAAGTTCCCTTCCTAAATCGAGAATCCAATTTATCAGCAGGAGAAGAACTTAATACATATTCTACCATGCTCACACCAAGGCCTCCACTTTCTGATCGCGGAGACAATATTGCATTTACTTCACTGTTTCCATGAAAACCCTGTCCAGATCTTCTCTGTACCATAATAGGCTGGGACATTGAATGGTCTGTTTGGAAGAAAGAATACAATTATAAATTCGTACTTTTAAGCTAACAAAATGTATTTACATGAATTAATATACTAAGGTAAGAAAAATCAGCATATTGTTTTATTTTGAATATTACTGTAATCTTTATAAAAAGATCTTCAGTCTGTTGAGACTCACTGGCCTGGGCACATTTCTTGAGAATACAGATTAAGAAAGCCATTTGCTAAATAGCAGGTAAAAAAGCCTATGTGAAGAACAGTCAAACCCAAAGGTCAATGGAGATAGAAACTAACTTGACATCTCCACTGCCTGTAAGCATCTTATTAAAAAGTTCTAAACAATTCAAAACAAAAAACTTAAGAGATAAAACCTAAAATAAAAGTAACTTCTAAACTGGCAGAGGCACTCCTCAAGCTCACAGTTACATACTGGACAGATTCAGAACACACGGCTGTACTGCTATAAACACAAATGACTAAGTTTAGAAAAACCAGTAATCACAGAATTTTCTATTCTTGGTGTAAAAAATTAAGTATCACTTAAGATTTTTTTAAAAACACCTTCTAGTCTAAAAGTTTTCTATTTATTTTTAACAAAAAATTCATCCATATGGTATGAATACATTTTCTACATATTTTTGTGACAAAAGAAAAAGCAATACTTAAGATCTGAAAGCAAAGAAGATACAAACATAATAAAACATTTGAGGAACAGTCACATAGATTTGCAGAAAAAAATTTTAAAAAGGAACCAATAAGCCACTATTTATATCTGGCTCATATGTGAACACGTATCATACTAAATATTAGGCATCATCCTTAAAGGGTTGAACTATCAGAGAGGTATACTCACTCATCATTTTATTAACTGCAGTAATTTTTAAATGACTGGTACTTTGGTTAAACCATATTAAAACACTTCCATGTCAGTATCTTTATCCATGAGAGATTAGTCATTATATTTTTTCATTCAGTCATTTACCCATTCATTCAGTTTAAATGTTGATTTACTGTCTCTCCTATGCCGGGCACTGTGCTATGTATGGGGAATCCAAGAACAAACAGTCCCTGACTTCAAAAGAGACTATAGGTGTAACAAGAGGCAATCATAATAGAGTAAAAGCACTTCAATAAAAATAATCCAGGATACTATGGGGAACAGAAGGAAAGGGCATCTATCAATTCTTCTCAGTCTTAGAGTGAATCCCAAAGGAAGTGTTATGAAGAGTAGAGAACAAAAAACAGGTGAAAATGGGGATGGAAAGAGCATTTCGGTTTGAACATCCTGGTTTCTCTAAGGCCTAAAAGTGCAGGAGAACACAACAAAATTAACAATCACAAGTAACTCAATTCAGCTGAGAAGGAAATATGTGTATGATAAAATCTCCTGTAGTCATGGAAAGAATCGTAGAATGACAATTCTTTTAGGACAAGGAATGTGTTATTTGTATTTGTACATGCTTGGCATTCAATAAATGTTTGTTCAGTAAACAAAATAATCCATTCATTTCTATTTTTCTCATTTCTCCTGGTAAAGACTAATACTCATCTTCAAAATTTTATCCATACAACTAAAAAAGTTAAGTTGGAAGAGGGAGTGGTACAAGGAATTAACTAAAATTATAAACTTAACACTAAAAAGATACATCAGGAATATATAAACAGCTGCTTAAATGTTTTATTGCTGGTACTAGTTGTCCTCCAAATATAACATACCAAAGATATTTCCCTACCATCCATCTTGAAAATATCTCTCATTATTATGTTGTGCTCAAGATATTTTGCTTTGGAATGCTTTAAAAAATTTTGGTTCTGGTAAATAGAGCAATTAACCATTCAACTTCCAAAATAAAAAAACAAACACATCCATCAACCAAGTTTTCAAGCACATTATTTTAGCAAAGAAAGTGCCTTTTGTGGGAAAAATGTATCCTAGTCCTTATGAGTGCAATCTATGTAGGTTAATACAAATCCAGAAAAAAAAAATTCCTTGAGGATGGGGATCATGTATCTCATTTATCTTTGTATTCTCCAAACCTGGCATATTATATTACATATTGTTTGAAATCAAAGAAAATTCCCAGTAATTTAGTCTAATTTAGTAGTTAGCAAAAGTTTTCAATCTTTTTCAGTTTTGACTATAAAACAGTATTAATCACTAAAATTTTCCAGCTTTTCCTAACTTAAAAAAAAATTATTTTACCCTTAAAAACAAAATTTAAGACTATATAGGACTTAAAAATCTTTTTAATAATTTGGAGGATAAAAAAGTACCTGGTAATTTACACCCAAAATATAAGGTTAAGTTGATAATTATCATCCAGAAATTTGTTTTTATATTACTTTGATCATTTTGTATAGCTTTAGTAAGCTGCATTAAGCTTAGTTACAAAGAGAAAACTTATTTGTAAAATACATGTTCAAAGTTCCATGTGTATATCTCAAATTTTACTAGTCAGAAACATTTAAAAATATAATCAGTACTATTTTAAGAATATAACTATGCTCTTATTTACCAATAAATACTGTCACCCCTGTGAGTTATACTTCTTACACCCCAGTTCATTTTCCCTTAAGAGTTTCTTGGACGTTATGTCTCTCTTCACTACTTAACGGAGATCAAAAACATTCAAAGTCTGCTCCCTTTCTGGGAATTCTACCTTACTAAGGGGGTTTACTTCCTTTGTGGGTGTGGCTGACGTCTAATAAAACTTGACTGAGCTGCAATTAAATAAGTCAGTCACTGTCCATTAATACAATTAAGCTTAAAAATTCCTATGGTTAATGTGTCCTCTATTTTAATTGAAATTCAGAATTTTATAATCAGAGTTTAACTTCAAATAAAACTTCTTAATAAAATCTTATTGTGACAAACATTCCTAATCAATAAGTGGACCGTTAGATATGAGTTACTTTACATAAGAAAATGTGCATTATAAGGATATATGAAATCCTCACAGATATTGCAAAGTTTCTCCAAATACTGTCTGAGGGGCAGGGTTAAAAGAAAATTCAAGTATTTAACAAATTCAGAACTCTCACACATACACCAATAACTTACGAGAAGTTCCCCATGCAGTCTCTCTCCATTCATCATCTCCAAGAAATATGCCTTTTTGTCCATCTTTTGTTGAATCATCAGGTTCCCAAAATTTTTTGGTAGGCAAAAGCTATTTGGAAGGGAAAAAAATATTGTATTTAAATTTTATTCTAATGACAAAGAGCTAAGACATAGAGGAAAGTAAACTTACCACCAATAGGCACGAGTTAGTTTTCAATGCTAATGAAAATTCAGATGACCTATTTCTTAATCTGTCCAGTTAACAATAACTCCCCACTTATGCTTAGATACTGGCTCTAATAATTCCAGACCTGAAAAGTCAACTTCAGACTTTTCTACATTTTTCAAATGGTTTTACTGTCACGTGATATTTTAAATAATTTTTTCAAAAGACTTACTAAATTTCTTAATACAATAAAAATATCTAAACAAATGATTAAAATTTTTCCTTTACTTCCAAGTATTGCCCTTGGATCACCTCCTATCCTACAGCTTCAATGATAGAAAATTTTCATTCTTACTTCACAATGTAATGGAGGTGAACTTCACAATTCTTCCTAGGTCCTCAATACTAACAATCTATTGATCCCAAATCAGGAAGCTATGGGATGGCAGAAGAGACACATAGAAAAGACCCTTAAATACTTTTTGAGGTAACAATGTCAAAGCCCTGTGCCCTATCCTATACTGTAACATACACAAGCATATAAAAATTGTGTTGATATAACCATTCAATGATGATTCAAAATGTACATTTGGCCAATTCCTAATGAGACTTCAACGTTCATCCAGGTCTCCCCTCTCTACCTTTCCTGACACTCAGAGAAGGCAAACTGAGGATATGTTTGTTTGAAAAGAACAGACTGGTTTCTAAAACACGCATTTGACATTTAAATAAGCATTTGTAAGACACCCATCCCTCCTAGCCCATAATTAGGTCCTCATAATCAAACCTGTATATACTTCTATTACTACACTTATCACACTAAATTACCTGTGTTTGCCTCCTTAAGGGCCTGGTGACCTTATCTTCAGAGAGCTCACAAATATAAACCAATCATAATAAAATCAACTTAGTGAAACCTGAATTGGGTCTGAGAGATAAGACTGTATGTGTGTTGGGGGTTTAAAGTGTGAATGGAAGGTGGGGAGGACACAAGAAATTATGAGAGGCAAAACTTGAGAAAATGCACAGTTTGTAGAATAGGGGGTGAGATGGAGGAACAGATGTGGAAGCTGATGTTGTTAAAGCTATCTAGGCAGACTATGAGGAACCTCAAAGACATGCTAAAGAAATATCAATAGTATATTACATTGAAGCAACGGGGACTCAAGAGAGGATGGCAAGAGTGACACTGTGTTTCAGAAAACAATTCAAGTTGTAAGTTCTAAGAATAATGGATATTCTAGACTAGAGGCAAAGAAATCGTTAAGGAGAATTACAACAGAGCCAAGACCACAAGAACTGAAACAAGGTACTGGCAGAAAGAACTGAGAAAATAAAATGGATTTCAGAAACATTCGGGAGAGTCAACAGGATATGAATAAAAATAAGGGGAGGTATGGGACTCCCATGCTGCAACTAAGACCTGACACAGCCAAATAAACAAACAAATAAATAAATATTTTTTAAAAATAAGGGGAGGTTGATAAAAAGAATAAAAGTTTAAAATGTGGGTAATGACATAAATGATACTACTGACCAAACCAGAAAAAAAAAACAGGATAAGCGGCTTTGGAGGGAGGAGGGAAAATTCAATGTGGGCATATATCCCTAGGATCTTCTGCTAAACTAAATACTGTTAATTTTACTGGTATTTTAAGAGAGAAAACTTTTTGCATGTTAGGATCTTCCTGAGCTGCAAACGATTTGTATTTAAAGTACAGACATTTTATTTACTTATTTTTATTATTTTCAAAGATTTTATTTATTTATTTTGGCCACGCTGCATGGCTTGAGGGATCCTAGTTCCATGACCAGGGATCAAACTTGTGCCCCTGCAGTGGAAGGCGGAACCTTAACCACTGGACCACCAGGGAACTCCCTAAAGTATAGACATTTAAAACAATAATCTGCTCTAATAAAGATCCTGGTAAGATACAACCTCTGTTGCTGCGATTTTTAAAAATATCACTATAAAAGTTTCATGAAAATATTCAAACAAAATGTAAATCTGATAATACAGTACTAAAACACTGCACTTGATATATTTAAATAATTGAACATTTATTCATAGTAAAACCCAAGTTAATCCCTTTAAAGTACTGTATAAATAAGCCATTACAGGCAGAAGGAAATGGCTCCTGAGCAAATAATGCTTTTATCCCATACTTCATAAAGAAAAATGTTTTAATAGCAAAATAAGGATAACAAATAAGAAATCAGAAATGAAGTTATAACAACTTAGTAGAAGCATTTATTACAGATAGAAGCGGCTGAAACAAACTAATCTTCTGAGGTAAGAGAAATAAAAGAATCTTTTTGAGGAGCCTATTCCAGTCTTTTGGGATAAGATTCCATGTAGTACGGTAGTAGTTCATAGATCACTGCTTTGACACCCAAACTGTAAAAGTGGGGGCCGGGGGGAGTCTATGTCAAGCACTTACCCAGTGTGCTTACTTTCTGCCAGGCACTGGGCTATGAATGTCTCTTCATTTTGCAAACATTTATAAGTTATCACGGACCGGCAAACAATTTAGTAGTTAATAAAATTAACACTTTTCCTAACAAAGGCCCTTATCACCATTCTAGAAACAGCTGTGACAGTATAGACACTGATTTCAAATATTTTTAGAGAACTACTGGCTTGTGACCAAGAATTAAGTTAAAATGGACTAAATATAAGGGGAGGCAACAATTCAGGATATCCAGGATAGAACAGTTAAAAAAAAAAAGAAAAGAAAAGAAAAGAAAAGATTAAGTGGTACAAAGGTTGGGATAGCAATAAAAGTAGTGCTTTGCCCCTGGAGACTCTTTTACTATAGTAGAAATGGGAGAGCACAAAAACAAGGGCTAAGAGATCTTGAAGATCTGTAAAACATATTATCCAATACTGTTTCATATTAGTTCCCTAATTCACAAAAGCTCTAAACCAAGGTCAAGCAACTCAGTATTTCTTGTCAACCTACTCCTCTATCCTTCCAACTGAGAAATGATTGGGTGGACACACAAATTCATCCCTCCACTATCCACCATTTTATTAGTTCTTTCCTTCAAGAAGCACTTATGGCTTGCCCTTTTCCATCTCCAAAGAAATCAGTCAACACCATAGTATACTACCACAAAATAATTATTAAAATTCCTGCTAGAATTTATACTATGAGGTGCACTTACACTTCAGATTTTTCTAATACAAATTGTTATGTAAAATCACCAAGCCAACCAAATTAATATAATCCTAAGAATTAAAAGAACTTGAAGGCTCTATGTCTACATCACAGTGTTCATATAACATCCAAACTGGGACACTTTTGAGAAAGGGAGTGCTATTAACAATTATGCCACAAAAACACGCATCTGGACAGTCTGGGCAAATTAGGATGTAAGGTGACTCTGTTTACAACGGAAGTTCAAAAAAGATAGGCAGGCATAGATGCTACTAACCAAGTGTGTAGAAAACAAGAGCCACAAGGGAACTCCAAAATGGTGCTTTTCCAGACTTTAATCTTTTCCATTAAAGAAAGATATCAATACTTAATGTTTTCAAATCACACTACTTCCCCAAATCTTCTACATTCCCAATATCCCTTAATATCAGCAGCAAATATTATTAGATGTCATCACTTCCAATGGGAAGCAGTACTGTGAACAGTCAAGGCACTCAAGAGTTCAAACTGCTGTTCAAGCACTGTTACTTGGTATTGGGCCAGTTAAGTAACTGTTCTGAGCCTCAGTTTCTTCATCTGTAAAGTAAGGATAATAATAAAGCCACTGTTATAGAGTTTTCTATGAGGCAATAATGAAATAATATAAGTAAACTACTTAGAACAGCATCTAGCACGTGGCAAACATACATATTACGTATCTTCACCACGAAAAGTATGAATCCTTTAATATTCTAAAACATGAGTAACACGCTGGCCAGCAACATTTAACTGGCTGATTATTTTAAATGATTAAGAGTATTCGTTACAAAAACCTTGTCTATAGCTGTTTGCCTTCTTTTTTAGTTTGAGTATCCTAGGGGGATCATGAAACTACACTACTTACATCAATAAAAAACAGCTGCCTAATAAAGTCACATTTTGCATAAGGAAACAGAATCAGAGGTTAAATAAACTATCCAAGATTACATATAAGATTACATATATATAAAAAAAAGATTACATATATAGGTAGTAAGTGGCAGCATTAGGAGCTGAAACCATAACTGTTTAATTCTAAGGCCCGTTTTCTTTACACTTAACTACCACAGAAGATGGTTCTTTCCAATCATAGTCTAATTCATCAATATTTCTAAAAATATTCAGTTATTAGGCCATGACTAGGTATAATGAAAAAAATAAAACAGTTCAAGATGTTAACAGGATATTCAGACTATATAATGTGGGAATTCATTAGAGTGGATAAAGTTTATGATAGAATGTCTAAGACGGATTTATAGACATTAACGATAATCAGCTATTTAAAACAGCTGGTTTCCATTCCAGTTATCCCTAACAGCTCAGATCAGAGCTAGAGCATTTGGGAGATATATGTGATTCATACAAAAGGCTATTCTTATTACTATCTTCAAAGAAGTCAGTCTTTCTCACTAGTGCTATAGCACTAATGATAGATCTGAGAAATATATAGCACTAGTGATAGATCTGAGGGAAAACAGAAGTCTCCTTACTCTTCTCTCCAGTACATTTTCCACTTCACCATACTACCTGGGATCTTAGTACATAAATTTTCTCTAATGTTTTCTTTAAATATTACTGTGCCAGAAAAGAAAGGAGGGAGCTTTATCATACTAAGCTATGAAAATACTCCCCCCAAACACATTAACTCAGTGATTTAAAGTTAAATTCTGGGTTCCCTAAAGAATTTCAGGCAGGAGCCTCTTTTTCCATACACACACACAAAGTTCCTGTTTAATTTTTATATATAAAAATAAACAGGTATGTGTCTCTGCAGTATAGTTTTAAAACACCATACTAATGAAGCTGAGTTCAACCGACTATGGGTTAGCTTTGCTCTTTTTAAGCCATGTGACATAATGCAAACTGTTATTAGGCCTTTTGACAAAAATGTGCTATGGAAAAAATTGGAAAGGATGAGTTTATGAATGGATGAATACAAATCTGTTCCTATTCTGGATGAACAACTAGAAGAAACCGCCCTTCTGATGATGAGTCAGTAAACGCTATCATGATCTACATAACCCAGTACACTGAAAATAACCCTGTATGTAATGCAGTGCTTTGTACATTATAGATTTACAGCAACTTAAGACATAATAAGTAAAGCTTTATTTTTAAAGAAAAAGTCAAGATAGGGCAATATATTAAAAAAGGATGTCGCATTAAAAAAAATAAACAGGCAATTTTAGAAAACTCAAGAGCCAGAAACTCAAGGCTGCTTTTAGGTTATTTAAATGAATGAATTCTGGGATAAAACAAAAAACCTCACCTGTCAGGAAAGGAGGAGAAGACTGGTGAGAGAGAGACAGGCAAAGAAGGAAATCCCAGAAGGTTCCCTGCTGCCTGTGAGATGAGGAAAGATAGAAAGGCTTGTGGGAGAGAGAACCCAGAGACAGAAACCTCAATAGGTTTCTTAGCTATCTCTTAGAGGTAACAGAATTAGTTGGTAAACTGTTAAGAAAAAAAAACTTAATTAGTGAATAACAGCTTATTTAAAAATACATTTTTAAAAGATGAAGGTCACAGAAGCACTGACCTGCTGCTACCTGCCAAAAAACCAGACAGCCTAACCCTAGCCATTTTTACTCTGCATATCTGACATTTCCATTAAGAAAAGCCTAGATTTAAGCTTAGATCATTTAACACGCTATTAAAACCAGTCTCTCTTCTCCAAAACCTCAAATACCCCTCCCTCCACCCTCCAAATACCTAAACTCTCTCAACTACTGTTTCTGATCATGACATTTTTTAAAAAACTGCCAACATGTCTTTGGGTTTATCAAATACTACTTAAAAAGGGAGGAAAAAAAAAAAGATCCAATCTGTAAATACATACACAATGTAGATCTGCAAAGTAAAGTGTTGTGGGGTCTAAACAGAATCAAGGTAAGGGTGTGACTTTATCTGGTCTTTAAGAAAATCAAGTTCAAGTTTGTCACAGACTAGGCTGAAGCACTGTTCAAACCTGCTTTTAAGATATGTTATTCTGCTTTCTAAAGACCAAAAAAAACAAGTAACAAGGAAAAAAACAAAAGCCCTTTTCAACTGCTTTTTTTAATTCACCCATAGTGTAAATAATGCGCCACTGCACCGCAGTGAAGCTGCAAGGTTCTTTTTTAACTAAAAAATTATTCCCTCTCTCAAATTTTCTTAGGGCCCAGAGTTTTACCTTAAGCGCTGGACTAACAAGTTTACTTTGGCAATACTTATGCTTAAGCACCTTAACTCACCCTTAAATCAGTCCTCTGAAAATGACAAACTCTTTGGAAAACGCTGTTCTGAAGAAGGGGAGGGTTAGCTAGCTGCAGGGTGCCCTCTTGTGGCCCAGAAGAGTGACTGGACTCTTTTTCTGCATCTGAAGAGCACAGCATTGGATGGAGTGAGTCTCATGAAGGTCTACCAAAGTAAAATAATCTCCAGGAGCAAGCGGTTAATTACACATCTTAGGTTTGTTCATGGTTATTTTCTATTATCAAAGTCCACACTATGTTAGTACTACAGAACATGACAAAACAAAAATGTGACCACAAGGGTTTTCATAATCAATTAAAGTTTTCTAAATATTCATTAGGTATATGGAAAACTAAGTAGTTTTGATGTCTTAAATTATGTAATGGTGAGGTTAAATGGGATGGCCCAATGAAAATCGTAGATTAACAGGACTGATAAAAGCCAAAATTTCAGAGTGCCCACTGTGCCCTAGTCATTCAAAGCTAACAATCTACAGAGGAGACTAATATAAAACAAACTGTAACCAGTAATATAAGTATGTATAAAGATCCATGAGAAGTCAGATGAGGAAGTAATTAATTTTACTGCAGATATCAATGGGACAATAAAGAGTCTTTCAGTAGAGTCCTGCAGAGGATTAGAAGTTTATTAAGCAAACAATGAACAAGGAGAAATTTTTGTAAGAAAGAACAGTGAACAATTAAGTGTGGCTAAAGCAAACATAGCATACATATATAAATCAGCAGGACAAAGATCAAGGAAGGCTCTTTTGTGATCAAAGTAATTATGGTCCATTACCAAAATAGAAGACATTATCTAATCAGGTCAATCAAATCAACTAGACACAAATAACCTCACTAAAATTACTGCTAAAAGTTAAAAAAAAAAAAAAAAAAAAAGCTGAAAATCCCACAACTACAGATTTTAAAAGCCCACATCATTTGGAAGATATAACCACTATTTTCAAGGAGATTTATGGTTAAAAAACAAGTCTTAATGGCTCAAATAATCAAAGTGAGGTATACATTCTTAGTATTCGTAAATATTTACCTCTCCCATTCCCCGAGATTCTAATGCAAGAGCTTGAAAATCATGATTCATTTCATCCACAGATCAAACCTGTTGAATAACAAAAAGAAACATCAGTAGAAAGAAAAATTTGAAAAACAGACTGCATCAACTATTTTTATATTACATTGCTGTTATTACTGATGTTATAGCATGAGCTGAGATGGACAAGAATCCATTTCTCTATAAAGACAGGTTTTCCTAAATAGAGCACCATAGCAATCTACACTAAAATTTGTGGGAAACCTGGGGTCAACGGTTCTTGGATTATTTTGTGTGCCAAAAGAAACCCCTACTAGTTTCCTGCACAAAAGAAAAGATGGGAAGTAAAGAACAGAAGAAGTGAGCTCACGTACTAAAATACAGTTACCTTTTTTTTTTTTTTTGGCCATGCTGCACCGCATGTGGGATCTTAGTTCCTGGACTAGGGATAGGATGCCTGCCCCCTGCCGTGGAAGCGTGTAGTCTTAACCACTGGACCTCCAGGGAAATCCCCAGTTATCTTCTTTTAAAAAAAAAATGTTGTAATTCCTATTACAAAATTATTACTTTGCACTACTTAAGATTTCTCAAAATTTCTCAGAATTTCATTATTTGTAGACCTTATACCAACGATAAAAAAAAATTTTTAAGTGGTGATCCAGTTCTACCTCAAAGCAACATATAATCTGCTGTGAGAGTAATTATAATATTCAGAGGTTTCCTTAAGAATAATTCCTTTCCCTACAATAATCAAAACAGCATGGAAATGGCACAAACACATAGATCAATGGAACAGAAGAGAGCCCAGAAACAAACCCATGCACTTATGGTCAATTAATCTACATAACAAAGGAGGTAAGAGTATACATGCAAAGAAGACAGTCTCTTCAACAAGTGGTGCTGGGAAAACTGGACAGCTACATGTATTATAAAACAATGAGATTAGAACATTATCTCATACCATATTAAAAAAAAAGCTCAAAATGGATTAAAGACCTAAATGTAAGACTTGAAATCATAAAACTCTTGAAAAGAACACAGGCAAAACACTTCTGACATAAATCGCAGCAATATTTTTTGGATCTGTCTCCTAAGACAAAGTAAAAGCAAAAATAAACAAACGGGACCTAATTAAACTTAAAAGCTTTTGCACAGCAAAAGAAATCATCAATAAACTGAGAAGACAACCAACAGAATGGGAGAAAATAATTGCAAATGATATGACTGACAAGGGGTTAATATCCAAAATAAATAGCTGATACAACTCAATTAAAAAAAAAAAAACCCACCCTCAGCCAAAAAAAACCACACACCCCAATCAAAAAATGGGCAGAAGACTGGAATAGACATTTTTCCAGAGAAGAAATACAGATGTCTAACAGGCACATGAAAAGATGTTCAACATCACTAATTATTAGAAAAATGCAAATCAAAACAACAGAGATATCACCTCACAACTATCAGAATGGCTGTCATCAAAAAAAACTACAAATAACACAGGACTTCCATGGTGGTGCAGTGGTTGGGAATCTGCCTGCCAATGCAGGAGACAAGAGTTCGATCCCTGGTCCGGGAAGATCCCAAATGCCGCGGAGCAACTAAGCCAGTGTGCCACAGCTCCTGAGCCTGTGCTCTAGAGTCTGAGAGCCACAACTACCAAAGCCCGCGTGCCTAGAGCCCATGCTCTGCAACGAGAGAAGCCACTGCGATGAGAAGCTTGCGCACCGCAACAAAGAGTAGCCCCCGCTTGCTGCAACTAGAGAAAGCCACTGCGCAGCAATGAAGACCCAACGCCGCAATCAATTAATAAAAACAAGGGCCAGAAATTCCCCTAAACTTGATGAAAGTAAAATTTACGGATTCAAGATGCTCAGTGAACTCCAGGCAAGATAAATAGGAAAAAAACAAAAACGAGACCCCACATCCACGCATATCATAATAAAAGTGCTGAAAATCAAAGAGAAAATCCTGAAAGCAGCTAGAGGAAAAACATTACAAAAAGGGGAAAAATGATGAGTGACCACTGACTTCGCACTAGAAACAATGGGGGGACCAGAATAAAAAGGACAGACTTTAGAGGGCTGAAAGAAGAAAAATGTTAACCTAGAATTTTTATCTGATGGAAATATCCTTCAAGAATAAATGCTAAAAGACATTTTTAGATAAAAGGAAAACAGAATTTGTTAAACAGACTTCCACCTCAGAAAATCCCTTTAAAAAATTCTTAGGCTAAAGGAAAAGGGTACCAGATGGAAACTCAAATCAGGAAGGAATTAAGAGCACCAGAAATGCTAAGTATGTGCATAAGTACAAAGGACTAGTTTTTCCTCTCAATTTCTTCAAAACACATATGCCCATGTAAAGCAAAAATTTCATTATGGGTTTGATAACATATGTAGATAAACCAATTTACATGTACAACCAATACCTACTATAAAAAATATCTCTAAGCCATACCATCATGACACCTAGTGATTTAAAGCAAAACCCAGTTTGAGATCAAAATACTCTTTTATCACACAACATTATACAGTTGGCCCTCTATATCCATGAGTTCCACATCTGCAGGTTTCACCAATCAGGGATCAAAAGTATTAAAAAAAAAAATTCCAGAAAGTTCCAAAAAACAGGGAATTAAATTCCCTGAGGGCTGGCAATTATTTATCAATATATAGCACTGACATTGTATTTACAACTATTTACAAAGCATTTATATTGTATTAGGTATTGTAAGTAATCTAAAAATGATTTAAAGTATACTCTAGTATGCACACAGGTTATATGCAAATACTACACCATTTTATACAACGAACATGAACATCCTCAGATTTTGGTACTGGGCTGGGGAGGCACCTGGAACCAATGCCCTGCAGATACCGAGGAACAACTGTACATCCTTAAATACAAATATAGTTTGGAGGGGCCCCCAATTATCTGATAAGTAAAGGAATCTTAGTCCAAATGTGTCCTACACTTCTCAGTCATGCAATCAAAGTTCTACATCTCACATGACACAATTCATTCTAACGTCTAGTATGGTCTGCTCAAACCATCTTTGATTTCCCTTGTTTCTTTAAAATTTCCTAAATTTGGGCAGGGTCCATTTTATTTTTCTATTTAAGTACTTCCTAGGGTCTCCATATTGCCCTAGACTCGATGTCCTTTATATTCTTTTTCTTACAATGATTTACATGTGTGATTTCACTTTCTTTAAACCTTACATTTTATAGACCTTGTATTTTCTAGATTTCCCATCCCATTACAGCCTCAACTTCTTCCAAGCATCAACTGTTTCCCAAACCTAATGGCCAATCATTTGAAAGCTTTGAGATACTGCTGACGTGTTATCAGGAATCATGTATTGATATTTTCAATCACCTAAAGAGGTGTTCTAATTTCTTAAAAATGCTTCAAATTTAAATCCTACCAACTTGACAATGCAGCCATATAATTGAGTTCATAATTCAATTTATGAACACACACTAAATGATATTAAGCCCTGAAATCTGGGCTCAACATACGAAGATCACACCAATTACAGTCATTAAAAAAAAAAATCTCCCACGTGACATTGTATTTATCTGTATCCTCTGAGGACAGACTGTCCTTATTAAGATAATTATTCCACTAGGGACAAAAACATAAGATTCTTATTATTTAGGATGGAAATAGTTCTAAAATGGATTCATTATTCTGCAATCCTGAAGAAAGAATAATAGACAAATTTTATATTTAAAATAATGTGATAGAGTACAAATAGTATGTGATTTTGATTCAGAATATAAGAGTTCGAGTTTTAACTTTTGCCCATTGTCTAATCTCTAAATCTTACTTTTCTGTTGTGAAGATCAAACTAGATAATGTATCCAAAAGTGTTTTGTGAGCAATCAATAAAAAGTGCTCAACAAATAACTAGTTATTATTAACTATCATTACATACTACTCCAGAAAGAACTGATACTTCCTGAGACTCTTGGGGTGCTCAATGTTTTGTGTTTCTTGTATGCTTCTGTTAGTATTTCAGCCTCCTGCCTTGTTGTCAGGTTAAATATCACTTGCCTTGAACATAACAGTATCCCTTCTGACCTTTCTAATTAGGTTGCTTTTAATTTGTAGTTATCTGTAGCCTCAGATGAGTGTGGTAGACTTGTAAGAGTAAACAAGCTCTAAGAAGGAAACTACCTCCAACAAACACAAAAACACATTCTAAAGTTACAATCCTTTCTTAGGAAAGCAATTTGGCATCATATATACAGGTTCGTATATCTTGAGCCAGTCTCCCCAACTTTGAAAATCAATCCCCCAAAGAAAACCTAAATACAATAAAGTTTTATGTAGAAAGATGTTTGTAACCGTGTTGCTTGCAGATCCTGAAATTATAAGCTGCATAACTGTCTCACAATAGTTAAGTGATATAACACATCTATAAAGTATCATGTAGCTATTAAAAATATTAAAAATCTCACAATTTTAATTTTATTACAATAAATCTGTATAATCTATGAATGAGAGAAAGGAGATTTCTATTAGTAAAAAAGGAGTAGACTTAAGACATCTTCGCAGGATTAAAAGCATCAGAGCCTTACCAAAGCCCCTTCTTTGCTTACTTCTACATTTTCGGCCGTGGTCCAAACAGATAAGGTAATAAGTTAAAGAAACTCTGGATAAATGCGAGAGGTCTCTTAGCTATATGGATCCACATACTTTTGTGGTGAATCATGCCCTAGTGCAGGGGTCAACAAACTTTTTCTGTAAAGAGCCGGACAGTATACATTTTAGGCTTTACAGGCCATATGGTCCCTCAACTTCTCAACTATGCATCTGTAGCACAAAAGCAGCCATAGACAATAAGAAAATGAATGAGCACGAATGTGTTCTAATAAAACTTTATTTATGAAGTGAAGTCTGAATTCCATATTTTTCATGTGTCACAAAATATTATTTTTCTTTTGATTTTTCCCCCAACCATTAAAAATTCTAAAAGTCAATTCTAGAGAGCAGTTCAAACAAAAACAGGTGGTGGGCCAGATCTGGCCTGTAGGCCAAAGTTTGCCGACCTCTGCTCTAGTGCATTTACTCTCGACTGTTCCACAAAAAATCAAATGCAGATAATTCACTCTCAAACTCGAGCAGACCCAAAGTTAAGCATCAGGGCTTTGCTTTCAACCTTTTCATTTATACTCTCACCATGTACATTTTTTATTTTAATAATGAACGGGAATTTCAGTTTACGTTTAAATGGAAGTTATTTTATTATTTTCTTTTCAATTACCAGGGTGGGTTATGGGGAAAACACTTTAAAAACAAGACAAAACAAAACTCACAAAGCAAGACTCAAGCTCAGCTTTCCAGTTTAAGGTGTTATCATTTATTTCAACTATGAGAACGCAAATGGAGGAGAAAGTGGGCAAAACAATGAGATAAAAAGAAAATAAACACTTTCGATTCTTCTGCAATGACCTTCATATTAACCATAATGAAACTGCAGGGGTGGGGGGTCACACATATGCCACTAAGGACTCTTAAAATTTCTGCGCTGGTGTCACCTGATGGCAAGGGAAAAGAATCTGGACATACTTTAACAACTCTCCCCTGCGTGGTTAGACCTAAGGGAGAAAGAGAACAGTCTCTTCTTTCAACAAGCAATGCAGTATCTAGCTATCAGTTATATAATACTAAACTGACTAGTTCCTTTGAAGAAAATGTATCCCAGAATTATAGTACACACCACACTGCTTGGGGGTGTAAAGTCTGTCTTCATTATTTTTGGGGGGGGGGGTCTGCATTATTAAGCCATGAAGTTTTCCAATACTATTTCCTTAAACAATTAGAATTTGCTAATATAGAAAATACATAATAGAAACTTTTCTATGGACAAGACCATGTGTAATCTTGAGGTAAATTTAAATTAAAAAGTTAATAGTTTTTGAGGTTATGATGTTTCCTTACAAAAGAAGGGTGTCTTATTAAGTTCTAAAATTTAACAGTATTAGCTAATTTTTCTGTAGACAACATTATTACTAATTATGTGAGAAAAACAGATAAAGTACTTCAAATAACTTGGTTAAGTTTTTTTTGTGGGTTTTCATATTTAATGCATAAGCCAAAAGGTTTACAAATAGTTGGTGTAATGAACCAAGAATATGCATTATTTTCTCAGGTAACATCTGATCCAATTCCTTACCATATGCCTACCATAAAAAATAGGTTGGGGGGCAAAAACCATTTAAAGCTACAATAAATGGTATTAAAGCACCAGCATATAACACCAATTACATTTTCATAGTATTATAATTAGTTCTATTTTAAAGCCATAGTAGTAATTAAACTCTGGAGTTAAAGAAGCTAGGAACTGTGTCTTAGCCACCAAAATGCTCAATATATACTGAATGAAAAAAATCATTCTATATTTTATGAAATGAAAATTCAGTTCATGAAATCATCTAATATCTGAATAGTGACTGTTTATAAATGCCTTCATATATATTAATACACAATGCTCATTTTAATAGAGACATAAACAAGACTTTTCCTCAGACTTTTTGTACAACTGAAAACATTTACCAAACATAAAATGAGTGCAACTTCCCATTGGCACTACTTCTCCAAACTGGTCCTCTAATACCTAGAGGCTGCTGCTACCTCATGCATCCATTACAAAAACAACAAAATTACATGAAAACTGGGACTTCCCTGGTGGTCCACTGGGTAAGACTCCAGGCCCGGGTTCAATCCCTGGTCCGGGAACTAGATCCCTCAAGCATGCCACAACTGAAGAGTCTGCATGCTGCAACTAAGAAGCCTGCATGCCCCAACTAAAAGATCCCACATGCAGCAACAACGACCTGGCGCACTCTAATAAATAAATAAATATTTTTTTAATTACATGAAAACTTAATTGATTCACATAAGTCAATACAAACAAAGAGTAACTTAAGCTGCTTATAAAATATTCTTAGTAGTCATACTCCTTGCACTGTTTTTAGTGAACATAATCATTGAGCATTAGTGGTATCCATTGAAAACAGGTACTAAAGTCCTTAAGAATACCTTAGTCTCTTCAGCATAGTAAATCACTTACGCAAATTTTCCAACAAAATTCATTTGTTTAGCAATGCCTTTTCTTATCCATATGACAAAGGTAAACGTAAATCCAGGTTTAAGTATTTCTGGTAGACCATTAGCCTTCACAGACTTAATATTAGAAGTCTCTAGGAACCACCATCAACACCTAGTAATCTGTAATTTATCTGGGGGTACAAATTGAATCACACACTTTTCTAGTCACTCAGGTGGTAGCTAAGCCAGGAGCCATAAATATTTTTTGATATTTGATACTCATTTGTCCATGTACTTCATGGGGGAATTACATACTTGTTTTACCAGCATTAAGAACAGTACTGTATAACTGACTTGACTATATTAAGGAAAAGTCAAAATTTACATTTTGAATAAAATTTGGCAAAAAAAATGCGTTATCAATATACAGACTCCCAGAAACTAGAAATCTTCAGAGACCCTAGCTCAAATCTTCTAAGATTAGAAATTAAGATTGTTTCAGCACCAGCATTAAGACATTAAATAAAAGTTTACCAAATATTTACGTGCAAGAATACTTTAGCTCTTTGAGGATCAATCTCAGATATCACATTCCTCAAGGAGACTAAATAGGGTAAATATATACTTACGTAATGCAAATATCAAGGCAAGGTATTTTTTTTTCCTTAGAATTCTCTCAAAGGCTAATCACCATATATTTGAGTCCTTACAATGTCTCTTCTATTACAAGGCATTCTCTCAATTGGTTTAGTTTAAGAAATAAAATACTGCTCATGGAAATTCTTTTTTTTCTTTCAAAAACAAAATACTGTTTAGAGAAGATCTACACACTAAAACAACCTCAATCAATGCTAGTTTTTCATGCTTTTACATATCACCTGAGAGAAGTAGGTCAAATAACTCTTAGATGGAAATGAAGATAATTAATAGATAACGCAAAGTGGCTCTAATGAGTCCAAGATACATGTGAAATGTCCAAGATATACTATGAAGTGAGTCCCCCAAAAGCAGTATTTCTAAATTAATGTTCTTAAATGTAATTTAATACGCCATCACCCTAAAAGTGGAACAAGCAGACATTATATGCCTCATGACATAAGGTAATACAAAACAGTACCACCTATGAAGAATTACTGCCTAAAAAAAAAAACCCCAGTAAACATCAATCTAATAATAAAGCTGCTAGATCTAAATATTGATTTATCAGAAATATGAGAGAGAGAGAGAGCAAAGTCAATAGATAACACAAGGAAGCAATCGCCCAATCTAGAATATGGAAAAAAAAAAATTCACCTCATTTCACGATCAATGAAATTTTAAAAGAGGATGAGAGGGAGGACTATTATATACACTAAAAGACTTAAAAGTCAAATATATTGTATAAACCTTGCTTGAATCCTGATTCTAACAAACCAACTATAAAAAAACTCGAGAAAATCAGGGAAATCTAGATATAGAATGGGTATTAGATGATATTAAGGAATTTTGTTAGCTGTGATAATAGCAAGAAGACTGCATTTTTTAATAAGTTCTCATCAGTAAGAGAATTTATGTTTAAACTGGCTACTGTCTGGGATTTGCTTTGAAATATTCAAAAAAGTAAAATATGGGTATAAAGATTTCACACAATGTTGAATATGGATGACAGATCTCCAAGGGTGTACTGTACTATTCTACTTGTGCTTGAAAATGTCCATAATAAGTTTAACAAAATAACAATATGACAAGCAGCCATGTGAAGCAGGTGGTATTTAAGCTGGGCCCTGAAGGATAGGTACAATTTGGACACCACCACCACCCCCACCACACACACACACACACACACACACACACACACACACACACACACACACACCCTCTCTCTCTCTCTCTCTCTCTCTCTCTCTCTCTCTTTTAAACAAAACATTTATAAACTGCAGCTTGTAAAGGGGGTTACTCTCCAGAAAGTTAACTTAGGGTCCAAGCTGTTGTTTAAACCTAACATCACTTCTTATTTCATCCATATTTTTGACAAGTAGTATATGAAATTTAAAAAAAAACTGATTTCCAAATGAGCATAAACCTCTTTGGACTAATTTCTATCAGACACCACCCCCCAAAGAGAACAAGAGAATGTACTGAGCACTTGATTTTATGCCAGAGATGATACTAGGCACATTATATTTAATTCTCATTACAATCCAGCAAAGTAGGTATTGTATTCCTACTTTACAAATAAGGAAATTGTGGTCAATTTCCCTACCCTAATAGACAAAGCTACTAAAATGGCAGAGGAATCAACACCACCAAGACTTCAAAAGCTCCATGCTCTTTTCCATACCAACCAAGCATAAACCATCACTCTGTTCCCCAACCTTCCTTTTGCTAAACTATTCCAGTCCCCTGGACAGCTCTTTGCCATTTATCTCTTCATGTGCAAATCCTACAAATCTCTTACAGTTTGGCTCAAATGCCACTTTCTCCATTAAAACCTCCCCCAAGTCATCTTTTTCTCAATTCTCATGGCATTTAATTCGTATTTTTCAATGTATTAATATCATCTTATCCATTAGACATGTACCACAATTTTGCACTTTCTTGTTATGCCAGTGTTCTGTGAAATGTTAACAGTCATGAGGAAGGAGACCAAAAGGATGCTAAATATTGTAATAGGGAGAGAGGGAAAATGATAATATTATCAACTATACACCCATTAAAAAGCATGAAATGGATATATTTATGCATACATGGAAAAAATTCTAGGATACTAAGTGAAAAGACAAGGTGAAAACAGTGTTTCTATCATTCCACTTTTGTAAAAACAGAAAACAATCAGAAAGAGTGACACAACCACTAACAGTGTTCACATAAGGAAAAGGGTATGCATGATTTTTATTTTACATTTTACAGTTCTATACTCTGAATATTTCCCATGTTACTTGTATTTTTAAAATATTTAAAATATATACATGTTAAAAATCACTAAACAAGTTAACTTGCAAATCAATAGTCTTATACGGTAGAACTCAAATATACATACACCTACACATAAAAGAGGTATCATGACTTATAAACAAACTAACAGAAAAACATCTTTTTAATAAATTAAGCATCACTTAAAAATATTCTCTGGAATTCCCTGGCGGTCCAGTGGTTAGGACTCAGTGCTTTCACTGCCATGGGCCCAGGTTCAATCCTGCCCCTTATCTGTAAACTTCTAAGGATTTTTTAAGATGATATAAAGGAATTTACACGTATACCCAATACCTACTATAATAACTATCTCTAGCCACACCTTCATGAGACTTTGAGTTTAAAAAAAAATCAAAATCCAATTTGTAGATCTAAATATTCTATCATCACCTGATTTAAAGGAATTACACTTGTGGTCAGCACTTAGTTTTTTAAATCTAAGTTAGTTCTACCCTACTCTTTGATATATTCCTGCAAAGTGTTTAAAAAAAAAAATGGAGCCAACCAAATATATTTGACAGTATGCTATAATAAACATGATTTACGTATCTCTAGCTTTCAAAGTATTTCATAGTATTGTTCTTTGCTTTGTAAGTATTCTTTGACAAAAAAGTTAGGAAAGAAGAGGTGAACTGGTTTAAAAACAATTTACCATTACTCCCCACCACTCAAGACTATCACTGACCCGAATTCAGAAAATCCCAATGGAAGCCAAACTACTCCAGTTCTAGGCTATATTTCATTACTAACAGCAATGTGAATACGTAAGATTAATCACTACAGGAAGCTAACTCCAAGTCTGGTGCCCTGAAGGTTTAATTATCTGGGGTAAAATACACCACATTAAAATCTGGGATGGATCAAAGATGTGCCTTTCTCAGTACACACATAGTGAGGATCTGTAAATTGATCCTCAGGAAACGAAATGTGCTAACATTTTGGAAACACTTCATGTACTCCTCAGGGATATTAGCACCTCAATTTTAAGGTCACTGGTTCTCAAATCCTCACAGTGCATTAGAATCTAGACAGAAAGTTTTAAAACTACTAACACTCAGATCCCACCTAAGACTTATTTGAATTAGTCTGGGCAGGGAGAAAGGCACATATTTTTATTAGTATTTTTAAGCTCTCTAGGCAATGTTTCCCTGTGCAGACAGGATTGAAAGCCTTACATACACCATACCACCTACAGCTAAGGGATATATTCACAAGCACCCTAATGGTTTTCCAACTTAAAAATTTTGTGTCATTCATCATGGTGTAACAGAAACAGAAACCAGAACCAGAAGATCTAGAATACGGTACCATGTTTGGCTCTAACTAGCTGGATGAACTCAGACCACTTGAACTCTCTGGTTCTGTTTCCCCATTTACAAATGAGAATAACAATGCTTCCTCATAAGATTACTGTGAAGACTAAATTAGATAATATGTGAAATTGCAATATAAGTCCTTTCTAGAATACTAACTCACCATAATGAGTGAACGTATTTTTTTCCGTTTAAGACTCAATATACAATCCTTTGACACAGTAATTTCTCTTCTGCTAATTTAACTTACATAAACAACAGCAATAACATAAAAGAATGAAGTGAATAATGGTATTTACTGCAGCACTGCTTGCAGTGGTTCAAAAACAGAAAATGAACAACCTAAACTCGACAAAAATGGGTTAGCAAAATAAAAAGCCATACACTAAGTATTACAAGTTATTAAAGTTATATGTACTAATACAATAAAATATCCATGATATTAAATAAAGACACCAAGTTGCCTAAGGTGTGTAACCTGATCCCAGTTTTGTTTAACAAAAGAGGGGCAATGTATATGTTTGTGTGGAGTATGAAAAAAATAAACACCTAACTTCGGTAGGAGAGGGGGTACTGTTGGCTTTATCTTTTTACATTTCTGTGTTGTAAGGCTCGTTAACGTTAGCAAAATAAAGTTTTTTAAAAAAAGGTCCTATATTAATACAGTTTAAACACATAGTTTAGAAGCTTTATCACAGTCAGTAGAGTACAAGCAATCTTGGGCTATTTTCAGTTCATTTTAGTACTAGGCTGAATGCCCAACAACCGAAGACTTGTCTCAAATGGCTACCTAGTAATTTTCAATTGTTACACAGTATCAATAGAATCAGTATGGCACCAAGGAGAAATAACTTAAGAAATGTTAATTAGGTTGTAACAGAGAACTAAAGGAAATCATTTGAGTTCATGGTCTGAGACAAATGGAAAAAATAAAAACCACTTTATGCAGCAGACTTTAGTGCAGTTTTTAAAAGATTTTTTTCTTCAGACAAAAATTTTCCAAAGTGTGTTCCTTAATCACCAACGTACAGTGCTCCTTAAAATAAGAGGTTCCTTGTCCGACACATTTAAGATATGTTGCTCCCTAGCACCCACTTGTTCTTTTGCAAGCTGAGTACATGGTCATTCTGGAATTCATTCTCTGTGATAATAGCATAGTAAAGGCTCTGAGAAGTCCCACAATTAAAACTGTTTAACTGGGAATTTCCTGGCAGTCCAGTGGTTATGACTCCGTGCTTACACTGCTGAGGGCCTGGGTTCCATCCCTGGTTGAGGAACTAAGATCCTACAAGCAGCACAGTGCAACATGCATGCATGCATAAATAAATCTGCTTAACTTTAACCCAGTATTATTGTAACTTTCTGTAAGCATGTTAACACAAAGCTGATTATTTTGAGAAGCAGCTATTTCTAGTCTTTTCCAAGAAAAAAATGAACGAGTGAGCTATCTATTTCAACTTTCTTGAACTTTTGTCTAGGAAAAGTCATAACCTATGAGGGTTAAAAGGTTTTAAAATGTTTAGTTCATGATAGGCATAATAAATAGTCTAAGAAAAATATCAGCGGTACAAATCTTTGAATTAAATATGAGGATATCTTTTAGGTGATGAATATGAATTGTGATTTTTTAAAAAGTTCCTCAAATATTCAAGAACAAGCCTTGAATTGGTGATCTGTTTCCCAATGACTTTAAAGTGATATGACCAAACCAATTTCCTAAAGATACAAAAGTTAAAAAAAAAAAAATTCTAAGTTGTTGCTTAGAAAACAACAAAAAACCAAACACCTAGACTGCAGTGTCTGAAAAGAGAAACCAAATCTATGTCAGTTTCAAGTACTAAGTTATATGCCATAAAAAGTGTCTGTGGTAGAAATAGTCTTGAGTATAATCTAAATGAAATTTATATTCATTTAAATAAAAATTTTTGGAAGAAGGCACACCAAGTAACTCATAGGAAATGTACACAATAAAACAAAAACTAATCTTAGGAAAATAACTAAGCAAATACTAAATAAAAACAGTAAGAACTTTAACTTCTGAAAGACACAAAGATGGGGGGGTGACACAGCACATTATATAAAATTTTCATTATCCAATTCCTTGGAGACAACCTTATTTCTAACACTAAGCTTTAAAAGAAATCTCTTATATGGGATATTGTAGAGAACACAGAGTTGTAATAGAAAATATGCTCAATAACTCTCTTCACAGATGCAAGGTTTCAGAATCTCATTTCTTTAGAGTCAATCCCTGAAGGAAACTCATGTGTCTAACTCCTCTAACACAATCCAGGGAAAGAGATTCACAGTAATTATGTTAAGGGTTCCTGGAAAATATAGTCTAAATCTTCCCAAGATATAATCTTGGATCTCCAAAGTCTTCTTCAGAATTATTCAAATTTAAAAAGGCCGTGGACTTCCCTGGTGGCGCAGTGGTTAAGAATCCGCCTGCCAATGCAGGGGACACGGGTTTGATCCCTGGTCTGGGAAGATCCCACATGCCGCGAAGCAACTAAGCCCGTGCACCACAACTACTGAGCCCATGTGCCACAACTACTGAAGTCCTCGTGCCTAGAGCCCGTGCTCCTCAACAAGAGAAGCCACGACAATGAGAAGCCCACGCACCGCAATGAAGAGCAGCCCCCGCTCGCCGCAACTAGAGAAAGCCGGTGCACAGCAATGAAGACCCAACACAGCCAAATAAATAAATACATTTAAAACAAAAAAAAAAAAGGGCCCTTTAGTGTGCTGCTACCTGTATCTCCAATCAAATCTTTTCAATTCTCCTCCTTACCTCCACTTTAAGCTCTGCCATTCTCCCCTATCTGGGTCACTTACACATACTAAACCCTCTGGCTAAATGCCACTTCACCCATCTCTTGATTAATTAACTTTTCTAAGTCTTTTTATAGTCAACTTTACCTTTTCTGGAAAGCTTTTCCTGACCCCCTGCAGTGTCCAGCTGAGTCTAGAGCACTTTTGCAACACCACCTCCAGTGGCACTTAGTGTACTGCACTGTGTAAACATGAGTTTAATCATCTTCCTCTCCACTGTAAACATAAGCTTATAGTTAAAGTATAAGAACAGGGATCACTGTACCACAAACATCTAAGGACAATCTGGCACATGATAGGCCTGCAAACCTCAAAAAATGAATGCAAGTTTCTGGTAGTCTAGCTTGATGAAATGATACAGCTTAGAATATCCAGAGTAACAAATGGACTGAAAGTCAAGTAACACTCCATGAGTATCTTCTCAACCAGACTTACCATAAAAATAAGCAACAATTTGTCTTTGGCAAGATACTTGAATACTCCTATTTTTGCCAGTGTAGGAGCCAAATAATTTAGAGATTAAATGAAGGCACCTTTGGATGAAAAGCAATAAATTATATTTCAACTGCAAGGTGGACCAAGAAAACATCTGTAGGCAAAACCTGGAGCTATCACCTTCTCTAAACTTCAAATCTTAATTCTGTTTATGTTAAATTGGTTTCAAATGACTCAGGTTTTGCCACAGAAAGTATAACGTTTTGCATTAAATCATGCTAAAAGTGCTAATACTACATAGATGTTAAATAAATGACCTGGTCACCAAAATGGAAGACACAAGTAGCTCCTTTCTGTATACAATTCTTTGTTGGTATGTAACAAAGTCATACCATAGTCCATATTTCTCTCTACCAACAATTTGCCTCATTTGACTGCTTAGCAAAGACCTGTACTTAGAGTCAGCCTGCCTCTGCCACTTATTTACTTTTTAATGTCAGAATGAATAAAACCATCTTATACATTAGTGAAGACTATCTCCTGCTGATCTCTTTCAGAACTAGTGCCTAAAATCAGAGATTACCATCTTGAGATCTAGAACTTGCTACTCTTGACATAAAATGTCCAGTAAAACTGAAACCACTAAGATTTCTCTAAAACTAGTCTCTCTACACACTTTTTTTCTGGGGGACTAAAGAAAAAAAAAAAGTTAACCCCTCTCCCAATACTTTTTTTTTTTTTTTTTTTTCCTTT
This sequence comes from Physeter macrocephalus, assembly GCF_002837175.3. Lineage (NCBI taxonomy): Eukaryota > Metazoa > Chordata > Mammalia > Artiodactyla > Physeteridae > Physeter > Physeter macrocephalus. Next base: position 40,323,596 of record NC_041225.1, read on the forward strand.
GCGGTACGCGGCCCTCTCACTGTTGTGGCCTCTCCCGTTGCGGCGGAGCACAGGCTCCGGACGTGCAGGCTCAGCGACCATGGCTCAAGGGCCTAGCCGCTCCGCGGCATGTGGGATCTTCCCGGACCAGGGCACGAACCGTGTCCCCTGCATCGGCAGGCGGACTCTCAACCACTGCGCCACCAGGGAAGCCCCCCATACTATTTTTTATGTACTCTGGTGGTCAGCTACAGGTTTTATTTTCCTAGGCAGGTATCGAATAGGTGGTTTTGTAATGTCACTTTATAGTCAATTTCACCAAATCCCTTCCAGGAAGCAGATTTTTGGAGATTTTTATGGTCCAAATATACATATCACCCTAGGTAGGTGAAAATGACTGCCTTCTTTTTCTGTCCTATTTGCAAAGTATTCTGACACCCTAACTACCCCTTTTCCCTTCACACTTCTTCCCCCTTTTTGTATTTGGTAGCTACAGTGAAATTCTGGAATATATATATAAGGTGTACACAATCTAGATGTTTTCTAGTACTCTAAAATCTTTTCTCGCTCCACAAGAAAATAGTAAGAGAATAAGAAGTGAAAATCTGTGATATGTAAACTGAAAATGGATGGGATTATAGAAGCTATATTTGCAGAGGTGGTATATGCTAAAGAAACTATCTTTTTGCCGACATGCTTGAATAACCATCCCTTTTAACTTCTTTTTTTTTTTAATTTTATTTATTTTTTTATACAGGAGGTTCTTATCCCTTTTTAATTCTTTAATGCACTCTAGAAAAATTAGTCAGGCAAGGGCCAAATACAACTTTTCATTTTAAGAAAAACCAATGAGGGACTTCCCTGGTGGCGCAGTGATTAAGAATCCGCCTGCCAATGCAGGGGACACGGGTTCGAGCCCTGGTCTGGGAAGATCCCACATGCCGCGGAGCAACTAAGGCCGGGCGCCACAATTACTGAGCCTGCGCTCTAAAGCCCGTGTGCCACAACTACGTGCCTAGAGCCCGTGCTCCGCAACAAGAGAAGCCACTGCAATGAGAAGCATGTGTACCACAACGAAGAGTAGCCCCCGCTCGCTGCAACTAGAGAAAGCCTGTGCGCAGCAACGAAGACCCAAAGCAACCAAAAAATAAATAAGATAAAATAAAATAAATTTTACAAGTCAATGAAACAAAACCTTCTGCAATTTCAATAAGAATTAAAATGATCCTCTGTGGGAATTCCCTGGCGGTCCAGTGTTTAGGACTGAGCGCTTTCACTGCCATGGGCCGGGATTCAATCCCTGGTTGGGGAACTAACACCCCGCAAGCCTCGTGGCATGACCAAAAAAAAAAAAAAAAGACACTTTGGAAGCTGACACTTGTGTTCAATTAGGCAAGCTTTAATTTCTCATTTATAAATAAGTTGGATCTTTTGAGTTACTGAAAGGAAAAGTCACTAGGGAAAAAATATTATTAAGCTTATGTCTCTAAGCATACTGCTACATGAAAATCTGCATATGCCATGCACCTACCTATGTAATAATTCTATACAACGTTTCACTGGAAAAGCATGAAAATAATATTTCTCTGTAAATTCACTTTTCCACTGCCAAAGCAACTTTAAAAAAATGTCTTCTATCTATATTGCTAAACATAAAAATCACTATTTAAACGTTAGCTTCTAAATGATAGGGTTTGAAGAAACCTTTTTCCCACCACATCAGAATTGAGGAGTGAGAGACATTAGGAGTTAGGCTGATGGTAATCCAAATAGCTCCTTTATTACTGAAAAGCTACACTGGAAAGCATAATCTAAACCTAGACCAACAGGGCTTCCTTCCTAAAACCACACCCCATAATTATCCGAACCCAGTCACAGGTAGCACCGGACAACCATGGTACTCCTCCAGAAAGGGACAGAGTCTATCCCTCGTGGCCTCCAGAAAAAGCAAAGTGCTTTCTGCAGGGGGCAGGCTCCCAAAGAGAAAGAGGAAAGGGGCCGAGCCGTACTTGATCAGTTCCTTCTTACAAACTCAAAGGGAAGAGTGAGAAGGTGGGACAAGAGGAGCAAGTCAGACTATTTTTATGCTTTCTTAAGAACAGCAAAAAAATCTATCTAATATGTCACAAACCAATTTACACTATTATAAATACATTATCTTAATCACACCTGTCAGTAAAAATGGCCTTAAACTGTGAATGCAAGCTAGACGAAGCCATATGAAGTACAAACATTCAGATGTTTAAAATATGTATCCACAAGTCTTAAAAACATGAGAAAATACAGAATATTTTCCTATCTTAGAAACCCAACGAATTCAAAGGTTGTTAAATTAGAAACTACAAAGAACTTGAGTCCAGGAGACAGAACCAATCTCCACTTAAAATTATGAAGATTCTATCAGTATCTATAAAAAGGGGACCGTCTGGTCACTGAGATTGGTTTTGGATGTCACACCTGGCCCAAATCTCTGATAATTACTTCTGTTAAATAGGATAAGTACCTGCACAAGAAAATAAATTATCTTTCAACACCAGAAACGTTTATAGACAAGTATGGAAGGTTTAAGAGAAACAAAATCCTCATATATGTATCTGTGTTAACACTGCATTATTTGGTTTATATACTTGTAATGCCTAAGAAAAACTGGCCTATTTAAAGTGACAACCTTGTAAGACCAACCTTAATACGGCAGTAATTAACTTACTTTTTAAAAAGCTGAAATCTTACTAATATCAAAACATCAAAGAACTTTAGACTCAAATTAAGAAAACCATGTGTTAAAATTAAACAGTTTAAATTGTTTGAAGATGTTTAAGCTTGTTAATCGCAAATCTAACTCAACGATAAAAGACCTGTGCAAATAACAAAAATAAACTTTACAAAAAACTGAACTTTAGAAGTGAGAGAGTGGCATGGACATATATACACTACCAAATGTGAAATAGCTAGCGAGTGGGAAGCAGCCGCATAAGCACAGGGAGATCAGCTCTGTGCTTTGTGACCACCTAGAGGAGTGGGATGGGGAGGGTGGGATAGGGAGGGTGGGAGGGAGACGAAAGAGGGAGGGGATATGGGGATATATGTATACGTACAGCTGATTCACTTTGTTATAAAGCAAAAACTAACCACTGTAAAGCAATTATACTCCAATAAAGATGTTAAAAAAAAAGCTTAAGAACCAGGATTCTGAAATATAACTTTAATTTTTTAAAAAATACGTCTTATATCATACAAAAACCGCCCACAAGGAAACCGAAAGACAATTCTAAAATAACTCAATTTCACCAAAAATTGGACTTCTAAAGACATTCTTGAAATAAGGAAATGCCAGCAACTATTTAGGACTGTGCAGATAAAGCAAATCATTTTCTAAAAGCAGGATATTAAAAAACTAAGAACAGAAACGTATCCAATTAAAACTATTTATCTTTGTGTTTTTAACCGGATTCCTAGCCAGAAATCCTTAAATCATCCTCCAATGCTCCAGGTCACATGGTGAAGAGTCACCTATTAAACACGAATCCAAGCAGTAAACAAGCTTTTAAAATCCTTAGGTAACACCCTTTATTAAAATTTTCTTGGTATACAATACCTTTACAAGTATTACATTTCTCTCAAGCATTTAAAGCCTTTTTCTAATAAAGCTTTCCTCAAAAACCTTCACCCAAAAAAATCTGTCACCAGTTAAAATCTCAAAGTACTGAAGTCCAGATTTTAACACGATTGTATTATTACACCTAATACGTCCGCAATTCCCATCCTACCCAAATGTTTAAATATGTGTTACAATGAAAAGCTAAGAAGAATCAGTTTTCCCTAGCTATGTTCTCAGAAGTAACATTAACTTTTACACGCGTGTTTGGGCATACAACTTTTAACAATTTATCTTCCCCAAATTTGGCCCAGTTCAGATACAAAACGACTGCTAAAATGTTTGAAGCCCCTAATCTCTTCTTTGCTTTTAATTTACACATTTCCCCAAGTATCGAAATATGTTCTGATAACAAAAATACAACATTCCTAACACACCGAACCCCAGTCGCCTTTTCTTTCAAACCCACACCTGTCTACCGGAAGCTTTTCCTGCACGCACTCGGGCCCTCGAGAATTCCCACACTTGTTTTCATAAGCCCACGCCTTCCTCTTCGCCCACTTCCAACTCGCACGCTTCTCGGGATCCACCCGGCCTTTCCCCCCATTCCCGGCCCAAGGGCTGGGCGAGCGGGCGGACAGCTCGGTCTCTAACCCCGAGCGCGCCGAAACCAAGGAAGAGCCGGGTGGGCCACCCAGCGCCGCGAGGCTGACGCGTGGGGAGGAAAGGAAGCGGGAAAGCCGAAAGCAACCCCCGCCAGGCCCACACCCCCTTCCGGCACCCCTCCCCCTGCATTGTGCGAGCGGGCCCAAGGCCGCAGCCGTCCCGGGCAGCCCGCAGGCCCCGTTCACCCTCCCTCCGGCAGGCGGCCCCCGCCGAGGCCGCCACACAAAGCCCGGGGAGCCAGCCCCGCGGCGCCAGAGCACGGGGAGAGGGTGCAAGCGCGACTGACTTACGGGGCTGCTGCGGCCGCGCTGCCTCAGCCGGGGACACCGACCGTTGGGCACACGGCGGCGTCGCTCTCGGCCGTCCTCCCCTCCTCCGCCTTCGGTGGTGGCAATATCTTCTTTCTCCACCTACCTCCCTCCCCCCCACCCCACCTCCTCCTTCTCCTCCCCCTCCTCCTCCGAACCACCGAAGTACCGAGGGTGAGACACAGAGACTCACAACAACATGGCTGCCACCGCCGCCTCCCCTCCCCTCCCCTCCCCCGCGGCCACCGGGCGCGCGCAAAGCACCCCGGGAGATAAGGGAGGCGGGGGGAGCGCTCACCGAGGTGCCGCTCCTCTCAGTGGCTTCCGACGCTTCTCCCGCGCTCCGGGCGCCGGCCGGCGGGAGCTCTGCGCGTGCGCACGCTCTCTGCGCTTGCGCGTTTCGGCCTTCCCTCCCGCGTGTGCTGCCCCGCCCTCACCTTTCGGGCTAGCTACTGGTTCTGGGCTCGGCTGGGGCGCCAGGCGGGAGCGCGCGCCGGGCTCGGGAGCGCGCGCCGGGCTCTGGCGGCGCAGGCGTGGTGTTTGCGAAGTTGGCTTAAGTCTGTCTTCCCGCGTGGGGCCTAGTCTTCCGAACTCGCTTACCCTCGTCTTCCTGCCCCGTAGCTCATTGTTCTCCCCCAGCTGCCTGTGTGGGTGTCAGCGCCCCCGACCGCGGTGTACTCCTCGCACTTCGCTTTCGTGGTGCTGGCACCCACAAGAGCCGGACAGTAATCCCGGCCTTTAGGTTTCACCCTTACCCTCTCCCCGAAGCAAGACGGTGGAGACACAACTTGGGTGGAAGAGTGAACCCTTTAAGTGGACTGTCATTCTCCTAGTCGTTGCTGCATGGGCAGGTGGAGCCGGCTCAGCAGATTGCCGGCCCCCCTCCCCCTCTTGCTTGGCCCGGTAAACACAAAGGAAACTCAGGTGGTTCCCCTCCGCCAGTGATTCTCGCTCGCGGCTTCTTCCCAGGTCTGGATTTCTGTAGCAGGCTCTTAATACCCTTACTGTGTTCAGTCTCACTACCTCCAGTGAGTTCTGGTCACTGCCATCTAACATGAAAATCTGATTCCTGGCGCTCATCTTCGCCTTCAGCTTCTTGGTTTCTCTTACCCACACTGCATTTCCCAAGTGTGTTCTGTTCAATGCTAATAGATGTCCCTGTAAAAAATGTCCCATAATCAAGTAAGCATGGGAGACACTGGGATGTAAATATTTTGCCTGCTTTCTCCTTTCCCGTCATTGAGCTGATAACAGCAAAAGAGTGTATGTACAGTTGCTTAGTCTGGGTAAAAAGAAGTGAACCCATCAGAGGCCCTCCCTCAGAATTTGGAACTGGGACTAAGAGACCCTAATCTCTCCCTAAGAAGTCTCTTAAACCTGGGATCTCTGGGCTGATTGGTCCCACCGTGTGGATAGGAAACCTATGGTGACGAGTGGAGTTGAGAGAGAAGAGGAGAGTTCTGACATTTCTCTTCCCCTTTGTTCCTGGACCTTGTTGGCAGCCTCTTGGGTTCCGAAACAAATGCCTCGATTCAGATAATAAAATCTGCTTTTTTGCTTCAGCTAGATAAAGAGAGTTTCTGTCACAACCAAGAGTTCTAACTAAAAGCCATGCGTATACCATAGTTATTATTTATTTAGTGCTTATAGTATGCAAGCACTATAGCTTTTTCCTTGTCCCATTTAATATACTCATAAGCAGGGCACTTCACTATCATGTGACCTGTGCAGTCCCACAAAGCCTCAAGCTTTAGAAATAAGCGTTCCGCAATGGGTTTAATGCTTTGTTGTTGCCATCTAGAAAGTCTTAGTTTTTGGAAAAGAGAGGGCCCTCGTTTTCATTTTGTACTGGGCTCCACAAATTATAGATAGCCCGTCCTGTCAATGAGGTATTGTCGCTGTTTAACAAAAGGCTTCTTTACTACCAGACTGCTTAGCACCCTTAAAATCAAAATATGCTTTGCAAATATCCAAGTGAGGGACATGGTATGCAACATTTTCCAGACAAATTTGACTGTATAAGACTTTTTTCCATGGTAAATCTCTTAGAGGTTTTGTGCTCTGCAGAAGACAGATCAAAGCCCAGCCCTTTAGTGATCTGACTGCCTATCTCCAGCTCCTGATTCCCTGTGGAGCAGTTTCTTGCCTCTGTGCCTTCACGTACGCTTTGCAATCTGGCCTTGCTCATTAAGCACCTGATTATAATTGGCTTCTCTTGTAGATTTACCTGCAAGGAAAGAACATGCGCCTCAGCTACTATAAATATCAGGTGTGCTTGATATTAAAGGTGGACATTGTAAATGTCATTGACATTGACGCCTGACAGCCACTCTAATCACCTGGGAGCTCATTAGAAATGCAGAATCTCAGCCCCACTCCAGACTTAATGAATCAAAATCTGCATTTTAACAAGATTCCCAGGCAGTTTCTCTACACAATAAAGTTTAAGAAGCATTGGTGATCCAATCACAATAATTCCATCTCACTTAATAGGAACTGTTTCTGGAATGGGTGTGGGTTATCCATTTTGAGCCAGTGAGACATGAAGATGCCAACTCAGAGGAGCGGGGAGCGGGATCCAGTCTCTCTCTCCTTCTGGATGTGAAAAAGACAGCAAGAAAGTATGTTGCCTCAGTTCCTGCTGTCAGGCATCTTATGACTACAAGGGAACCTAGACTGTGGCCAAGTAGCCCACCCAGAGTATTCATTCTCTCCTTCCTGAGTAACAAACAGGTCCAGTGGATAGTCCCAGAGGACGGAGGAGGCATAGGATGGAATGAGTGCCCTAGACCTTCCAGCAACACGCATTGCATCTTAGGAATGTGTCTATACAGCCTGTTGAGACAAGTGGTTCTCAACCAGAGTTGCATATCAGGATCACCCGGGCAACATTTTAAAGATATCAATTTCCAGGCCCCATCCCAGAGATTTTTATTTAATGGGTGTGGATGGAAGTCTGGACACTGATGTTTTTAAAAAGTTCCTCAGTGGTTATACTGTGTAGCCATTGAGAACCACAAGCTTAGACATCACATCTTACAGCATAATGCCATTTCAGTATTCCCTATGCAAATGCCCCCTTTCCACTGGGACTGCTCAAGAAACTTCTTGTAAACTCCTTTTATAACTTTGTCATTTTTATGAAAATAATTTAAACCTTTTATAAAAGCTTCAAGAAATAAAAGCTCATATCATCCCAATTTTAATATCACAAAATTACTACAAATATCCACAGTTGGTGAACACCATTATTAAATAGATAAATACAGATAGAAGGATGGATAGAGAGCTACATAGAGTGTAACAGGAATAGGCTCAATTCGCACAGGCTGTTTTTAAAGTACAGCGTTGAATTTAGTCTTACTTGAATTTAACAAAAGAAGTAAATGAAGGAAATACTCAGATGCATGTTTCTTCATTGCAAGAAAAATTGACTTGTAAAGAGTTTCTCAAAGGTTAAACACAATTATAAAAATCACTAATAGGACAGAGTAACTTTTTCAAACTACATGCTTCAATATTGGTCAGTACTGAGTTCCCTGCTATGAAAGATAGATAGATCTGCACACTTTCACTTCCTTCTACCTCCTTCCTGTACTTCCTAATTTTTTGCTCATATTATTTTTCACTTTGTCAGGGTTTACAACATTTACATTCTATTTTAATCCATCATTTCCATACTGATTTGTCTTAATTTCAGTATTTAAATGTATTTTTATTTATTTTTTTAATTGAAGTATAGTTAATTTACAGTATTGTATTTCTGGTGTACAGCAGATTCAGTTATACATATACGGTTATACAGTTATACATATACAGTTATACAGTTATACATATATATACAGTTATATATATATACAGTATACAGTATATATATATACAGTTATCTATATATATACAGTTATACATATATATACAGTTATACATATATATGTACATTCTTTTCAGATTCTTTTCCATTATAGTGTATTTCAAGACACTGAATATAGTTCCCTGTGCTATACAGTAGGATCTTGTTGTTTATCTATTTTATATATAGTAGCACATATCTGCTAGTCCCAAATTCCTAAGTTATCCCTCCCCCCCATCTTTGTTTCCCCTTTGGTAACCGTAAGTTTGTTTTCTATGTCTGTGAGTCTATTTCTGTTTTGTAAATAAGTTCATTTGTATCTTTTTTTAGATTCCACATATAAGTGATACATGATATTTGTCTGACTTACTTCACTTAGTATGATAATCTCTAGGTCTATCCATGTTGCTGCAAATGGCATTATTTTATTCGTTTTTACGTTAGTAATATTCCATTATATATATATGTACCACATCTTCTTTATCCATTCCTCTGTTGATGGACATTTAGGTTGCTTCCATGTCCTGGCTATTGTAAATAGTGCTGCTATGAACATTGCGGTGCATATATCTTTTCAAATTAGAGTTTTCTCCAGATATATGCCCAGGAGTGGGATTGCTGGATCATATGGTAACTCTATTTTTAGTTTTTTGAGGAACCTCCATACTCTTCTCCATAGTGGCTGCCCCAGTTTACATTCCCAGCAACAGTGTAGGTGGGTTCCCTTTTCTCCACACCCTCTCCAGTTAAATGTATTTATTGTTCATTGCTTCTTCATTTCTGTCTTCATTTTGATTTGGTTATATGCATTTCATCATGTATCGGCCTCTACTTGGGTTGCAAACCACACCCAACAGTCGTTTCCTAGATCCCAATTCTGTGGGTTAGTCAGCTGGGCTGCATTCAACTGGGAGTTTCAGCTGATCTCTCCTTGGTTCACCTATGCAACTGCAGTCAGCTGGTGGCTTGGTAGGGAGCCTTGGCTCCGGTCAGGTGGTCATCCAAGGCCCTTTGTAGCCCCTCCATCAAGCTTGCTCAGGCCTGTTCACGTGGTGGCAGAGAGGGAGACTGGAAGATGCAATGTCCCCCTGAGGCCTAGGTTCGGACCTCATACAGTGTCCCATCCATTACAAGTCACTGGCCAAAGCAAATCATAAGGCCAGCATGGATTTGACAGAGGAAGACACAGACTTTACCTTTTTTTTTTTTTTTTTTTTTTGCTGTGCGGGCCTCTCACTGTTGTGGCCTCTCCCGTTGTGGAGCACAGGCTCCAGACCACGCAGGCTCAGCGGCCATGGCTCACGGGCCCAGCAGCTCCGCGGCATGTGGGATCTTCCCGGGCCGGGGCACAAACCCTTG